>NC_059339.1:46845844-47151365 GCF_018350155.1 Leopardus geoffroyi
ATTAGTGAATCAGAGCTTTTATGAGGAAGTGAGTGTAAATGAACTCAACAAAACCCCAAATCAAATCAAATAAACACAAAACAAATCCAAATCAAGGAAACCCAAACATAATGGTCCTTTCCCCCACTTTCACAATAGTTAGGCTCTATTTTCTCCACAAGATGGCAGTAATTCCACATAGTTTTTCTGCTTCATGTTTCTGGAGGAGCGGCCGCTGAATAAATACATAGGCAATATGGTTTTGTGTTACAATTCAAAGAAATCTGATAACAGCCATCTCACTTGTCAATATTTTAAATTGAATTAAGCTCATAAAATCAGGGAAGGCTGTATAAACTCTGTGAAAACAAAACAACGACCTCCCCCCCCCCCCGGCCCCCACGAGAAGGTATGACTGAGCCAAGGTGCTCCCATAAGGGCACTAGAGTGCACACACATCCACAAACACACACGCATCCACCTTGTCTCATACATCTTCCCACATCCACCCACACACACCCACAAACACACACATATCCACACACCCACAGCAACCCATACACACATCTATACACCCACACAGATCTACTCCCTCCACAGCCACACAAAAACACAGACACACACACACATAGACACACACACACATACACAGACATGCATATTCCAAGAACAAGAATCTTTTCTCAAGGAATCTCTTAAAAACCCCTTAAGACTAAAAGGAAAGTATAAAAGTTTTTCTGTGCCTATTTCATTTGTTTCATCCGCTAATCTTTCCTTTGTGAAAACATGACAAACTATTGCTTTTTAAAAAAAAATCACTGCAAAAAAATAAATAAATAAAATCACTGCATTACAGGATTTCCAAAGCCTATGAAAAATTTTTCTTCCCCCCCAAAAAGCTTCTGCAAAAAGAAACTATCAACAAACTGAAAAGACAACCTATGGAATGGGAAAGTACTTGCAAATCATGGGTCTCATAAGGGGTCAATACCCAGAACACATAAAGAACTCACGTAACTCAATGGCAAAACCCCCAAACAACCCAATTAAATAATGGGCAAAGGACCTAAATAGACATTTTTCCAAAGAAGATACATGAAAGAACATGTACTTGTTGTACACAAAAAGATGTTCCACATCACCAATCGGTTAGGGAAATGGAAACTAAAACACAGTGTGATATCCCAACACGTCTGTTAGAATGGCCATCATCAAAACGGCAAGAGATAACAAATGCTCACGTGGATGTGGAGAGAAGGGAATCCTAGTGCACTGTTGGTGGGATTGAAAATTGGTACAGCCACTATGGAAAACAGTATGAAGGATGCTCAAAAATTTTAAAATAGAACTAACATATGATTTAGGATTTCCACTTCTGGGAATATATCCAAAGGTAATAGAGGATCTCTGTGTCCCCATGTTCTCAGCAATTGTATTTACAATAGTCAAGACATGGAAACAACCCAAGTGTCCACTGATGGATGTATGGATAAAGAAATTGTAGTATATAGGGCGCCTGGGTGGCTCAGTCGGTTAAGCGTCCGACTTCAGCCAGGTCACGATCTTGCGGTCCATGAGTTCGAGCCCCGCGTCAGGCTCTGGGCTGATGGCTCAGAGCCTGGAGCCTGTTTCCGATTCTGTGTCTCCCTCTCTCTCTGCCCCTCCCCCGTTCGTGCTCTGTCTCTCTCTGTCCCAAAAATAAACGTTGAAAAAAAAAAAAAAGAAATTGTAGTATATATATACAATGGGATATTACTCAGCCATGAAAAAACAAGGAAATCCTACCATTTGTGACAACATGGATGGTCCTTGAAGGCATTAGGCTAAGTGAAATAAGTCAGACAGAGAAAGACAAATACTGCGTTATCTTATTTATATATGGAATCTTAAAAAAAACCCAAAACAAAATAAAAGAACCCCAACAAACTCACAGATACAGAGACCAGATTGGTGACTGCCAGAGGTGGAGAGCAATGGTGGGGAATTGGAGGAAGGTGGTCAGAAAGTACGAGCTTCCGGTTATAAAAGAAATGAGTACCAAGATATAGTGTATAACATGATGACTATAGCTAATGCGGCTGTATGATATATAGGAAAGTCATTAAGAGAGAAAATCCTCAGAGTTCTTATCAAAAGGAGAAAAAATTTTTTCCTTTATTCTTTTCTTTTTATTGTATCTATATGAAAAGATGGATGTTAGCTGAGCCTATTGTGGCAATTTTTTCACCATGTGTATAAATCAAGCCATCATGCTGGACACCTTAAGCCTATACGGTGATATATGTCAATTATTTCTCAATAAAACTGGAAAAATCTTTCTTCTCCAAAATTCACTGAAAACAGTAATTCTCTTCTTATTCTTACACATACACAAACCTATGCACATCTTTCCTAAACTATTATTTTACTGGCATTTCTTTTTCATCTATTCTTTACATTTCTTGGTGACCCCCCAAAGTAGCTGTGTATTTATAAGATTGGTATGCCCAAATATCCAAAACTTTAATAGCCGGAGGCAGCTGTGAACTCATGATCCTCTAACTTCGATGATCTTCCTAAAAGCAGTTTTTAATATTGTTTTCTCCTTTTAAGACAGCACTATCTACTGGCTAATTCTGGTATTGCAGCTCAGGTCTAGTTAATGTCCAGCCCCAAAAGCAGCTTGTATTATTAGGAGGTAAAAGGAGAAATTATTTTAATTATGTAATCATTTATAATTTCTTGTTACACTGTGTTCCATGAGTCTAAGCCAAGTTTAGAATCTTTATCTTGCCCCCAATGTTCCATTCCATTTAGTTGGGGCATTCCTCAGTGTTGGTAGGTTTTTTAGATTTACACAAAATTTTGACTAAGGAGAGTCCCAGATCCCGTTGATGCAGATTATACTTTCATTCCATCTCTATCAGTCAATATACATTTCATTTATTAAAATTCTGTGAAGTTTTGTTTTGCAGTTTGGGAAAGAGAAATTTTATCTTCCTGGCTTGTATTTGAACTTCTCTGGAGAGAGGAATGAGGACCACAAGTTGCTAGAATTATTTTACTTGAGGACTCTCTTCCAGGCAAAGGGTGATCCAGAAGTTGATAAAAAATCTCCAGAAAGACTTTGTGATTCTCTTGGCATAACAGAACTGCCTGGGTGACCAGATGTCAAAGTATGACACAGAGCTAGGAAGGATGCGTTTTCCTCCATGTTGCCAGGAGCCCAGCACTGTTCTGAGAACTCGGTCTCCACATCGTTTGGACTTCAGTATGACCACTGGATTCTCCTGCCAGGCACTGGCAGTACTGTGCCTTCCCCATGCAGGAGACTTCACGTGTGGTGGGCAAGGACAAAGGAGAGCTGGAGTTGGAAAAAATGGTGGTTGCCTCATGCTGACTGCAGCTGACAGTTTGGCTTGTGGGCATGTGCAAGGGCATCTGTCAGAAACGACAGGATGGGTACAAAAAAGGCCAATGTCTGGGGATCAGACAGGTGTAGGCTTAGTCTATTATAATTTCTTTGAAAATTAAATGCTTCTTTTTCTGTCTACATTACAATAAAATTATATATGTATGTGTATATACATATATATTCATGTTTAAAGTAATCACAGGCTAATGAAGTCTGGGATATTTGGGCAACATCCATAGGCACAAACAGCAGCTTCATAGTAACCTTTGTTACCCATGGTGCAATTCGAGCAGGTGTAATTTGGACACTTAGCACCTCTGGCGGAAGGGTGTGGGGCACAGAACCCACTCTAGCTTCTATATTTCCATGGCCTCCAAGATTGGGTGGGAAGGAGAAGGAGGGCAGCCTTGGGGAGAGAGGCTGAGAAGATAGTGTTTTCAAACTGGGGCCTGTAAGCTTAACTGTTTACTTCTATTAGTTACTTGGGCATTGATCAGGGTTAACTGGGAACTTGGCTCATTCCATCTGAAAAGCACACATTAGTTTTCACAATAGCGCGTCAAATGTCTGAAGCCATAGAAGAACAGAGACAGGAAATGAAAGGTGATAAAACCGCAGACCCTGGCTGCCTCTATTCTCTCCACATCTGCGTGGCTTCTCCACACAGGCGGACTTCAATGGAGGCTCTGTGCCTGCAGAACTGCCCGGGGACCTGGCCTCCTCACCCCTCATCACATTTTGAGGTGGGCAACACCAGCTTTTGAATCAGGAAGCAATTTTAAAATCAGTCATGTTTTGATCCCGCAGGCCTGGTTTCATCTGATTAATAAGCCGTGCGTTCAAGGCCCGATCGGTTGACTTCCCCTGGGTAGCTCACCTCCCCAAGCCCACCCTCCAAGTGTCTGCAAACAGGACCCTCTTTTCCCCTGTGACCGAGCCCCGCAATCGGATTCAGCGCCGCCTTACCCAGAAGGACCAGCCCAGTGCCGGTCTGACCTTGCCAGGAGGAATTTCTCTCTCCAGCTTGAATTTCCTTCCCGTCTATCTCCAGGCCTTTACTGCTGGCCGCTCCCCTTTGACCACCCTGAATAAATCTTCCCTGCATCCCTGACAGCTGCTGATTTGGCTTCTTTCTTCTTCTTCTTATTTTTTTTTTAATTGAAAGTAAACCTTCAAAGTGGCCCAGCCACCTGAGAAGCTCCGCTCAGCACTGCAGCTGGGCTAGTGAACCTCAAACAGAAGAGCTGCGTTGTCTGGTGTCCCCCTCCTGCCCTGGGGGGAGAGGGGGATCACGGGGGCTTTGTGTGCTGCCTGGGCCACTCAGCTTTCAATTTAGCTTTTGCATTAGAAGAAGGGAATTTGGACGTGAGTAAAGTGGTTGTGGCGAGGTTTTGAAAGTGGCTGTGTAAACCTGAGGGAGGTGTCTAGAGGGGGTGGCAGAGAGAGAGAGACAGACAGACAGAAAGTAAGAAAGAGGAGAGAGAGAGGGGGAGGAGGAGAGATATTTGCAGAGAGAGGTGTAGGTCTGCGGGCAGAATGAAAGTTCAATTTATTTTGAAAAGAAATCTGGCGTGTCTTTGTGTCATCTGGTTAGACTATTGGGGGTACCTTGCAGAAGGAAATTGATATAAAAAAGCATGTTCATATTTAACAATCGGTTTGTGACACCGGGAAGAAACAATGTCCTGGAGGGCATAGAATTAGAAGTCAAGATTCCTAGATTTTGTCCTAGGGTCTTCTTTGTCACTTTGTCATTTTCAGGTGGTCACTTCAGGTTTCTATATTCTCCCCCCACCCCACAAGTTTTTATTATAGAAATTTAAAAATATTCGGAAAAGTTGAAAAAAAAATGTAACAGACCCCTTTATACCCACTACCTCAATTCAACCATGGTTAACATTTTTTCCATATTTGTTTTATCTTTGTCTCTGTGTGAATACATTCCACCCTCCTCCCACACAGGCATATTTGTTGAACCATTTGAAAGTAAATTACAGACATCATGACACTTCACCCCTAAATACTCCAGGGTACATTTCCTAATAAGGACATTCTCCTACACAACCGCAATACAACGATCACACCTAAGAAAATGTAAAATAATTCTCTGATAACATTTAACATTTGGTCCTCATTACCACTTCTCCAGTTGACTCCCAATGATCTTTAATAACTGGTTTTCGTTTTGAACGGGGAGTCGGTCCAGACTCTGCCATAAGTTTGCTTGTTAAGGCTGTTAGTCTCTTGGTCTCTCTTCTCTCATGGATGTAGAACCCACCTACAAAATGCACAAATCTCAAGTGTGGACCTTGATTAATTTTTTAACAATTGATTTTTAAAAATTTTTTTAATTTTATTTTTTAAATTTACATCCAAATTAGTTAGCATATAGTGCAACAATGATTTCAGTAGATTCCTTAATGCCCCTTCCCCATTTAGCCCATCACCCCATCCATGAACCCTCTTTTTGTTCTCCATATTTAAGAGTCTCTTATGTTTTGTCCCCCTCCCTGTTTTTATATTGTTTTTGCTTTCCTTTACTTATGTTCATCTGTTCTGTGTCTTAAAGTCCTCATATGAGTGAAGTCATATGATATCTGTCTTTCTCTGACTGACTAATTTCACTTAGCATAATACCCTCTAGTTCCATCCACGTAGTTGCAAATGGCATGATTTCATTCTTTTGGGTTGCTGAGTAATACTCCATTGTGTATATATATATATATATATATATATATATATATATATATACACACACATATATACACACACACATATATATATATATATATATATATATATGCACAACACATCTTCTTTATCCATTCATCCATCAATGGACATTTGGGCTTTTCCAAAAAAGCCATTGTTCACAGTGCTGCTATAAACATTGGGGTGCATGTATCCCTTTGAAACAGCATACCTGTATCCCTTGGATAAATACCTAGTAGTGCAATTGCTGGGTTGTAGGGTAGTTCTATTTTTAGTTTTTTGAGGAACCTCCATACTGTTTTCCAGAGTGGCTTCACCAGCTTGCATTCCCACCAGCAGTGCAAAAGAGATCCTCTTTCTCCGCATACTCGCCAACATCTGTTGTTGCCTGAGTTGTTAATGTCAGCCACTTTGGCAGGTGTGAGGTGGTATCTCATTGTGGTTTTGATTTGTATTTACCTGATGATGGGTGATGTTGAGCATTTTTTCATGTGTCGGTTGGCCATCTGGATGTCTTCTTTGGAGAAGTGTCTATTCATCTCTTTTGCCCATTTCTTTCCTGGGTTATTTGTTTTTTGCATGTTGAGTTTGATAAGTTCTTTATAGATTTTGGATACTAACCCTTTATCTAATATGTCATTTGCAAATATCTTCTCCCATTCTGTCAGTTGCCTTTTAGTTTTGCGGATTGTTTCCTTTGCTGTGCAGAAGCTTTTTATTTTCATGAGGTCCCAGTAGTTCATTTTTGCTTTTGTTTCCCTTGCCTCTGGAGACGCGTTGAGTAAGAAGTTGCTGCGGGCAAGATCAAAGAGGTTTTTGCCTGCTTTTTCCCTGAGGATTTTGATGGCTTCCTGTCTTACATTTAGGTCTTTCATCCATTTTGAGTTTATTTTTGTGTATGGTGTAAGAAGGTGGTCCAGGTTCATTCTTCTGCATGTTGCTGTCCAGTTTTCCCAGCACCACTTGCTGAAGAGACTGTCTTTATTCCATTGGATATTCTTTTCTGCTTTGTCAAAGATTAGTTGGCCATACATTTGTGGGTCCATTTCTGGGTTCTCTATTCTGTTCCATTGATCTGAGTGTCTGTTTTTGTGCCAGTATCATACTGTCTTGATGATTACAGCTTTGTAGTATAGCTTGAGGTCCAGGATTGTGATGCCTCCTGCTTTGGTTTTCTTTTTCAAGATTGCTTTGGCTATTCAGGGTATTTTCTGGTTCCATACAAATTTTAGTTCTAACAAATTATTTGTTCTAGCTCTGTGAAGAATGCTGGTGTTATTTTGATAGGGATTGCATTGAATATGTAGATTGTTTTGGGTAGTATCGACATTTTAACAATATTTGTTCTTCCTATCCAGCAGCATGGAATCTTTTTCCATTTTTTTTGTGTCTTCTTCAATTTCTTTCATAAGCTTTCTATAGTTTTCAGTGTATAGATTTTTCACCTCTTTAGTTATATTTATTCCTAGGTATTTTATGGTTTTTGGTGCAATTGTAAATGGGATAGATTCCTTGATTTCTCTTTCTATTGCCTCATTGTTGGTGTATAGAATGCAACTGATTTCTGTGCATTGATTTTATATCCTGCAACTTTGCTGAATTCATGAATCAGTTCTAGCATCTTTTTGGTGGAATCTTTTGGGTTTTCCATATAGAGTATCATGTCATCTGCGAAGAGTGAAAGATTAACCTCCTCCTGGTTGATTTGGATGCCTTTTGTTTCTTTGTGTTGTCTGATTGCACAGGCTAAGACTTCCAACACTATGTTGAATAACAGTGGTGAGAGTGGACAACCCTGTCTTGTTCCTGACCTTAGGGAAACAGCTCTCAGTTTTTCCCCATTGAGGATGATATTAGTGTTGGGTCTTTCATATATGGCTTTTATGATCTCGAGACATGCTCCTTCTATCCCTACTTTCCTGAGGGTTTTTATCAAGAAAGATGTTGTATTTTGTGAAATGCTTTCTCTGCATCTATTGAGAGGATCATATGGTTCTTGTCCTTTCTTTTATTGATGTGATGAATCACATTGATTGTTTTGTGGATATTGAACCAGCCTTGCTTCCCAGGTATAAATCCCACTTGGTCGTGGTGAATAATTTTTTTAATGTATTGTTGGATCCAGTTGGCTAATATCTTGTTGAGGATTTGTGCATCCATGTTCATCAGGGAAATTGGTCTATAGTTCTCCTTTTCAGTGGGGTCTCTGGTTTTGGAATCAAGATAATGCTGGATTCATAGAAAGAGTTTGGAAGTTTTCCTTCCATTTCTATTTTTTGGAACAGCTTCAAGAGAATAGGTGTTAACTCTTCCTTAAATGTTTGGTAGAATTCCCCTGGAAAGCCATCTGGCTCTGGACTCTTGTTTTTTGGCAGATTTTTGATTACTAATTGATTTCCTTACTGGTTATGGGTCTGTTCAAAGTTTCTATTTCTTCCTGTTTCAGTTTTGGTAGAGTATATGTGTTTAGGAATTTGTCCATTTCTTCCAGATTACCCATTTTATTGGCATATAATTTCTTATAATATTCTCTTATTATTGTTTCTTTTTCTGTTGTGTTGGTTGTGTTCTCTCCTCTTCCATTCTTGATTTTATTTATCTGGGTCCTTTCCTTTTTCTTTTTGATCAAACTGGCTAGTGGTTTATCAATTTTGTTAATTCTTTCAAAGAACCAGCTTCTGATCTGTTCTACTCTTCTGTTTTTTTGGTTTCAATAGCATTAATTTCTGCTCTAATCTTGATTATTTCCTGTCTTCTGGTGGTTTTGGGTTTTATTTGCGGTTCTTTTTCCAGCTCTTTAAGGTGTAAGGTTAGGTTGTGTATCTGAGATCTTTCTTCCTTCTTTAGGAAGGCCTGGATTGCTATATACTTTCCTCTTATGACTGCCTTTCCTGCATCCCAGAAGTTTTGGGTTGTGGTGTTATCATTTTCATTGGCTTCCATGAACTTTTTAATTTCCTCTTTAACTTCTTTGTTAGCCCATTCATTCCTTAGTAGGATGTTCTTTAGTCTCCGAGTGTTTGTTACCTTTCCAAATTTTTTCTTGTGGTTGATTTTGAGTTTCATAGCATTGTGGTCTGAAAATATGCACGGTATGATCTTGATCTTTTTGTACTTGTTGAGGGCTGATTTGTGTCCCAGTATGTGGTCTATTCTGGAGAACGTTCCATGTACACTGGAGAAGAATATATATTCTGCTGCTTTAGGATGAAATGTTCTGAATATATCTGTTAAGTCCATCTGGTCCAGTGTGTCATTCAAAGCCATTGTTTCCTTGTTGATTTTCTGTTTAGATCATCTTTCCATTTTTGTAAGCAGGGTGTTGAAGTCCCCTACTATTATGGTATTATTATCAACGAGTTTCTTTATGTTTGTGATTAATTGATTTATATATTTGGGTGCTCTCACATTTGGAGCATAAATGTTTATAATTGTTAGGTCTTCTTGGTGGATAGACCCCTTAATTATGATATAATGCCCTTCTTCATCTCTTGTTACAGTATTTATGTCAAAGTCTAGATTGTCTGATGTAAGTATGGCTACTCTGGCTTTCTTTTGTCAACAATTAGCATGATAGATGGTTCTCCATGTCCCTACTTTCAATCTGAAGGTATCTTTATGTCTAAAGTGGTCTCTTGTATATAGCATATAGATGGATCTTGGTTTCTTACCCATTCTGTTACCCTATGTCTTTTGATTGGAGCATTTAGTCCATTGACATTTAGAATGCATACTGAAAGATATGAATTTATTGCCATTATGTTGCTTGTAGAGTTGGAGTTTCTGGTGGTGTTCTCTGGTCCTTTCTAGTCTTTGTTGTTTTTAGTCTTTGTTTGTTTGTTTGTTTATTCTTCTTTTCTCCCCTCAGAGAGTCCCCCTTAAAATATCTTGCAGGGCTAGTTTAGTGGTCACGAACTCCTTTAATTTTTGTTTGTCTGGGAAACTTAATCTCTCCTTCTATTTTGAATGACAGCCTTGCTGGATAAAGAATTCTTGGCTGTATATTTTTCTGATTCAGCACCCTGAATGTATCCTGCCACTCCTTTCTGGCCTGCCAAGTTTCTGTGGATAGATCTGCTGCAAACCTGATCTGTCTTCCCTTGTAGGCTAAGGACTTTTTTTTTCCCCTTGCTGCTTTCATGATTCTTTCCTTGACTGAGTATTTTGTGAATTTGACTATGATATGCCGTGTTGATGGTCAGTTTTTGTTGACTCTGGTGGAAGACCTCTGTGCTTCCTGGATTTTGATGTCTGTGATTTTCCCCAGGTTAGGAAAGTTTTCTGCTATGATTTGCTCACATAACCCTTCTACCCCTATTACTCTCTCTTCCTCTTCTGGGACCCTTATGATACTGATGTTGTTCCTTTTTAATGAGTCACTGATTTCTCTAATTCTTAAATTGTGCTCTTTTGCCTTAAAATGTTCAGACATCTTGCTTGTATCTGTGTTGGTTAAGTCCCTGGATGTCGTTTCTTCCTGCTCTTTCTTTTGGGGTGAATTCCTTCATTTTGTCATTTTGAAGGAAGAAAAGGAATTAATGAGGTAAAAAAATTAAAATTAAAAAATTAAAAAATTAAAAACAAACACACAAAAAATCAAATAAATGATGCTAGATCTTAGGTGTGTTTTGGTCCGGGTGTTGAAAGGGGCTTGATACAATAGAGAAAAAAGGGGAAAGAAAAAAGAAAAAAAGGAAATCGTTTGAAAATTTGAAAGAATGAATTCATTGAAGTAGACTAAAATGATATGATGGAAGTAAAATAGAATTTGAAAAAATTTACACCAAAGTAAAAAATATAGTAGAAAAAAATTAAAGAAAAATATATTTAATAAGAGTTGAAAATAAAAATGAATTTTTTCTCTTTCTGTATTCAAGAAAAAGAAAAGAAACAAAAATAGAAAAAAGAAAAAAGAAAAAAAAAGAAAATTGAATAGATGGACTAGTGAACAGACTTAAGTATGACTGAAATTACTTCGTTTTCCCCTGGAAGTCAAACTATGAATCGCTTTATAGTCCATAATCTAAGCAGGGGGAAGGATTTGTGTTCCTGAAGAGTGAGGTTGGCCCAGTTGGGCGGGGCTTCATGTAATGGCTCTGTTCTCCACCAGATGGCGCTGCTTAGCTTACCGGGTTGGATTGTCGTAGTGCTTGTAGATGCGTATGCGCATGCGCCGGAGCGTGAAAATGGTGTCACCCACGTATTCAGTCTCTAATATCAGAACTCTTTTCTCCCTGATCAGCAATCGCGCATCCGTTCTTTGTTTTCGGCTTCCATCCACTCCCCGCTTTTACACGGTCCGTGACCAAGCCCCAGGCAGCACCTCCCTCCTGAGTTTTGTCTCAGATGCGGCAGTTTTTCCCAACCCCTTATTTCTGAGGGACTGCGGCTTTGACCTCATCTGCCCCTCTGCGGGAGGGTCTCACGGAGCAATGGCCAGGTGCCGGCCGCTCCCAGGAACGTTCACGGTCTGTGCTGCTGCCGACGCCCAGAGACTGCGGCCGGGTGCCAGCCCGCCCCGGAAAAAGTTTGTGACACAGTGTAGCAGCAGTGCCTCAGGGATTATGGAAAATCACGACACACATCTGGCACCCGGCTTCGCCCTTAACGACCTTGTTCCAGCACCAGGGAATGTGGTTGTTCTCCCGGGTCCACTGGAGCCTTGCCTCTGGGGGCTCACACAGCCTCTACCAGGTGTCCCCCCAGCAGGGGAACCTCTTCTCCCCTGTGTCCTGAAGAATCCCGGACTCTACTCTGCTCCTGGGGATTCTCCCTTCTCACCAGAGCACTGCCAGGTATGGAGCTGCAGAGTTTCAGACCCTGCATTCCCCCTGTTTATAGTCTTAATGGAATTTAAACCCTCTCCTTTCTCCTTTCTTCCTTTTTAGTTCAGTCCCTGCGCTGATTCCACTTTTCCACTTTCTCTCCAGCTGCTTTTGGGGGGCGTGCTTTTCCCGTATTCTCCACCCCACCCCCAGCCCTGTCTCCGTCCTCTCTTGGCAGGCAAAAGTGGCTCCCTGCCTTCCGCACTTTTTTCTCCCCCAGTTCACCTTCTGTGCCACGTACCTGCTGAATTCTGTGGTACAGGTTGTGCAGATTGTTGTGTTAATCCTCACATCAGTTTTCTAGGTGTGCAGGATGGTTTAGTATTGGTCTGGCTGTATTTCATGGATGTGAGACACACAAAAAACTTCCATGCTGTTCCGCCATCTTGGCTCCTCCCTCACAATTGATTTTTTAAGAACTGCTTTAGACCTTGATGAAATTTTATTAAATATATTCCTATGTAAGTACTAACAGATAAATAGAATATTTTCATTGCCCTGGAAGGTTTTCTCATAGCTTTCCTGGTCAATATTTCTTCCTCCCCATCTCCCAGAAGGGGCGAGGATCTGGAACTCTCAGATCCTTTGGCTGGAAGTATAAATTAGTTCAGCCACTTAGGAAAATTGTTCACCAGAATCTAATAAATTTCAACTTATAATGACTCTATGATCTGGCAATGCTGTTCCTCAGTGTATACTCGAGAGAAATGATTGAATGTGTCACTAAAAGGCATTTTGAGAATGCTCATAACAGCTTTCTTAATTTCTTCAAACTGGAAATATCCCAGATGTCCATCAACAATAAAATGGATAAATAAATTGTGCGTTATTTGTGCAAAGGAATACTACACAACAATAAAAAACAGCAATACTGAATCATGCAATAGCTTGGGTGAATCTCAGATGTTATCTTTTTTTAAAGATTTTTTAAAGTTTATTTGTTTTGAGAGACACAGCAGAGGAGGGGCAGAGAGAGAAGGAGAGAGAGAATCCCAGACAGGTTCTGGGCCATCAGCAGGGAGCCTGATGCAAGGCTTGAACTCACAAACCGTGAGGTCATGACCCGAGCTGAAACCAAGAGTCAGATGCCCAACCAGCTGAGCCACCCAGGTGCCCCAGACATTATCTTGAGGACACAAGCTTGATACAAAGAGGATATATTATATAGAAATCTTTGTAGATAAAGGTAAAAAATACACAAAAATCATCCCTTGTGAGAGGTCATTAGTCTCCTTTAATTAACAAATATCACTTTTTTGTGACATTTTCTTTTTGAAGAGACTAGGCAAATTGTTTTGTAGATTGTCTCATGTTCTGGATATGTTTGATTATTTCCTTGCTTCACCTGATTCTTTGCAACTGAAGATCCAGGAAAGAATTAAGCTGTAATGTCTGATGACACCCATCTTATGTCATGAATGAACTTCTATCCCAATGCAGATAGAATGGTACTCGTTATGGTTTGTTCTTGGGAAAATTGAATAAATCATTACTTAACTCGTTTTCTGTGTTCTAAGGTTCAGCGGAGGAACTTCCTTTGAGAAAGGTGTCCTGAAAGTCAGGTGTTGAGGCTGATGAGTGTCAACTTAAGACATTTTCTGCAGGGCTATTTTATAAGTGGTACTGTGTCCTTCCCCCTGTATCATGCTGAGAGGCATTTAATGGCAGATTGTTCCACTATTAGTGATGTGGATGTGGAGTTTGATCACTTGGTTAAGGTGGTGTCAGCCAGCTCTCTCCATTGTAAAAGAGTTTTCCCAAGTCTCCATGGCTTAACAACCTCATTTGTCAACATGAAGCCCTCATAGGTCAGTATCTCCCACTTGATGAAGTAGTTTATTTCCAGCGAATTTGGCTGCATGGTAGGATTGGTCAAAGCAAAATGGTTATTTCACCTACAGAGCTTCACCCTAAAATGGGAACTTCATATCGTGAAAATGACATCTTAACCATAATAGAACAGTTTTAATCTTTGAGATTTGTAGGTGATGTAAAATAAATTCCCTTGCTACTTGAGATAATTTGATAAGCATGACAGTTTTGATATTAAAATTGCTCAGATTTAGGACACATGATACTGCATTTGTATGCATTTTGGTGGTGATAAATATTATGTGAGGTCATGTTTAAATCATTGGCAGACACCAAATTAAGGATTTCGTGGTATACCTAGAACTCAGACCTGAAAGAGATGTGTTTCAAAGCATTTTGTATTTTAAAGAGTAACTTAAAAAAATTTTTTTTTGATGTAAATTTATTCTTGAGAGAGAGAGGGAGAGAGAGTGCGTGCGAGCAGGGCAGGGGCAGAGAGAGAGGGAGACACAAAATTTGAAGCAGGCTCCAGTCTCTGAGCTGTCAGCACAGAGCCCGACGTGCGTCTCAAACTCATGACTGAACTGAGTCACCCGGGTGCCCCAAAAAAGTAACTTTTAAGAGTATACTTCAGTACTCTCACTTGAAGGAGGAAAAGTGGTTTAAGCATGATAATTCACTGACTTCATGGGAAAGAAATAATTTCAAATGGCTTTATGGATTTTGGTGCAATAATCAGCATACTAATCCAGAATAGTTTGGTGGAGAAATCTGAATGGTTGAGTCTCACTTGCTACCTGAGTAACCATGGCCAACTCACTCTAAGCCTTGACATCTTTGTGGCAGAGTAAAGATGCTCACAAATTGGATTGTCGTTCCTTCCTTCAAGAGGTTGGGTCCGTGTCTGCTCCTCTTGAATATTGGTGAACAATATGCCCGCTTTGACCAATAGAATGTACCTCAAGTGATGATGTGCCAGGTTTGGAACCCAAGGCTTAAGAGACTGAGAGCTGCCATTTCCTATCTTTCGGGACGTCCACTTTTGACACCTAATGATCATGCTCTAGGAAGCCCAAGCAGCCTTATGAAGAAGACCATGTGAAGAATAACCCTTAGCTGACATCCCTGACTCAGCTGCCAGCCAGCACCAGCTTGCCAGCCATGTGAGAGAACTATTCTTGGAGGTGGACCCTCTAGTCCTCAGTGAGCCACTCAGAGTGATGGTGTGTGGAGCAGAGACAGCCAGCCCCACCAAGCGCTGTCCATAATTGCAGACTGGTGAGTAACAAATGAGTGCACCTCTTAAGCCACTAGTTTGTTATTTAGCAAAGATAATGGCAACAATCTTCATTTGCAATATGGCAATAAACCCACTTGTCTTGTATACGCAAGGAAGGCCAAGTAGGATAGGGTTTTTGAGAATGCTTTGCAAACCAGAAAGCAATTCTATGCCAATATAAGGTGACAGTCTCTGAAGTAACCCGTCAAATGGAAGGATTCTGTAAATATTACCAATCTGAAGTTGGCATACTGCTCTAATTTCTATTGATCCCATCTCCCGAAGTTAGAAACAGTACGAGTTACTTATTTTTACTGTGACAAGATATACATCCCATAACATTTCACCATTTGAACAGTCTTTAGGTGTACAGCTCAAGTTCATTCACATTGTTGTGTGGCCATCACTACCATGCATCCTCCTTCAAAACTCCAGTTGCTTTGATAACAAGAAATCTATCTCCTTAACAAGTACATTTTTCTATTATAAACATGAAGTGAAGCTAAGTCATCTTAGCACTGTATATAATGATGCTAATTTCAGGAATGAGCCCACGTGCCGTAAAGACAGATAGGTTTCCGGAGAGACCGTAAAGAATGGCAGCCCACAATCTGCAATGGAGCCTCTCTTCCTTCCCAGAGCCTGTTCCATTGCTGTAGAACTTCAATTAGTCATTAGTCAGTGTGGGGATGGGGGAATATTTAGAGAGAAATGAGCAGTTATTAAAAAGGGCCAAGAGAGCAAGTTTTCAAAGATAGAACACTCCAACGAAACCATTTTATATATAAGCAGGCCCTCCGGAGTTAGCACACATACTTGCACCTGGACCCCACCTGGACATAATTAGTTTCCCTGTGCTCAGAGCAGAACAAACACCAAAGAAAATGATGTCAAAAAACTGAGCAATCTGTCATGATCTGTGCTGCACAATTAAAGCGGCGTGCTTCCTGTAAGAATTATGTAACACAGATGACATGGTATTTAGATAGCCAGGACTGGAAAACCATCTGGTTATGTCTGACTTCACAACTATTATGTCTGTTTCCTGAATCGTTTTGTGCACTTTGGGGTGGAAGTCATACGAAGGAAGGATGAAATGCTCTTGGTTGATCTGTAAGAAATATTGTTTATCTGATTTCAAATTAAAATGTTCTGGGCAGGACTTTTAATTCTAAGCAAGTAGAATCCTCAGGGCTTGAGGACCAAAATATAAGGTAGACAAAGATGGGGTGGACCTTTAAGTCATAGCAGCACATTTGGGGCTGGAGAATAGTTAGCATATCTTGAAACAAATGGGAAAATGTATTCTGTAGCCTTATGTGAGCCATCCCCTGACTCTCTCCTTTTGGGACCTAAATGCCCAGGATAGTACCCCATCTCCTCTGCATTGCATCTGTTTTGTCAGACTGTACACCATCATCCTTTGGTATGAGCTGGGCTGTTGAAACTAGGCTGGAGTTTCTCTCACCAGATGATTTCGGTGGTAACTGAATCAGTGCTTACTGACCAACTACAGAGTGCCTAACAGTCCTAGTTTTTCTGGGGGTCACATAGGAATAACTAGAAATAATTCACGAGTGAGTCGACAGAGCTGTGTTCATGGGCAACAACATGGGTAGAACCATGAGTAGAGTTGCTAAGGTCAGGAAGAATGGACCACTGGTGTCTGAGATTGAGCCGCACTCACTGTGAAATTGTCCCTGCCTTTCCAGGAACATTACCTCACCCTCACCTCCACCAGAACATTCCCTGCAGTAATTTTTTATTGTCTGCCCCGGGGCGGGGGGGGGGGGAGAGTGTGAGGGGAGCTAATGGTCAGATTCCAGTGTTTAGTGGGTGCCTATTAGTTCCCAGAAAGCTGGCTAAATGCTGCCACAGGTCTTCCTTCACAACCCTGGGAGATAACTTCATCCCCATTTCAGAGATGAGGAGAATAGGTCCCTAAGACAACACATACTTGGTATAAGACCAAATTATGAGCCAGAGCATCAGATGCATGTGATTTATTGAAGGTGTGCATTTTAGGAAGACTAAAGGGAGGGAGGGGAGCCAGGGAGGGATGGGAAAGAGTGAGAGAAGTGTGGTCTCAGGTCAGATCTATCCTGTAGTGGCTGGAGAGCTGGGGAGATGTCCTCTGGAGCCTGAATCTGACTGAAAAACCCATACTAATTGCTTTATTTTCTCAGCGAAGAGATAATTGGCCTTATTTGTTATGATACTGGGTTTGTATGTGGGTTGGGAGTTTGAAGAAAGTGCACATATTTGATTTTTACTGTCTTCAGTTTCAGATGTTGATTTCCTCTACCCTGCCCCAATATTTGTCTTCGACTTTTGGAGACTTCCTTATACATGGCATATAAAATATACTACTGTTATGTATACTATGTCTATGCTTTATTGTCTTCTATGGGTGACTTATCAATTCACTTGATGTTGTCCCTTAATAGGAGCCAATTAGCATGTTTGCAAGTAGGAGGATTTGTGTGACCTTAGGGTCCCCCCTGCCCACCATCAATGTCACAGGACATAAGATGAAGCCACCAGAAAACATCTGGAATTAAAACTGACCTAGATTAAGTTCCTTAAAGTGTGGAGGTGTAGGTATATTTTCAGACCCCAGTTGGGCAGTCTCCTTCTCCCTTCCCACTACTGCTTGTGAAAATTGCTACCCCAGACTGTAAGGATTAAAAAGATGTTAGGCACACCTACTAGAATGGCTATAAAAACAAAAATGGGAAATAATCAGTGTTGGCGAGGATGTGAAAAAATTAGGACCTAGTGCATTGCTGGTGGGAATGTAAAATGATGCGGCCATTATGTAAAACAGTTTGGTGATTCCTCAAAAAGCTAAATATAGAATTACCATATGACCCAGAAACTCCACTCCTATGTATATACCCAAAGGAATGGAAAGCATGGACTTGAACAGATAGTTTATATCCATGTTCATTGCAGCATTATTTACAAAAGCCAAAAGTTGGAAGCAATTCAAATGTCCATTAACAGGTGAATGGATAAAAAAATGTAATATACATACACAATGGGGTATCACATGTATTACTCAGCCATAGAAAGGAAGGCAATAGTGATACATGCTATCACTATTGATATGAATCTTGAACACATTATGCTAAGTAAAATAAGACAGTCACACAAAGGCAAATATTGTATAATTTCACTTATATGAGGTACTAAAATAGTCAAATTCATAGAGATAGAAAGTGGAATTGAGGTTACTAGGGGCCAGAGAGAGGATACTGGGTGTTATTGCTTAATGGTTTCAGAGTTTCTGTCGAAGTGATAAAACATTTTGGAAATAGTGGTGAAGGTTGTGTAACACTGTAAATGTAATAATACCACTGAACTGTATACTTAAAAATGGTTAAAATGACAAATTTTTACATGATATGTATTTTACCACAACTTAAAACAATTAATACTGTAATATACCAAAGTCCATTTAATTCTACACTTAAAAATGGGTGAATTGCATGGTATGTAAATTATATCTCAACAAAGCCATTGGTTCTACCTTAGGGATATTCACTTTTCCTTCACTCTGTATTCAGGGCACAGGGACCATGAAAACCTGAACTGGAAAAATAATATAGTGTCAATCATGAGGGAGAGAGATCTCTTCACAGCCTAAAGAGATTCAGATAATTAACTCAGTAACTTGCCTTGCTTAAGAGGCTGAAGGCCATGGGAAAGAGTGGGTGGTTCAGGATCCAATGTTGTATTGCGCTGTATTTTGTGTCGTGGTGGGTAGGGTTTTTCTACCGAAAGGCAACTTTTACTGGCATAAAGCTCTTCAGAGAGAAATCACTGTGTGTAACAAATGCATAGATTCTGGTTTGCAGTTGAAGGATAGCCACCTTTTGAGTATCAACCTGAACTCTCGCTGGCTTGAAAAACAACGATAGGAGTTTGAGTTGAGTCTGATGAGCCATTTCATTCTGCTCTTCTCTGTGATGTTATGTCTGCAATGGAGAGTGATCGATGTTTTTAAAATGTGCCTTTGGAGTTACAGGAGAGGCCATCCAGAGTGTCCACAATGTCACTGGAGGAGACAAAACCATCCATCCATTCAGCAGCAGCACAAAGCAGTCTACACCAAGAAAACAATACATCCCCAAACAGATCAAACAGCTGCTCATCAATCTGGTGCAAGCTGCAGGTTGCCTGACTAAATTACTGTCGGATAGGCAGACGAGCACAATTTGTCAGTCAGCATTGAGTTTAAATGAGCAGAGATGCACATAAAGCCAGCAATGCAATTGTAATTAAGAATTATAGGCATCAAGTTTCAACCAGTGCTTTCTTAAGGTAGCAGTGACTAAGCTCTAAGAAATATATGAAGGATCCAGGGCGGAATTAAAGCCAGAGCATGGTCCACCTAGAGCCCTCTACAGTTTAAGCTGCATATCATGTGTAAACGTGATGTGTAGATGATGGGGAATCCATGAGACCTCTATTTTTCCAGTTTTCTTAAAAAACTATATCACACATGTTGAAAGAATTGGTAATAATTATATTAATATTATAAAATGATGCTCTTGATCCCACTACCCAGGTTAAGAACTAGAACATCTTGATTTGTTTTAATGGTGGTTGAAATCATTGTGACAATTGACAGATTTCTGGGTGCTGAGTTGAACGAGATTTAATACATGTTGAGTGCCGACAATGAGTTGGTGTTGAAGCACGTGAAGATGAATAAAGCAGGCTCACTTCAGGGAGTTTACAGTCTGGAAGGAAGATGAAGGTGACAGCACAATTAGCCCCACACCCCATGAATCCACAGGAAAAGTAGAGGTGTCGTAGGAGAGGCATACAGCACTATAGAGGCTCAGAAGAAGTTGGATTGGGTAAGATGGGGGGTGCTGTGAGGGCAGGAGCTCAGGGAAACCTTTGTGAAGAAAAACCTTTGTGAAGAAAGTGGCTTCTGAGCTGAACATCAATGGGAAGCAGGAGTTTTATAAGACATGAGAGGGTGGGAGGGAGGGCATTTTGGGTGGACAAACTTAACACAAGCAGAGATAAGAAAGTCTCAGACCTATAAAAGATAATAAATTAATTTGTCTAGAATAAGAGAATAGTGGAATATAAGATTGGATAACTGTCCTGATTTAATTTCTTATAAGATCCCTATGTCCTTAGGAAACATTCCATCCTCGAAGGGCTAACTTTCCTTGTCACCTGAAGACTAACACACCGAGAATCAATCCTACTTACGGAATATAGGAGGGAAAATTGTTGGTTTGGACATTCATCTCATTATCTATTCTGTCTTTCTTTTTTTTTTTTCGTGAGTTTTTTTTTTTAATATGAAATTTATTGTCAAATTGGTTTCCATACAACACCCAGTGCTCATCCCAACAGGTGCCCTCCTCAATGCCCATCACCTGCTTTCCCCCCCTCCCACCCCCCATCAACCCTCAGTTTATTCTCAGTTTTTAAGAGTCTCTTATGGTTTGGCTCCCTCTCTTTCTTTTTTTTTTTTTCCTTCCCCTCCCCCATGGTCTTCTGTAAGTTTCGCAGACACATAGACCAATGGAATAGAATAGAGACTCCAGAATTGGATCCACAAAAGTATGGCCAACTAATCTTTGACAAAGTAGGAAAGAATATCCAATGGAATAGAGACAGTCTGTGAGATCATGACCTGAGCTGAAGTCAAATGCTTAACTGACTGAGCCACCCAGGTGCTCCTAAGATTTTTTCTTCATAGTTTTCTTAAATCAAGAAATAAACAAGGTTATGGCATAGAAAAAGGATTCTTTATGCTGGAAACTGTTAGAAACAACCAACATATAAAGTCATGGGTTCAAATTCTGACTCCTCCATTAGCTATGCCCTCAGAGAGTCCACTTAACTCTTCAATTATCTCAGTAATACCTAATTCGGAAGTTGTTGGAAAGATTCTGTGAAATAGAAAATTATCAGTCTGTGGGAATAAAAGAGGTTACTTTGTGTGATGGTTATTTATGTGTGTATTTGATTGAGCCACAGAGTACCCAGAGATTTGATCACATTCAGGTGTTTCTGAGAGGATATTTCTGGATGAGATTAACATTTGAAACAGTAGACTAAATAAGGCAACCTGATGTGGGTGGGCCTTGTCCAGTCAATTGAAGGCCTGAATAGAACAAAAAGGCTGCCCTTCCTCCCAGTAAGAGAGAATTCTTTTTGTTTCAGGGCCTTCAAACTGGGATATTGTTTTTTTCTTTTGATGCCTTTGGACTCACACTGAAACACTGGTTCCTCCTGGGTCTTGAGCTTGCCAACCTTTGGATTGGAACTACATCATTGACCTTCCTGTGTCTTGAGCTTCACGACTCACCCTGTAGATCTTGGGACTTGCTAGCCTCTATAATTGCATGAGCTAATTTCTTAAAATAAATCTCCTTACACACACACACACACTCACTCACTCACTCACTCACTCACTCACTTTCTGGTTCTGTTTCTCTGGAGAACCCTGACTAATTCACTTTGTAAGAAAAGCCCACATTTCTATGGCCAGTGTCCCCCATTGCTTCAGGACATCATCCCTTCCATCTTTCCTCAATTTTCCTCCATTATTTCTGAGCTCCTGAGGGGATTATCTGATTTGGGCTTATGAAGACTCTTCTCACAGACCTCTTCTTGTCTGACTTCTGTCTAGCGAACCAAGACCCCACTGTAAGTGCACTTGCTACACAAAAGGCACAAAATCCCAATGACTCCAAAGACTCACCACTTAAGTCTTATATCTCACAAAGTCTCTCAAGAAAATAGCCCCAGCCATCCTCTGCCTCCAGCCTCTTAGTGTGGGGCTCAGACCTAGTCCTGAAGGTTGGGTTCCCAGCCAACCCTATATCCATTCATATCAGCTGCTCCTCACTTCTGCTTGGCTACAGTCTCCATTCCACTGGACAAAAAGATATTTGGGACTGCTTGTGGGCCAGCTAGACACTTATTCCTCATTTCAACTCAACTGTGACCTTGGCTCTAAGTCCCTCACATAGAGGGAGCTCATGTTGGAGCTCAACATGTATTAATCTTCTTTTTCCTATGTTTAGAGGTGGAGTGATTGCAACTTTAGAAGAGCCAGTGTCAAGACAAGAATATAGTCAGTCTTACTCCTGTTATGAGTATGTTTGGGACTAGATCTGGTTACACAATCTAGGGAATATTTTGTTTTATCAGCACATTTTTGGGTAGAACCCTAACTCTCTGAACTTAATATAAATGTTTTTATACTCTTCTATTTTCACGAAAAATTTTTTAAATGTTTATTTATTTTTGAAAGAGAGACAGAACAGGAGCAGGGCAGGGGCAGAGAGAGAGAGAGAGGGAGACACAGGCTCTAGGCTCTGAGCTGTCCGCAGAGAGCCCGATGTGGCATTTGAACCCACAAACCATGAGATCATGACTTGAGCCGAAGGCAGACATCCAACCAACTAAGCCACCCACATGTCCCCATAGACCAGTCTTCATCCTTAGGAGGATAGCAGTCTGACTAAGCTTTTCTTGCACTTAAGATGTGAATGACTGATGGCTTTATTTAACATTCTGTAGTATCATTAGTGTCATTCACAAATAATCAAATTCTCTTCTCTTCTTGGGCATGTGGTTGGATCACCTCTCCAATTTTTCCATTTTAGATGTAGTCATATGCCTTGACTAAGCAAATAAAATGTGAGTGGAAAGGACACATCACTTCTAGGAAGAAGCTTTAAGAAGGGCACTATATGAAATACATCCTTTCAAAAGTGGGGGTGATTGCAAAAATGTATGCTAAGATAATGCCTCTGTTGGCCTGGATTCCTAAGGTAATGCCTCTGTTCTGCCAGGAGCAGAACCCCATGCTAGCCTGTCACTCATGTCCCAGCCAATAAGGTCAATACAGGGAAGGGGATGGTCTGATCCACATGGTTACTCAGGACCCAAAGATCCTTGCATTGAGTGGTCCCCCTGGAGCAGAGTTTGGAAAACTATGGCCTATTGGCCAAATCCAGTGTGTTTTTGTAAATAAAGTTTTATTGGAGCACAGACACATTCATTCATTTACATATTGTTGATGGGTGCTTTCCTAATACAACAACAGAGTTGGGGAGTCACAACAGAGACTGTATAACCTCTAAAGCCTAAAATATTTACCCTCTGGCCCTTCATAGGAAACACCTTGCTGGCTTCCTCTCTAAGGCTTTGAAAATTTCCCCTGAATTCTCAGAGTCTGGCTAGCAGAGGAAGAAAGAGAGATAATAGAAAGAATTGTATGAAAAGGTTTGTAGCCCATGCTTGAAGGTGGAGTATACCACTATGATTCATATTCCAATGTCCAGAACTCAATCACCAGGTAACATCTCATCATAAGGGAGTTTGGGATATGTAGTCTAGCTGTGTGTCTAGGGGGATAAGTCAAATAATTTGGTGGACAATCTCTGTCACATATGCCTATATGTGTGGTCAGCTTGGCTGCTGTGCTGTCTCTAATTAACCGCCATTGGGGCAATAGCTTTTTAAAATCAGGAGTCATTCCTCTGCTCTTGCACTAAGCTTCCTTGCTCTGATCTGATATAGTAGTGGAGATTCACTCTTCAACTCTCACTCAGTGATTACGCACACATTCCAGTTCATAGTGAACAGTGTTGGGTAGGGTCTTGATGAACCATAGACTTCACTCTGTTCTGAGGAATGCACCATTGTTAAAGCAAGTTCTGCATCACAGTGCAAGAAACTGAAGTCTGGTGCTGGAAATGTTTTGATCTCATACTTGAAATGCAGAACATAATGGTATCAATCTCTGAAAATCAAATGAAATCTTGTGGGAGTAGGTTAGGTCCAATGAATAAAATTATATAAAACAATTTCATACTTGACATTTACTGAGAGGGGCTTAACTTTCCCTACATATTTTAGTCTGTTCAGCTGGCATTATTTATTCATGTCTCTTTCCCCATTTGGTTCACAATTTATCTTTTGGGAGCCCAGAATTAAACTGTAAAAATGTATATATGCTAGACACTGTTTTATGTTCCATCAATGGAGAAGTCATCAAAATCTCTAACAGAATAAGATTCAGCCTATTACAGGGGTGATTTAGCTGAAATAAAATGTAATGTTTAACTCAGAGAAGCTGGAAAAAATGAGATTTAGGAATATGGAATTGAATAATCACTCAGTGAAATGACAGTGGTTTCTCTGTCAATCTCCCAGTTGAAAGAATATTAGGACATCAAGATTATGAATGGCCAGAGCCAAATGAGGATTCACGATAACCCAGCAGGACAAGATTGGCTTCTGATTCCAATGATAACACATTGTTCCCTAATGCTGACAGAGTTAAATAGAAGAAATTCAGTGTTCTGTGTCATAGCCCTTTGTTGCACTGGGGTATTTTGCGGTAGGGAAAGAATTAATGTATAACAAATAATAAAAAAAAAAAAAACCTCTAGAGAACAGGACAGTTTCTGATACAGACCACTGTGACTAAATATTTCATCAGGTATTTCATAAGATAAGGGAGAATTCATGCACCAGAACTTGAACGAGAGACATTGGGGTGGCAAGTTAGAGAAGGAAAACACATAAAGTGAAAAGCAAAGATCAGTGGATCAGTTTCCTGGGGCTGATATAACAAATTACCACAACCTGAGTGGCTTAAAACAACAGAAATTTATTCTCTCACAGGGGTCTATTCCTTCTGAAAGTTCTAGAGGAGGATCCTTCCTTGCTTCTTTCTAGCTTCTGGTGGTTGCTCAAAATCCTTGGGTCTCTTTGGATTGTGGATATATCACTCCAATCTCTGCTTCCATTGTCACGTGTCATTCTCCTGTGTGCATATGTGTGTGTGTGTGTGCATGCATGCACACATGTCTTCTTTTCTTACAAGGACAGTGGTTGTGTTGGATTAGAGTATACCCTAATTCAGTATGGCTTCATCTTAACTTGATTATATCTTCAAAGACCTCATTTCCAAATAAGGCCACATTCATGGTTTCTGGGGCCAAGGATTTCAACATATTTTGGGGAGGACATAATTTAATTCACAATCAGGAACTGAAGTTATCTGTGATAGTGTCATGAGATGGATGGAACAGTCCACAGTCCATCAGGAACAGCCACTTGGAACCATCACACAAAATGCAAAATGAGGGAACATGGATTTTCAGTTTGTGATCATTGCAATAGCAATGGACACTTCCTAGTGCTCTACACCAGCCATTCCAAGAACTTCACATGTGTTATTTAATTCTCCTAATGATCCTATGATGTAGGTGACTTAATTAGCCCATTTTACACATAAGGAAATTGAAGCATAAAGATGCAAATGTGGTATTGAGGAAGAAAAGAAACACAACTAATCTAATGGGAAGGGAGAGTTTTGGGTGGCAGGAGATCTCAGGTGAGGCCTGAGAAATGCAACAAGAATAAAGATAGCTGCCCATCCAGAGCAATTTAAGGTACTAGCAAACGTTTTTTTTGACTGGAGCATCTCCACACTTAGATTTTCCTACATAATTGAGGCTGTCTGACATTCCATAGTAGAAAATTTATTCATTGAACCAAAGGTGTAGATCCCAGTCTATTTTGAAGATACGTTGCATATTCTTCATAAACTATTTGAGTCTGTATTCAGGAATCTCAAAAGCTTGGCATATATTACTTAGACCACAGAGAATGACAGATGACCTGTCAATATATTTGCTCTTCCCTCCTGCTGAAATTGTGTTGAAAGAGGGATCTTTTGGATGATTACAGGGGTGTGTGTGTGTGTGTGTGTGTGTGTGTGTGTGTGTACATTCTAAGTCCAAAGACAATAGATTGTCAATAAATTGTTATGATTAAGATCTTACTTCTAGAACTGGATGGCCTACGTTCAAATTCTATCTTTGGCCTCTAAGTCTTGCGACCTGGATGACTTATTAAAACTTCTCTGTGCCTTAGTTTCCTTATCTATAAAATGGGGATGATAATAACATTACCTCATAGAGTTGTTGGGGGGATTAAATATGCTAATATATGCTTTTAAAAACAGTGTCTAGCATATAGTAAGTGTCTATAAGCACTTGCTTTTATTATTACATATGTGTTATAGATGAGATGAGTAACATGAACACAGGGAGAAGGTTCTAGAAAACGCATGTTAGGGACAAAAGTTGAGAGGTCATTATTTTCATTTTATATGAGGGAACTGTTGTTAGATATGCCTTTAGTTTATCTGAAGCTCGATGTAATTTCTGGTGCCTAAAGGTATCTGCCAGCCCCTCAGGACAAACTCATCATTCTGTATTGCTGCTTTTTATCTTTGATCAACATATCACAAATTTTTATGCCGCCTAAGAAACAAAGTTCAAAATATTTTTCTCTTCTATGTCACCAGGCTTTCAGGCTACATTTAACATTTCCATTCCCTTGCAAAGACCAAAGTAGGCTAAGGATGGATGTCCCTGGTGCAGGCTTGATCTCCTCTGAGCTTATCAGCTGGTTGTTGATTGATGACAGTACCATAAGAGGATGTGATTCCTTGATAAAAAAATTTTAGCTCTGCTTCTCTTAGATGAGTTTGCATTTATTTTTTTATTTTTATTATTATTTTTTTAAGTTTATTTATTTATTTTGAGAGAGAGAGAGTGGGTGCGTGGGCGAGGGACTGAGAGAGAGAGAGAGAGAGAGAGAGAGAGAGAGAGAGAGACAGAGAGAATTCCAAGCAGGCTCTGCCCTGTCAGGGCAAAGCCCTATAGGGGGCTAGAACTCATGTACTGAGCCAAAATCAACAGTCGGTTGCTTACCTGACTGAGGTATCTAGGAGCCTGGATGAGTTCGTTTTTAAAAACTGATCATCTGTGGGGTCAGTCCTCAACCCCTTGCCACCCTGAAATGGGAAGCCTATCATTGCAGTGGGTGCTGAAGAGCTCCACATCACTGGCTGTCATTGAATGGTAAGTGACAGGGCACGGATGTCAATAACTGAGTCAATTAAATACCCGTGCACTAATCTTTGAACATGGCACAAGTTAAGAGTCTATGGAATGAGTATGACACACAAATTATCGGCAACAATGAATAAAGAGATAAACTGGACTACATCAAAACAAGAAACTTTTGTGCATCAAAAGACGCTATCAACAGAGTGAAAAGGTATCCTGCAGAAAGTATTTGCAAATCATAGAACTGATAAGGGGTTAATATCCTGAATATATAGAGAACTCCTATGACTCAATAACAAGAAAACAACCTAATTCAAAAATGGGCAAAGCGTTTGAATAGTCTCCAGTGTAAATACAGTAAATGCACATGAAAAGAAATTTAACACCACTCATCATTAGGGAAAGGCAAATCAAAACCACAATGAGATATCTCATACTCATCAGCAGGATGGCTATTATACACACACACACACACACACACACACACACAGAGAGAGAGAGAGAGAGAGAGAGAGAGAGAGAGAGGGAGAGAGAATAACAAGTGTTGATGAGGATGTGGAGAAAATGGAAACTTTGTACACTGCTGGTGGCCTTTCCTTCTTTCCTTCCTTCCTTCCTTCCTTCCTTCCTTCCTTCCTTCCTTCCTTCCTTCCTTCCTCTCGCCCTTCCTCCCTCCCTCCCTCCCTCCCTCCCTCCCTCCCATTAGTATGTAGTTTTGGAATTTTATTTTATTTCAAGGATATCATCCATTACTATTGTTATTTACTTTGACGCTCAGTGGGAGCACCTTCAAGTTGACTTCTGTGTTCCTTTGGCGGGCCCTTATCGTTTTTTGAACACTTCCTTAGTTTCAGGCACAAAACAATATTCCAGGAGCATCTTTTCCTTTTCCTGCCTCAGTCCTGGAAACAAACTTTCTTTCAAATAGCCCTTGACTTCTTTTAGTGGAGAACAGTGTTCAGAAATCAAGATATTAGTTCCAAACTTCTTTTTTTGAGTTTAGGTATGAAATTAATCTATTGTCTATGAGTAATCTTGAATTCTTGCTCTGCATAAAGAACTCTGACCATCACTCCAGCCTTTCAGGAGTAAATACAAATCCTCTGAAGGCTTCCTCTGACCTTCCCCTCCCCCAACTCATTCCCTGTTTCCTAAGACAGCCAGCCCCTCTAGGGCATCAGCACTGAAACCTTTATAAAGTCCCTGAAGCTTCCTGCTAGTGTGGGTTTCAAAGGCAGCAGAGTCAGTGTGGAATTAATGCAGGGTGGGTGACAAAATCTCAAGCCATGTGACAGAACCTCAAACTGTTGGAGAAGAACAAAAGCAGATAAACTGATAAAGAATTGGCTGTTATTAAGAGAATTTCTCGTCATGTTTTGAAGTCATGGTCTTGCATCAAAAAGCAAATTTCTCTTTTGAAAAATATTTAATATTTATTAAGGATTAGTTGTGTGCCAGGCACTTTTGTGCTATGCACCCTGCATGAACTATCTCATTTAATCTCCATGGCAACATTACATGGTGGATCTCTTGTATCCCCATGGAAGTACAGAGACATTAAGTAGAGAATGCTGGAATTGGGATGTTTATCCAAGCAATTTGACGTCAGTAACTGTCATCCTGCTGGATGCCCAGATGCCCAGTCTTATGCAGAGGGTGTGATGATGAAAAGGTGGGCACTGATCTCTTCAGCACCAAGTGCAGACATAAAATGAAATCACCACCTCTGGTAGGATCCTACTAGAAAGCAGAAAACAATGTTATATGGAGTTTAAAAGGAAGTCCCAGAGGGCATGGTTTTCTGAACCCGTCATTAGTAAGGAGACCAGCAATTGTGAATAAAGGAACACAGATTTTAATTTTTACTCAACATTTTTTTCTTATTGCTATAGTAAAAAATACATTCCCATTTTGGAAAAATTGGATACTATGAAAAATAAAAAAGAAAAATATGTGCTGTAATCCCATTTCTCAGAGATAATTATCATTAATATTTTAACATTTTTTTCTATGTGTTTTTACTTAGTTGAGATCCCAGTGTATAAAAAAAAGTCTCTGGCTTGCTTGTCTCACCAAATCCTATCAGCACATTGCCATGTTGTTAAAAACTCTTCATAAACATCATTTTTAATGGATGCTTAATATTCCCTTTTGTAAATGTAATAATATTTCCTTAAAAGTTTCCTTAACATTATCTATTTCGGTTGTTACTACTTCCTAATTATGAAAACAAAACAACAACACAACAAACAAACAAGCCCTTGTGACATATCTCTGTGCATGTGCTTTGGTCTGTTTCAGATTATTTTCTTAAAATAGAGCCTTAGAAATGATCTAACTTTGTTACAATACAGATATGTTATTTAAAAATAGTTTAATAATTTTTAAATTATTTAAATTATTTTTCATAAGTAATACAAATATGTGTAAGATGCAAATTCAAATGATACAAAAGGTCATGCAGTGAAATCAAGTCTCCTTTCCATTCTGTCTCCCAGCCACCTCATTTTCTTGCTTTTCCTTTCAGATAAATTATATTATGGGCACATATATCCTGGAGATTGTTTCATGTCATATATAAAGAGATGCATTTTTCTTTTTATTAGCTGTGTAATATTTGAGTATATGTCTGTTGATGGACACTTACATGAATCCTAATCTGTTTCTACAATATACAATACCGTATTGACTATCACTGTGTAGACCTTCTTTTCTACCATATAAGATAGTAGGAGTTGGTTGGTTGAAAGTTACAAACATCTAACATTGTGATATACAGTAGTCTCCCCTTATCTGGGGGGATAAATTTGAAGACCCCCAGTGGATGCCGATGGTAGTACCAAAATCTATGTACAGTGTTTTTTCCTATACATGCGAATCTATGATAAAGTTTAATTTATAAGTTAGGCACAGTAAGAGATTAACAAAAATTAATAATACATAGAACGCTTTTAATAGTATGCTGTAATGAAAGTTATGTGAACGTGGTATCTTTCAAAATATCTTATTGTACTGTACTCACCCTGCTTCTTGTGAGGATGTGAGTTGATAAAATGCCTATGGGATGAGATGAAGTGAGGTGAATGACGTAGGCATTGTGATGGAGGGTTAGGCTACTATTGACTTGACCATATGTTAGCGGAGGATCATTTGATTCCAGACTGAGAGTAACTGAAACTGTTGAAGACAAAATCATGCATAAGGGGGCACTACTGTCTTACAAAATGTATTTCCATTGAGTTGTATCAATTTATGTTTCTACCAGTAATATGAGAAAAGAGTCTGTTTTTTTATTCTCCCCATCTACACAATATATTACAAAATGTTTTGATCTTTGCCAATTTAAGAGGCTAAATGTTATTTCCTTATAACTTTAATTTCTTTTATTTTGAATGAGGTTGAGCATTTTAAAGTAGCCATTTATTATTTCCTTTTGGGGGGTGGGGTGTTTTGGGAGGTGTTTTCTTTTGGGTTAATTTTTTCCTTGTTAATTTGAGGGCATTATTTTTATATTGATGAAATTATAGGTCTTTGGTTATGATATTATTTGCAAGTACTTTTTGGTTCAGGTTATCTTTTCAGTGTTTGTTATTTGTTTATTTGTTTTTGCTATTCAGAAATGTTCTTTTTCCAGAAGGGTTTTATGTGTATGATTGTCTGTATTAATACTTTTTATTTTAAAGGTCTTGAGTTTTGTCATACACACTTAGAAAGCCTTTCTCTACTTGGAGATTTTAAATATACTATTCCATTGTCCTTTGGTACTTTTATGAGTTGTATTTTACACAAATTTTTGCTGAATCTAAAATTTATTTTTGCATTAAGTGTAAGATAGAGATATAACTTAAATTTAAAAAAAATAGCTAATCAATACCATTTGTTGTATGTTATGTTTTCCCTCATTATTTTAAAATGCCAGAATTATCATATATTAAATTCCTATATATATTTGGTTCTATTTCTCATTTCTCTATTCTGTTATATTGACCTAGTTTTTCATGAATTATACTTAAAAATTTTTATGATATATGCCAATACCTGGCATGGCTAGTGTCCCTTCTTTATTATTGTCTTTCAGATTTCTTTCTTTCTTTCTTTCTCTCTTTCTTTCTTTCTGACAGTCTTGTCCATTTATATTTTCCATATAAACATTAGAATTTCTTTGCCTGCTTCCCCCCTTAATCCGATAGTATTTTCAAATTCATTGATTAATTTGGGAAGAAATTACATCTATATAATTTGATATTCTCTATTTTAGAAAATGGTTGTTTTTCCATTTGTTTATTGTCCTTTTCCTCATTAGTAGCATTAAAGTTTAATATAAGTAGATTTTGCACATTTCTTGCTAAATTTATTCCTAGGTATTTTAGAATCTTTTTTTTTTTTTTTTTGCTATTGCAAATGGAGTCTTTTCTTCCATTTCATAAGACAGCTGGTAGTTGCCTATTAAATATATAATGGCTATTAAATATATGTAATAATTTTGTCACTAGTCATACTATGACTTGTTTTTAGTTTTAATAATGGTTTTGTAATGGAGTCTATTGACCACTCTGATAAATTGTTAGACTACTTCAAATAATAATAATTTTACTTCCTCTTTTCTCATTTTTATGCTTCATTTCTTTTTCTTATTTTGTTGTCTTGGCTGATATCTCCAAAATAATGCTAAATAGAAGTTGATATAATGAACATCTTTATTTTATTTCTCTTTTTACTAAGAATATGTATAGTTTTTCTCCATTAAGTATGATGGAGGTTTTTGGGTTGAGAGAGGCATATTGTATCATGCTGAGGAAGTATCCATTTTTCCTATTTTGTTAAGATTAAAAAAATAAAAAGCAGATAGTGAAGTTTTCAAATATATTTTCGACACTTATGGAGATTGTGTGTGAGTTTTCACTTTTGATCCATTAAAGGATTTCTTGGTATTTTTGGAATAATCCCAGTGGTATGAATATCAAAGACTCTTGATCCCTACTGCTAATTAGCTAGGTAGAAAGACTGCATTAGATTATAATCCCACCATAGGTGTATCAGAGCACCTAGCAAATGAGTGTTGGGAAGGTGATCTGTGGTCTTTGGTAGTGAAAATTTACCAGCAAAGAGATGAGGGGGAATCATCTGGGTATAAGCACCCCACATCTTTGTAACACAGCAATAGCAACAGAAAAATTAAAAACCCACCCACATTGAACCATGATGCCTTGGGCTTATGAAAGAAATACAGTTTTCTGTACCTATAGGAATTATCAGGCTTATTATTCAAGTATGCAAAGAAGCAAAATCCAACTAATATGAGCACAAAAAGAAATGTATGGGCTCATATAACTTGGAAATCTAAGAGGATAGGTCTGAATTTAGGTACAGCTGGATCCAAGCATTCAACTATTATCGGTGAGACTGTTCTTCATATTTTGGCCCTTGGCTACCTTTGTTGACTTCATGTTTATAAAGAGGTTCTCCACATCACGGCAAGCATGGCCACCAGCTGTCCTAGGTTTATATCACCCTCTACTGTTCTTGAACTTAGCGGAGATACTCTTTTCTTCCTAGAATAAAAATAATTCTTGTAGAATAATTATGGCTATGCTATGTTATCGGTCAACGTAGTTTCCAATTATTTTGCCTAGGCTTTGATTGATTTGCCTTTGCCTCTGCAGTGAGGAAACTGAGCAGTCACTAAGCAGTAGATGACCAATAAAGGGGTTGAAGCAAGAAATTCAAGGAGCTTCCTGGCATTAGATAAAACCTCCACTCTGGATCTTGAGAGAAGTAAATACTTCCTCTTCAAGTTATGCAGAAAGACACTATAATACTTTGAATGATCTGAATAACCTCTGATATTTTAATATTCTTATTTTCTTTCAGCCATATCATGGGAGGCCAGCATCCTGCTTATAGATGTTCTTGAATGCTGTTGAAAAGCCTGTTAAATTAAATATATAGACCCTTGGGAACAAGGGATTGCTATGAATTTGACTGTTACCTGTAGTGTGTCAAGAAATACTTTGTGATGTTTTCCTCAACAATTACAAAGAAAATAAATTGAAATCAATTATTATTAGTTGACTAACTTTATGGCAATATGCATATACTTTGGAGCTTGTGGATGTTGGGAAAACAAGCCTTCTTTGAAGAAGAAATTGCATGGGAAGACTTGAAAGAGGAGAACTCACAAACACAAGTGAGAGATATTTTGACAGGAATGGGAGTATCAAGGGCTGAATTGGCCCTTAAATTGCATTCATTAAGTGTTGTATGTTTTGTTTTTGGGTTTGTTTTTTTTGTTTTTTGTTTTGGTTTTTTTTAGGTTTATTAAGACCCTTGAGAAGAGACTAACACATTTCAACAAAGAGAAATAAAGATGCTCATTTAGGACTATAAACATATCTCCCCTGAGTTTTTTTTTTTTTTTTTAATGTTATTTTTGACACATTTTTTGGCATTTTGACACTCTGCTGTTACAAATCCAGTCACAGCACAATACTTCGATTAGACAAAAACAACAACAGCATTTTTTGCCTTCTGGGCAAAAGAGAGTTTGAATTGAGATACGAATTGACTTTCACAAACTCTTCAATGAGGGCAAAGAGTTGAGAAGATAAGATTAAGATGATATTCCTGTGAGGAGAGAAGGCTAGGTCCCTACCTTTTCCTCCAGGAACCCAATCCCTACCAGCTGAGTCACTGTATGGGATGAGATCCCAGTAGCGGCCCATCCTTGACCTTGTCCTCAGGCATTTTGGAAAGCAGAACACTTCACACAGGTACTGTGCATTTGCCAGAAGATGGAAGGAGTTTGGCTTTTTGCCAGAGAAGAAGCTTTTGTGTGACATCTCAAGGTTGCCGTCCAGGCAATTTTGTAATCTAAAGTCTTTGACAATAATTTAGACAGACCTTGAGAAAACTTGGGATGCAGAGAAGCCATTTTTCCAGTGTTCTGGGGGTGCCCAAGCTCTGATGCCAACTCTCACCTTACTCCTCAATCTCTTGTCTTCCTATCTCTTTCCCGTTGGTTTCCCCTTATCTGTATGAATAACAAAATATGAGGCACCGAGTTATATACACAAGACAGCATGTGTCTAGTCCTGGGGAAGGAGAATCACAGGGGCCTTTGAGCCCACTTATGCCTCTCACATAATTAGACCAGGGGAACTTTCCTGAACTTCCTTGAGCTCCCATGTCTCAATTTATAAAATGAGGATAATTACATTTACCTCATGGGGTCACCGTGAGGCTTCATGCACTCACCACAATGTTTAGAATGAAGTAGGTGTTCTAAGAAAATGTTAGTTTTCTTTTCTCTCTTTCATTTATTTGGAGGAAATGAGGTGTAAACATATGAGCAAGTGATTAGCATTCATGGAATATTTGCAGGCATAAAAATTCCAGTCTAGAGCCTATTCATCAAGACAAACTATAATCGTGGAAGAATAAAAACATATTTTCTGTGGTGACGCATGTGCTAGTTTCCTCAGTAGTGTGGCAAGCAATAGTCCTTTGGAAATATAGACAGCTTGGCTAAGGAGAAAATATGAATTAGAATAGGTTGACTGAATTAAGTAAGTAAGAATGGACTCATGGAAGAGTAGGGTGGCGGGGTTGTACATTTAGACCATCTGGGCTCAAATCCTGGCTTTGCTTCCTACTCCTTGGTGAGCTACTTAATAACCTCATTCTGCTTAACCTGCCTCATTCTTCTCTTCTGTGTATGGGGATGATAACAGGGAATGACAAGATGAGGACTGCCTGAAGTAATAAAGACTATAAAGCACGCAGACGGGGCTGGCATGATATAGGGACACTTAATGTGAGTAATCACTAACAATACAAAATGCAAGTGTGAGCAAGGTTGGCTGTTTGCATGTTTGTGAGGGAATGAGGACAGGGAAACAGACTCTAACACAATTCAGGGTGTTTTTCTGTACAAGGATCGACTGTTCCAAAAGGTGTTAGGGCATTAGGGAAGTTGCTATTTGGAAGGGATTTGACCAATGGCTAACATCCCTCCTCCCCCCCCCCCCCCCACCTCGTGCTGCAGATTGGTGCCAGCTCTGTGCATGAAGCATTACTCATACTGTCTCTTCACACAGCAGTTAACCTTACTTGTCACTGCTTCCGGTGGGAGATCAAGCGCATTGAAATTGTGGAGGTGGCACAATAAATCATGGTCACTTCTTGACATGGCCAGACAAAGCAGCTGGAAAGAGTCTCACCACAATGTCAGCTCAAAGTTGAAATGCAAAGTTTTAACATATCAATTTTCTCTCTTTTTTTAATTGTCATCCTGCATTTTCCCTTCTTCCCCCAAGACTCAAACGAATGAATTGGAGATTGATCTTGGCAGCTTGGTAGGTTAATTCACCATGCATGATTTTTCTTTCTTTCTTTTTTCTTTTTTTCTCCAAATGTGAACATTCTGACTTAAGAATGAAATAATTGAGCAAACCTAACAAGAGGTAGAGAAAAGAATTGTTTTCACCCATGAAATCTCAAGTTTCCATCTCTCACTTTCTAAAGACAAATTCCCTCAGGCTATAGCCCCAGGATTTAGCAGTGCCCCGGGGACATAACAGGCACTTATCAAATATTTGTGAAATGAATGGATGGCAGTTCTAGCTTTCCAGCTTTCTCTGACTTGCTTTTGTTTCTCCTGTTCTTTACCAAGATTTCCTCAACTGACCCCTCAAGTGTCTCCCAAGTATCTGAGGATAAACATTTCTGGAAGAGTTGCCTTCTGGGTTTAGTTCTTGTCCTACTCCACTTGGACCCCAAGACCACAGACTTTGACTAGACACTTGCCCTTACAAGGGCTTAAAATCCTGAGCCATCTCTGTTCAGCTATCTGTTTTCTTGGCTCCTAATATTGGGCAATTAGATTTTAGGAAGCTATAAATCTCAACCTAGAAAAATACACAGATACACAAAGCACATAAGGTTTGCTGTATGATTTTTTGGGGCATTTGGGGAGCACATTCATGGGTCTAAGATGAAGACTGTGCCTTTTGGGGGGGCGCCTGGGTGGCTCAGTCGGTCGAGCATCTTGCTTTGGCTCAGGTCATGATCTCGTGGTTCATGAGTTCAGGCCCTGCGTCAGGCTCTGTGCTGACAGCTCAGAGCCTGGACCCTGTCTTTGGATTCTGTGTCTCCCTCTCTCTCTGCCCCTCCCCTGATCATGCTGTCTCTCTCTCTTTCTCTCAGAAATAAATAAAACATTAAAAAAAAAAAAAAAAAGACTGTGCCTTTGGTAATTGCCTGGTTAATTATGGATAACCACTGCTGTAGGGCTCTCCTCTCCTGGAGGGCAGAGAACAGGTCTTTCTCACCTCCTATTCATTTGTCATCTCACTGCAGTATGGCTTCTCACTACCAGCTTCTCAAAACTACTCTGCAGAAGGGCAGAGGTGCCCCAAAGGCTACCTATGTGCCAAACCTCATACCCAAACCTGGGCTGCTTGACAGCTTGGTACTGACTTTTCTTCTTCCAGCTCTTCTGTTCTTGGCTTTTGCAACACCATTCCCGGTTTCTTCCTTCTGCATCACTTTCTTGGCTTCTCTTTGCTCTACCCTTTGCTTGCATTTTTCAGGGCTCTCTTCCTAGCTCCCTTTTCTCACACCCTGGCTCCTCTTTCTGTGGAATCCCATATCCGTGCATGATTTCAACCACTACTGAACACTGTGACATCAAGATGCATGTCCCAGCCCTAGACTTCTCTCCTGAACCTTCTGCATCTCTTTCTCTGTATCTGTCAGTGAGATGGTCCACTGAGATCTTGGAAGCTTTTGCTCAACATATCCATTAAAGAAAGAACGCTTTTTCACTTCTGATGTTTTCTTCCATGGTCAGTCATACTCACTAGCACGATACTCAGTAGCCTCTGTCTACTCTCCACTTTGGAGAGGAAAAACCTCCCTGATTGGTGAGCTGCTCTCAGAGGACACATATTCCTGATTGCTCTTGACCTGAAGCAAGCTTAGTGGCAAAGGTCTGGCATCTATCAGAGGAACCGAAGGGCACCCAGTCATCCCAGAGTAGAGAAGGAGGATCTAATTCAGAGATTAGATTACACATTACACAGTCCACTTGTCTGCAGGTGTACCTCTGTTCTATATTATAAACCTTATTTGGAATAGAGGGGGCAATATGATCTCCTATTTGCTTTATTCTTTTGTTCTATTTACTAATGGTTCAGAACTTCCAGAACTTTTTCTTGGAAAAGGCATATGTTTGGCTAGAGTAAATGGGGTAGAGTAAGAATTTCAAGTGCTAATATTATCCTAAACCCAATTAACCATGTTCTCGTACTTTTTTCTCTGCAATTTGCCTCTCCTTTTGTTTCTTTTGTTTTTCTTAATGCTGGACCTATTTTTTTTTTTCCCCCTCTCACTGGTCATTCTAGAACTTAGCTACCTGCCAGAAAATTTTTCTGAAAACACTCTTAACCTGTGTTAAATGGAAAAACAGGGAGATTTCATTCAGATTGCCCATTCTGTCTCAAGAGCACAAAGGGATGTAGGGATGTATGGATTCTTTTTAATGCTTATGGAGGGAGGGAAAAACAGACCCCTCAGTCATAACTGTGACCCATGATTAAGTGCAATTTCCCTAAGCACTGTGAGGATGTCCAAAGGAGTTACCAAACAGATCTTGCTGTCATGAAGTTTATCATTTAAATAGGAGGACTGAGTAAACAAAAGATATATAAAATCATTTAGAATGCTAAAATATTAAGGTATATAGGAGATCAGGAAGGATTTTAAATTGAAATGGGATTATTGGCATGATTGGATGGGTTGGGAAGACTGACCATGTGGTAGCTCCTAGCACCTGTTAACTACTATTAATATCATTCATGGAGGAGCTCAATGTGTTGTTGGAGTAGGTCAGGATATCTGACTTACTCTTGCCTCTTAAGTCCAAATAAATTGCTTTGTACCCTGAGACCTCTTAGTTTGAGCTCTGCACTGCATCTGGTGCTGTTTTGGTTACCTTGGTTGGCTTACTGTATAGATAAGGACCTGGTTTCTCTGTTGTTTAATTCTTTCTCAGGCTTTATAGTATATATCTTGACCTAATTCCAGAAGGTATGAACTCAGTCCATAAACAACAAGAAATATCACATTCTGTATTTGCTTTAAATGAATATAAATCTGTCCCTGAGCCCCTATTCCACAGGACTGTCTGGAAATTCAATATTGGTCATTACTAAGCCTCTCTGTAGGCTCCCAGCCCTGAATTTTGCAAGGGATTTGGGACTTGGAGCCTAGACATCAGGGAAGACCATCCGGTCATTGGCCATCAGTCTGTTCCTCCAGAGAAACTCTTGGTGTCTTGATCTTCAGATTCAGAGGTTCTGTTCCTTGAGTGTGGTGCTTACAGCAGAGGAATTCTGAAAGAGGTTGAGGGATCTCTGGGTTTAAATCTGTCCTTCCTAATTGTCCCACAGAGAGACTCCTTCTAAGTCTTATCACCTTACTGCCCACCAGACTCACACACTTCTCCCTCTAGAACTCAAAATATACATCTCTCTGTTTGAGCTGAGTAGAGTCCCCTTTAATTCCTATGTTGAAGTCCTAACCTGCAGTACTTAAGAATGTGACTGTATTTGGAGGTCAGGCCTTTAAGGAGGTAATCAAGTTGAAATGAGGCCATTAGGGTGGGCTCTAATGCAATGCGACTGATGTCTTTATAAGAAGAGACACACACACAGAAGGAAGACCATGTGAAGGTGGAGGGAGGAGAAGACAGCCATCTACAAGCCAAGGAGAGGCTTTAGAAGAAACCAACCCTGCCTGCTGACACCTTAAATTTGAATTTCAAGCTCCTAGACCTGTGGGTCTGTTATTTAGGGCCCCCAGTCTGTGGTACTTTTTTATAGTAGTCCTAGCTGACTAATGCATTTTGTACATTAAAAAAAATTGCTTTTTTATTAGCTTGGGCTTCTTTGAAAGACAGAAGAGCCATTTGCTTTACATAGCTTCTGTTTTGTGTCATAAGTTTCTGTGGCAAGAAAATAGTAAGGACATTGCTACTTGAAGGGGGTGGTAGAGTAGAGGAGAGGAAAATGCACTGAGGCATTTTGGTGACTCAGTAAATTACCTTCCACAGTCTGCTTTCTGTTTCCCCGCTTTTGTTTTTTCATGCCTGTCTGCTTTTCTCTTTATGATGAAACAGGTTTCCCTGCCTTCTCTTCCTCTTCATCCCCTCTTCATCAGGCATCTGCTTGCCTGGTGCAAAGCTCTCGATGTATTATTCTCCTGGAAATGAAGCATACAGGGAGAACTGGAAGATTTGGGGACAATGATACCAGATGTTACAATGACTTCTGACCACACTCGTGTCCCAGGAGTCAAGTGGGGTTTTTGAGGACTTGTCCTCAATATGATTCGACAAAGGCTATTTCATAGAAACATGCTCAATAGTTATTGAGGTTCTGGCCAAGCTGTTAGCCAAGTGAGCCAATTCATTGTCGAGCCCAGTTTCCACATTCATATTAAAAGTCAACTGAAAAAGACAGTATTTCCAAGCAGTTTATAGCTCACTTTGTTTCCCTTGCTTTCTACCACCCTATGCTTTTGGTAGCTCTAATACTCTGATTGGGAAAATTGTTGTCTAATGATATTAAAATGTACGACCATTGATAAACTGTGACCAGTTCTTGGCTTTTTGCAAGACTGGGAATATTAAGATGTCATTAAATATTTTATCTCCCTTCCTTCATGCTATGACTTTAATGCTGTGTTCAAAGATCATTATTCAGTTACGCTGGCAAGCCTCCTCTCCTTTGAAGACATTCTGTACAAGAGCATGTAATATTCATTATCATTCTCTGCTGCCTGTTCTTTTCCATAATATTTTCTCCCCCCCACACACAAAAAGGTTTTTCTGGGGGCAAATGATTTTAGGTAGCACATATATATTACAGAAAGTTATACACACACAATACAGATTTTCCACAGTTTTCCATGTAAGTTTGTAGGGCATATTTTAGAGTAAAATATGTTTTTAAAGCACCGTGGATTCCAATATGAAGGTTTATTGATTCTTGGGGCTGATGTGCCAAGGTTATATACACATACAATTTTCAGAAAGTGGGATTGTAGGGTGCTTATGTCTTCATCCATGTGAAAGGAGGGTTAGGGAGCTGGCTGTAGAAAGGAGACAAGAAGGCATGTAATATACCTGTAAGAAAGAAGAAGTAAGAAGTATTTGCAGAGCTGTGAGTCACTGGATGGTGTGTCCAAGTTTTCCTCCCTAGTGATTGTTTTTAACAATGAGAACCAACTATGTCCTCTTTGGGGAGGATTAGGTGTTGCCTTGAGAAGGGTTAAGAAGATGAAAAAAATGAATCCAGGTGCGGTTGAGGCCCCAGTCTGATAAGACTTCTTAGGAGGAGTCCTCAGAGTGATAACCTCAGGACTTGACTTCCAATAGAACTGTTATTGAACAGTTTGCTTGCGATCTCACAACTAGTCATCTTTCTGTCATTGATATGGTCACTAGGAAGTTTGAAGTCAAGCTCAGGGCTCACTTCTTGCAACCAGACAGGGTCCCATGCTGTGCATCTCTGCATTCTGATCTTACTTCTGGGCTTTATCAACTTCCTGTTCTCATTTACCTCTTCCTTGATTCCTTCACCTAGTTTATTCTTTGGTCATGTATATACTTTTGTAAGTTACCTGTAATTTTTTGTGGCTTGAAGTGAGGGTAAGTATAGGCAAAAAAAGAAAATGACTTCTGGACTTTCTATTGCCGCAGATGATTCTATGTGATGGGATGTTGGAAGTTTGGCCATGATGAGAGGGACTTGTCTTTCCAAAGGATTTTGTGTTTTGTGTTTATGAGACACATGTAGCTATTTTTGGACACTCAAATTAGGCCCCTTGTTCTGAGGTAGGGTCTGACACAATGATAACAGGGTAGAATATTGCCATCGGCCTGCAAAAATAGAGGATAAATAGTCATAATATTTATAGATTAAATAATACATTGAGAGTAAAGCAGAAGGCAGGGAAGCAAGAGAAACAACATAAATTTCTACAATTGAAAAAGTTTGCTTTATTCGACCAGTGATAGATAAAATATTTAAAAATTTATAACATTAAACTGCTGCTCAGAATCTTTTTTTTTTTTTTTTGGCCAAGACTGAAATGTCTTTTGGATTGAAGGAATTGAATAATTTATATATACATAAAAATAAAGACTACAATATTTTCCTTCTTTTCCATGTCAATAAATAGTGCATTTTGAGATGTATTTTACTATCCTTAAACTATCAGGTCTGAAATCTGAAATCCCTTGTGACTGCTCATTTTCCTTTTAAGAATGTCAAATGTGGTATCCCCTGGATGCAATCAATGAGATTTTAACTGGTACCAGGACAAAGAAGTGGGTTTTGACTAGCTGTTGGTGACTTGGCATTTCAGCTGTAATTCTGAATTTTATGGGCATTAGTGTTTCTGTTTTTATTTTTAACATAGAGCAGAGGTAGGGAAGCGTCTTTCACTGCTCTCCCATGCCCCTGGGAGACTCACTGCCACCAGCCTGCATTCCAGTGCTCAGTCTCACTGCCTCTCCTGAGGTTTCTGGAGTTAATGAAGTAAATCAAAATCTCTGAGCAAAATGATTCCAGTCTCTGGAGGTAACGTATCCCCCATGTGGGATGATGCCCAGATAAGAAACCATGATCACATGTCTCAACGGCAGAAATATTTGCTCAGGGTCTGAGCTAAAGTGGGTATGAAAACCTTAATCCCGAAATGTAAGAAGCTTTTGTATGTGCTTTGTTGAAATGCAGTTCTCGATCCTCAGTAACGTTTTAGGCAGCATATTGGCAACACAAAACGTTTGAATAAAAGCAGTGATGGTATTAGTCACAATCCACCTCTGTCCTTGAATCTCTAAGGATGTGCGTGCCTGAAGCGCATGCTAAAATACACTTAATCTAATCACCTCCGGAGATTGAGAGGCGTGTGCTCATATAAATGTCAAGTTGGGACATAATTTAGCTGATCTCTGGGGTTTATCGCTATTGCCAGACTCCCTCTTTATTTGATCTGGTGAAACAAATGAAATGTGTCTTTTTGGTTTTAAACCAGGTAAGATCAGGAGATTAGAATCTGTGAGTTTCTTATTTGGATACAATAATCATGCAGCCAGCCCTGATTTAAGGAGGCTGCAAGGTCCACCGTGTGTGTGCACAGGAACAACAGACAGCAACCAAGGTCAAATTATCTTGGCGCAGCTGTTATCTGCTAGTTGGTGGTTGTCTCCTTGACAACATTACTAGATGTGTTAAAGGTGGTGAAGCAAAGGTGGTGTTTCGTTAAAAAACAAAAACAAAATTGTACTTAAATATTAGAGGAGGAAACTCTCCGGTATATAACTAACTGGCCCTGGTCATTTTTCTCACCCATGTGAGAGTGGAACCTCCAATTTACTGCATTTGAGAACTCTCCTTATCTAAGCAGAACTCATCCACAAACACAGTGGCTTCTGGTGAAAAAAAGATGGCTGTTGACTGCATAGCGGGAAAATCAGAGCTCAATCATGCCTGCCCATTGGGCTTGGAGAATGCATCATTGTCAATGGGGGCGACTTTGCTCCATAGCAGACACTTGGCAACATCTGAAGACATTTTTGGTTGCCACATTTGGGAGGATGGGTATTACTGACATCTTGTAAGTAGAGTCCAGGGATGCTGCTAAACACCTTGCGATGCGAAGGACAGCCCCCATCACATGAATTATCTGGTCTAAAATGTCAATAGTGCTGAGGTTGAGAAATCGGTCTAGTGGAACATTTACATTCCTTTCCCTTACGTATAGCATTTACTGAACTAAATGAATGAATAAAGAAGAAAAACAGAGGGACTTGCCTCATCTTTCTAAATAAATGAAGTTCTATGATAACTGGGTTATTAGTATTCTAGATGCACTGTGGAGACAAATTTTCAGCCGTGCACTCTTTCCATTATATCACTAAGCAGCAAAGCAAAAACATTATCCTGAAATTGCAGAGCATACATATCTTTCTACTGGCATAAAAGAAATAGAAAACAAAGCTTTCAGAGGTCTTGTTCACCATATGAAATAGACACATTCAAAATTTCAATTCGCAGCATCCTTAATCCCACGCCCCTTAAAGTACGTTTTTAGATTTAGTAACAAATAGCTGTTCTAATCATGTCAATATTCATAAGAACATATTTCAACTTCCTCTATATGTGGACTCAGAAGAGAACATTTTAGCATGATGGGGTATTGCATAAAGCAGTTGATGCCTTGAAAATGGGTCATTTCATAAAGTGGTGCTGTAAATATTTTGATTCAGTACACCAAGTTTCAGTTGGCAGGTCCCTATACTCTGCCTCTGCTGAGGCATGAACATTTCTTCTTCAGGCCCTGCCTCTGTGCAAGCATGTCTAGGTGGCATGGCAAAGACTTAAAATAACCACCAACACCTTCTAGCGATGGACAGAAATTAGTCCCTTCCACGTGTAACCACCTTATATCACTGACTTCTAAAATGGAATGGCTTTTTTTCTTTTTCATTAATTTTGATCCTGTATTTTGGTTTCAAGAGAAATTATTTATGTTTTGCAATGACTGCTCCATAGCACAAACCAGATGTGCATTTATCTGACTGTTGATGTTGTTTTTTGATCGGACAGTGTTGATACTTTTTAGCTATTTTTTTCCCCCATACGACTCTAGCACCTGGTGGCTTATTTTAATTCTAAAGGCAAATTGGTATGATGTCAACCTGGAAATCGCTGAGGTGACCAGCACTCCTTACTACCTTATGCATAACTTGCCTTTACCTTAATGGTGTCCAGTAGAGCTCTAATTCTCATGACACCTGGGACCAAGTAAATGACTCAGAGAGGCAACATAGCACAGTGATTAAAAGTACTGGTTTTGGAATTGTGGCTCCAACACACAGTAATTATGTGGATATTGAGCACAATTTCTCTGGTTCTCAAGTCTCTTCATTTGTAGAATGGAGATCATAAACCACATAGGTGTCATGAGAACTAACAAGGGCCTAATTAATAATGTAGCTTTGAGAAAATGAGAGACACAGATATTATTCATTGGAGACCTCGCCTCCCTCACCTTCCTTCCGTACATTGATGAGAAATCTTGGTCAATAGTGAGAGCTAGGTACTGAGTCTTTCACAGTCTGGTTTTCCCTTCCTTAGATCCACTGAGGAATTGGCCAAATTACTTTTGTTCTACTCTGGCTCTACAAATTCTTATGGTTGCTCTCTGCCAAAGGGCAGAAGTCCTTAGCCCTTCCAGGTTTCTGAAGTGCTAAATTCTGGTCTTTCTTCACACCCCACATCCTGAACTGTTTCCTGGTGAGCTTAAATCAACCACTGCCTTCTGCCCAGCCTTCTGGGTCCCCAGAAGGTTAGGAGTCTTCGCTTTCTCTGATCCTACCAGTGCCCTCCCAAGGCCTGATCATCTTTCTCATCATGGTCCCTTGAGTTCCACTCTGCACTTCTAAGGCCAGCTCTCTCTCCTATCTCTCCTATCTTCTCTGGGTAACCAGTCTAAGTTGGCCCACGTTTGGATGTAATTGGAACTTTGAAGCTGCTTCCCAAATTGGAAGTTTGGCTATCAGTATTACCCTATCCTGTCATTCAGGCCTATAACTCCTTCTTCTTGGCAGTTAGAAAGGTGGTGTGAGTCTTATTTCCTTCCTAAGATTTAGAGAAACTCTGCAACATCCGATAGCAGTCTACCAGATTATGAGCTTCTTGGATAGGAACAATGTTTTGTTCAACATTTTATCCTGAAAGCCACCCATGCGGAAGGTGTGAAATAGATGCTTGCTAAATGAATATAGGGAGATGTCGATAAAGGAGTCCCTTATGTGATTTTGTGCTTGAGATGTTGAAAATTCTCTGGGGGAGGCATTGGGTAGGGAGGGGGCACGGTGTGGGTGGCAGGAGGGAGGCATAGAGTGGTTAGGACACTAAGGTCTTATGTGCTATTTCAGGAAGTCAGAATGTATGGGGCAGGTGATGGGAAACCACTGCACAGATCTTTAGCTGAGGGGGTGTCTAGTTATTAAAAAGTAAGTGATGTAAGTGATGAATCACTGAATTCTGTTCCTGAAACCAATGTTGCACTGTATGTTAACTAACTAGAATTTAAATAAAAATTTGACCAAAAAAAAAAAAAATACAAGCTGCCTTGAAATCCTCAAAAATTCTCAGGAAATGAATTTTTTTACTTTTAAAATATTTTAGTTTTTCTTTTAATATTTACATATTTAATACATATTTTTGTGTGTATTCAGTGAGGAAGACATCTAATTTTGTTTCCTACAGATAACTAATTGCATCAGCATCATTTGCTGAACAGTCCACCATTTTCCATTGACATATTATGCTATAAATTTCCATTTACATGTGGGTCCACTTCTGAGCCTTCTTTTCTGGTGCCACTCTTCTACTTTTTTATCTGTCTGATCCCACGCTGTCTTAATCACTATAGCTTTATAAAAGTTCCAATACTGAGTAGGGCAAGTATTCATCCAAATTTATTTTACTGTTCTTGGCCTTTGACTCTTTCATATGAATTTTTATTTTTTTTCCTTTATTGTTTTAAAAAATTTTATTCTTAAGTTAGTTAACATACAGTATAGTCTTACCTTCAGGAATAGATTCCAGTGATTCATCACTTACATACAACACCCAGTGTTCATCCCAACAAGCACCCTCCTTAATGCTCATCATTCATTTTCCTCACCCTCATCAACCATCAGTTTGTTCTCTGTATTTAAGAGTCTCTTATGGTTAGCCTCCCTTTCTATTTATATCTTTCCTTCCCCTATAATCATCTGTTATCTTTCTCAGATTCCACATATGAGTGAAATCATGAGATCTTTCTCTTACTGACTTATTTTGGTTAGCATAATATCCTCCAGTTCCATTCACATTATTGCAAATGCCAAGATTTCATTCTTTTTTCATCGCTGAGTAGTACTCCATTGTGTATGTATGTGTGTGTGTATGTATATATATATATATATATACACACACACATACACACCCCACACATACACACCCCACATCTTCTTAATCTATTCATCAGTTGATGCATATGGGCTCTTTCCTTAATTTGGCTATTGTTGATAGCACTGTTACAAACACTGGGGTGCATGTGTCCCTTTGAATCAGCTCTCCTGTATCCTTTGGATAAATTCCTAGTAGTGCAATTGCTGGGTCATAGGGTAGTTCTATTTTTAATTTTTTGAGGAACCTCCACACTGTTTTCCAGAGTGGATACACCAGTTTTCATTCCCACCAACAATGCAAGAAGGTTCCCCTTTCTCCATATCCTCGCCAACACCTGGTGTTTCCTGAGTTGTTAGTTTTAATCACTCTGACCAGTGTGAGGTGGTATCTCATTGTGGTTTTGATTTGTATTTCCCTGATGATGAGTGATATTGAGCATCTTTTCATATGTCTGTTTGCCATATGGATGTCTTCTTTGAAAAAGTGTCAATTCGTGTCTTCTGCCTACTTCTTCACATCTGGATTATTTGTTTTTCGGGTGCTGAGTTTGGTAAGTTCTTTACAGATTTTTGATACTAATCCTTTATCTGATATGTCATTTGCAAATGCCTTCTCCCATTCCGTTGGTTGCCTTTTAGTTTTGTTGATTGTATCCTTTGCTGTGCAGAAGCTTTTAATCTTGATGAGGTCCCAATAGTTCATTTTTGCCTTCAGAGACATGTCAAGTAAGAAGTTGCTGTGGCTGAGGTCAAAGAGGTTGCTGCCTGTTTTCTCCTGTAGGATTCTGATGGTTTCCTATCTCACATTTAGGTCTTTCATTCATTTTGAATTTATTTTTGTGTGTCACATGAATTTTTAGATCAGCTTATCATGTGGCACAAATCACTTTATTGGGATTAAAAAAAAATATTTTTTAATGTCTATTTATCTCTGAGAGAGAGAGACAACGTGAGCAGGGGAGGAGCGGAGAGAGAGGGAGACACAAAATCCGAAGCAGGCTCCAGGCTCCAAGCTGTCAGCACAGAGCCAGACGTGGGGCTTGAACTCAGGGACCACTAGATCATGACCTGAGCCGAAGTCGGACACTTAGCCAACACTTAGCCCAGGCCACCAGGAGCCTGGGGATTTTTATTGTAAACGCACCAAAACCGTGGTTTAACTTAGGAAGAACTGACCTTTCTCATATTCACAGACATGGTATAGTTCTTCATTTGTTCAAATCTTCTTTTATGCTTTCAAACAATAACTTGGAATTTCCTAGATAATGGTCTTAAACATATTTTGATTACATTTATTTCCAAATTTCTTATTTTATTGCCATCGTGAATGAGATTTTTTTTCTATTAATTTCATAATCACTGGTATATCAAGAAGCTCTTTATTGGTGTTAGTTATATCTAGTAACTCTGAATTCTCTTACTAATCCCAGTAGTTTACTCAGAGAGCTATACAGTCTATGTAAATAATCATACCATCAGCAAAAAAGGATCTTTTACTTTTTTTCTAATCCTTATAGTTTCCTTTTCTTGTCTAGTAAGACATTGTCAAATGTGATGATAGCAGATATTCTTATCTTGTTCTCGACTTTAATGGGAGAATCTGACCATGAAACATGAATATTTTATTTTATTATTTTTTAAATATATTTTTTAAGTTTAGGGGCGCCTGGGTGGCTTGGTCGGTTGAGCGTCCGACTGCGGCTCAGGTCACGATCTCACCGTCCCTCATCGTCTCATGAGTTCGAGCCCTGCGTCGGGCTCTGTGCTGACAGCTCAGAGCCTGGAGCCTGTTTCAGATTCTGTGTCTCCCTCTCTCTCTGCTCCTCCTCTGTTCATGCTCTGTCTCTCTCTGTCTCAAAAATAAATAAACGTTAAAAAAAATTAAAAAAAAGTTTATTTATTTGAGAGAGTATGCACGTGTGCGTGAGGGAGAAGCAGAAAGAGAGGGAGAGAGAGAATCCCAAGAAGGCTCCTCACTGTCAGCACAGAGCAAGACTTAGAGCTCAAATCATGAACCATGAGATCATGACCTAAGCCAAAATCAAGGGTTGGATGCCCAACCAACTGAGCCACCCAGACGCCTCAAACACGAATAAAAAATATGGAACGCTTCACAAATTTGCGTGTCATCCTTGCGCAGGGGCCATGCAAATCTCTGTATCGTTCCAATTTTAGTATATGTGCTGCTGAAGCGAGCACTCAGAAAATGAATTTAAGTGGACTTTCATTTGAAAACAGTTGTATTTCCGTATAGTGTCTTTTATGTATTACGTAATGAATTAAATGGAATCCAGTGACAAAGTATGGCTGGCGTCCATAACTAGGGATGCAGAAGGCCCCTTTCTCTGGTCTCTGATAGGACCTTTCTCTTCTCTCTGACACTTGCGCTAATGGACCTTGAGAGTTGCATACTAAAGGTGCATACAAGGACTTTTACTTGTGCATACTGAGGGCTGAATAGGTTCCCAGGATGCCATATATGCTCTTGGGAAGTTGTGGAATTACGTATTATGTTAGAAGGCGAATGACATTTTGCTGATGGGAGAACCCATAAGCAGGAAGACTGTGTTGTATTTGTAATGATTCATTTCCGCAATTCTTGAATCTCACAAATCTTTACTTTAATCTAGACTGCAGCCCATCTGCACAGAAGACGTAGTAAAATCGTTAAATGAATTCACATGCACACTCTTTAATTTATTATTGCTGGTAATGTTGATATTATCATATTTCATGTGGGGAGAAGAGTATAATAATTGTGCTAACAATTTATATACATGTGGCTTTTCACGAATTCACAATTTTCTAGTAATGGCCAAGAATGATCTTCTTAATACAAATGTGTTTTTGTTGTTCCAAGACTTTATGCTCTTTTATACTAATTACAGTTTTAGGAAGAAATTACCTTGGATTTCTCTGTATTTTATTATAATTAGAATCTCAGACATACTACTGTTACCAAGAATATCATGTTTTATTACATTTTTTTGGTGAAGTTATAGGATGATGAATTATTACATGAATTGGAAATCATCACTTTTGGCCATTTTGTTTTTTTTACAGGCTATGCAAAAATGACATTCGCTGTAGTTTAAGACTCTTTTAACTCCCTCTCCACAAAGATGGATCCAGAGGAGAATGGTATAAGATGATTTGGACTATATTTTTGAAATTTTTGCTTTGTTTGCTAACACTATCAATGTGATCAACATATTTAGTCGTAAAATCTTCTAAACAATAAAGACATTTTTCTATGTAATTGGCCCCTAAAATGTCATTAAAGAAAATTGTTTGTATTGAATGCTATTTTCTTGTTACAAATATTTTACTTAAAATTAGATAAATAATCTAAAGCTACGGTTTATGCAAAACCATCTAGAGCACGTCTGCCCAAAAGGCTCTTTAGATTGGCCTCTGATTAAGTCTGGCTGTCAGGACCCAAGGGAATAAAGCAGGACCTGTCTGAACCTTGACCTTGGGGGCTGCTTATCACAGGTTCCTGTTTTGTTCTCCTGGGCCACTACTTACTAGTGAGTGGGTCAGCTGCTGAATACCTCTGTTAGTGAATCAGATAACTAAACACGTACATTTTCAGTATAAACCACACAGACGTAGGATTTACGGACACCACTTTACTGTTCCAGCTTTTCACTCTCAGATCAGTAAGATCATTTTGAGTCTTCATCTTTCCTGCTGGTCTTCAGATACAGGGCAATGGGCAGATCAAAACTGGGCTGAGCAGACCTGCCTCATCTCTAACTGGCAGGTCCTTTAGGACAGAATGCTTGAAAACCCCTCAATTCATTCATTCATTTATTCATGGAGTAAAAGACCATCTGAGCACCTGCCATGTGCTGGATACCGTGCTAAGTGCTGGGGATACGGCAGCAAATAAGCCAAAGGCCTTACCCTCAATGCCGTTCTCTGCCTGAGAGACCATTAATCTGGCCGCATTCTTTCAGCTTTCCTTTCTTTGTTCTGTGTTTGACTTATGGAATACCTTCTCTCCTTTTTTCCTCCGGTGTGCATTTATGGCTGTCCTCACACACTGTGCTTCCTGTGGCAACTCATTGCTGGCTCCAATTTGGCAGGTAGTTTATTACCTGCTCCATTTTATAGATGAGGCTGTAGAGAGTTCTTTTTTTCCTACATTTGAGCAAATCCTGTCTGCAGACATTAAAGCTGCAGGCTGGGAGACAGAGTCTTTTCCTGCATTTGAGGACACATCAAGTCTTTCTTGAAGTTCAGAAGAGCCCCACATTGAGTGGCTCAAAAAATAATTTTCCCAGTATAATTATTTCTAGGTTGGGGACAAATTGCAAACCTCATCTGGGTATAATTTAATTGACCACTGGATGTCACTATTGTTCCATATACAGGAAATACTATGGCTAGCTGCTAGGCTCGAGGGTTTGGAAGGTTTCTAGGTCTGTGTCTGCATTTTTAATACTCTTGCTTTGTCCAATTTACATTACAGTCACCTCAGAGCTTCTTTGAGACAAGGTTGGATTATAAATAAGCAACACAACAAAGAAATAATATCTTATCAAGGAGTAACTGTTGTTAATGATCTGATTTAGGTGACAAAGAGATGGTTGGGCACTTGCAAACTGTCTTCAGAATAACCCATGGGAAAGCCACCATTTCCCCTTTGTCTGAACACCGGGATTGTTGACAGTCTATACCACACTCAGACTTAGCACTGTACTCATAGAACTAGAGAGTCACATCTTAGAGACCACCTCTTCCAACGTTCTGCCTAATGCAGGATCCCCACTAGGATCTGGCTGAATGGCTGCCCACCTCTGTTTGATCACCCCCAGAGACCTTGCTCACAGATTCACCACGTACTCCATCTACCACTAGAATGCTAGAATTGAGTTGGGAGAGATAGAGAGATCTTTCTTCGACTCACAGTTTTGCTGTTCTTTCACATATGCTGTATGATGTTGTATACTTGTTTACAAAGGATGTTGTGGGAGAAGTTTGGAAGGAGGAGGTTGGCCCAGCCTATAGGCTGTGGAGAAGATCAATGGTGGAAGGCTCTGTTCCTGGAGCAGGCTAAGTAAGGCGTGGGAGGGAGGCCATGGGTCTTTTGGCTTCCCTTGGATCATACACATAGTAGATACTCACTCTGGCTGCTCGCAGACACCGCACTCTTTATGGAGATGCCCCTGGTAAGCATGGGAGGAGTTGGATGAACTCAACAGTGATTAAATTTAATTAATATACTTCTCTCCCCCTAGAGCTATGTAAAGGTGAAATCCATAATTGAATCTTGCTTTTGTACTGGCTTCTGGTACAGAACTGCAGGACCACTGCTACAGACAGGCTGTGCATTTAAAGCCAGAAGAAAGCGTCACCTGCTTCTACCCACCCCCCCTGGCCCTTTCCCACAGTCATCTTCCAGTGGAGACGCAGATCACTACTCAGGGGAGCATCTTCCCTCCCACTTCTCTCTGTTAGTAACTCAAGCTCAAGGCCTCCACCGAGGGCACAGAAGATGGAAGAGATGAAGAACTCTTGGAACTTTTACAAGCCCCCAGGTCCTCAGAGACAAGATGCCTTTTATCCATTACTAATGGGCACTCAGCTTTTTCTTTGGCTCATTTCCAGTTCAGAATTTTAGTGAAATGCCTAAAATCACATGGAAGCTCTGGAATCCAACAGATAGAGACTTAACTCTTAGCTGGTCTCTTTCTAGCTGTGTAACCTCAGGCAAAACACTTAACTTCTTCAAACTTCAGTGAAATCTTCTGAGAATGAATCCAACAATAATCCGAAAATCAACCCTCCAGGCTGGTGTTAAAGATTGAATGAGAATGCATTTAGGGGTGCACAGCTCCTGAGTGTGACACATGCTCTAGCAATGCGAGCTGCTAGTATGAGGTTGGACAAGATGACTCAAGAAAGGACAGAGAGGGGCACCTGGATGGCGCAGTCGGTTAAGCGTCCGACTTCAGCCAGGTCACGATCTTGCGGTCCGTGAGTTCGAGCCCCGCGTCGGGCTCTGGGCTGATGGCTCAGAGCCTGGAGCCTGTTTCCGATTCTGTGTCTCCCTCTCTCTCTGCCCCTCCCCCGTTCATGCTCTGTCTCTCTCTGTCCCCCAAAAATAAAAAAAAAAAAATAAAAAAAATAAAAAAAATAAAAAATAAAAAAGAAAGGACAGAGAGAACTTGAGATTGACATCATAACTATAAATCTCAGAGAGGCCCCAAAGAGCAAATAATCAGATCATTGGCATTCACTCCTGTAATAAGCATTCCTGAAAGCCTTTTATTCGTCAGGCATGATACATAGAGGAGGATCCAGTCTCTGTTCAATGAGCTGACTCAGAGACTGGCTAAGACATACCAACAGACAATTATATTACACGTGGTGGGTGACTAGCAAATAAATGGCCAGAGGTTACACAAAACCAAGGTTAGAGATTCAAACTTCCATGGATGCAAATTTAATTGATAGGTACATCTGATTAATTATTTTTCTTTGTTGGATTCTGTTGTTGCAAAATGCAGGAGTTTGGACGGTTGATAAAGAGACAGTGTATGTTGCCTACAGTGCCATTCCAGGATGAGGAGCTGTTATATAAGCGACATACCTGAAAGTGCCTTTGAAAAAACTGAGACTTTTATGTTCTTTCACCATATAAATGTTTATGTTCAGAGCAGTAAAATTAAGATTGCCAGAAAGACACTACAAGCACATTCATATTTTCAGATGACAATACCTTTCCCATCTGAATATACTTTCTGTCATACTTGCTGGGCTTTTACATAAATCACCTCAATGCTTAAACCAGTTTAAGCTTTATATGTGTACATAATGCATAGATTAAAAAAATATGCAGAATCAATTTCCTTTTACTCAACTAATTATTGTGGTGGTGCTATTTAAATTGTACCCTGGTAACATTGCCCCTCAGGCTACATCCTTCTTGACAAATGTTGAATGTGGAGCTATCATTTTTATCTTCCCCATCTAAAATGTTAATTGAAGCCAAGACTTCAGAATTTATTTACCAGCAGCATATTTTTACAACTATTCATTTAACCAGCATTATTGAGTACCTACAATGCACAAAATACATCAAACATGAAATTGCAAATGGAGTCCCTTTTTTCACTCAGCAAAGGCCAACATCATATTGTTTCAGTTAACCTGTTTGCTTAACATGATGTAGGCACCATCTGTAGAGAAGCAAGGACCTACAGTGTGTGTTTCTTAGAATAACTGTGGAAACTGATATGTATTGGCAGCAAAAAATCGTTGCAGTGACTCAGGTTCATGTACGGGGTGGGGGGTTGAGGGGGTGGGGCATCTAGAAAAATAAAAATGGGGGAAAAATCTCAGAACTTCCAACAATCTTATACAATGAAGAAGAAATACAGCTATGTATAGCTCACAGGACTTTGATTTTTATTTTTATGTATTTATTTTTGACAAATAAAAATTATTTATATTTAAGATAGACAATGTGATATTTCGATATATGTATACGTTGTGAAATGACCACCACCATCAAACTACTTAACATATCCATCACCTCCCACAGTTACCATTTTTGTGTATGTGCGCTGAGAACACTTGAGATCTACCCTGTTAGCAAATTTCAAGTATACGATACAGTGTTAATAGCTATAGCCACCACACTGGGCATTAGGTCTCCGGAACTTGTATCTTATAACTGAAAATTTCTACCCTTTGATCAATATGTCTCCTTTTTTCCATCTGTCAGCCTTTGGTAACTTCCATTCTACTCTCTGTTGCTATAAGTTTGTCTTTTATTTGTTTGTTTGTTTATTTATTTATTTTTGAGAGAGAGAGAGAGAGAGAGAGAGAGAGAGTGCAAGGGAGCATGGGGGAGGTGCAGAGGGAGACAGAAAATCTTTTTTTTTTTTTTTAATTTTTTTTTTAACGTTTTATTTATTTTTGAGACAGAGAGAGACAGAGCATGAACAGGGGAGGGGCAGAGAGAGAGGGAGACACAGAATCGGAAGCAGGCTCCAGGCTCTGAGCCATCAGCCCAGAGCCTGACGCGGGGCTCGAACTCGCGGACCGCGAGATTGTGACCTGAGCTGAAGTCGGACGCTTAACCGACTGAGCCACCCAGGCGCCCCAAGGGAGAGAGAAAATCTTAAGCAGCCTCCATGCCCAGCGCAGAGCCTGACTTGGGGCTTGATTGACCATGAGCTCATGACCTGAGCTGAAATCAAGAGTTGGTCACTTAACTGACTGAGCCACCCAGGAACCCCTATGAGTTTGACTTTGAACAAAAAAATCCACATATAAGTGAGAATCTGTGATATTTGTCTTTCTCTGGCTTATTTCACTTAGCTTAATGTCCTTCATTGCATGATTTCCTTCTTTTTTAAGGCTGTATAACATTCCACTGTTTATACCACATTTCTTTTTCCATTTATCTGTTGACCAGCTCTTAGATTCTTTCCATATTCTGGCTACTGTGAATAGTACCTCAATGAACATGGGAATGTAGAGATTTCTTCAAGATGGTAATTTTATTTCTTTTAGATATGTACTCAGAAGTGGGATTGCTGGATCATATAGTAATTCTACTTTTAATTTATTGAGGAACCTCCATATGATCCATTCTAAGAAGTCCCATGTGGACTGGGGAAGAATGTGTATTCTGCTGTTGTTGGATGGAATGTTCTTAACATGTGTGTTAGATCCTTTTAGTCTAAAGTGTTGTTCAGGTTCAATGTTTCTTTAGTGATTTTCTGTTTGGATGATCTATCTATTGTTGAAAGTGGGCTACTGAAATTCCCTACTATTATTATATCGCTATTTGTGTCTTCAGAGCTGTTAATATTTACTTTATTTTTTAATGTTTATTTATTTATTTTGAGAGAAAGAGCATGCATGTGAGCGGGGGAGGGGCAAAGAGACAGAGGGAGAGAACCTCAACCAGGCTCTGTACTGTTAGTGCAGAGACTGATTTGGGGCTCACTCTCACAAACTGTGAGATCATGATCTGAGACGAAATCAAGAGTTGGACATTCAACCCACTGAGCCACCCGGGTACCCCTGTTAATATTTACTTTATATATATATATATATATATATATATATATATATATATATATAATATTTATTTTATATATATATATTTATATATATTACTATATATATTTACTATATATATATGCTCCAGTGTTTGATGCATATGTGTTTACTATTGTTATTTCCTCTTGATTAGTTTATTCTTTTATCCTTATATAAGGAACTTTGTCTCTTATAATGGCTTTTGACTTAAAGTCTATTTTGTAGGATATAAGCATAGCACCTACTATTCTCTTTTGGTTTCTGCTTGCATGGAATATCTTTTTCCATCCTTTTACTTTTAGCTTATGTGTGTTCTTGAAGCTGAAGTGAATCCCTTGTCAGCAACATATAGTTGGGTCTTTATTTATTTATTTTTCTTATTCATGAAGCTACTCTATGTCTTCTGATTAGAGAATTTAGTCCACTTATATTTAAAGTAATTATTGGTCAGTTCACAGGACTTTTTGAAGATGGTGGATTTCATGTTGTGAAAAACCCTTCTGTGAGCAACTAGGTATGTTTGATACATAAAGGAGGGCAAAAACCAATTTGGACATAGTTATTATAGACAGAGAGTTGAAGTTTTCCATATAACAATGAGATTAAGAAAGGTGGTTTCTAAAACAAATCTGGGATGGAGGAACCATAGAGTGACAGAAAGAAGGGGAAAGTAGGGAGAGGAAACAGGGAGATGGCATTGTGCTTTGTAATTCTGTGCCCTGAAAGGACAGGGGAAAATTCTGCATGAGAGGAAGTCAAAGGCTTATGAAAATGAGCATGTCAAGGCTTGATATAGTGTAAGCTAAAGACTCCTTCCTTCAGCTTTCAACCTTAATATCAATATCTTGCATAAGTACTTTTTTTACTTGTTTGCTTTTTTAAATGAAGGCAGAGTTTTATCCCTAGAGCAGCATTAGCATAGGACCAGGGTGACATAAGCAAGACTTGAGGGAGAACCATAAACTGAACTATTTAAGGAGAAACTCTGTATGATATATAAATAGGTTTAATAGTGTTACTGAATATCTGAGGTTGGCTTTGAGCATCTGTAATCCATAGAATGTAGGTTTGAATTACTCTGACCCAGAGTTTAGGGGCAATAGAGACTCACCCACCTAATATTTGGAGCATCCAAAAATAACAAAGTGAATCTTTCTTGATGACTAACCCACTTAGCCACACTGGATGATAGCAACTATTTATTACAACAGGACAGAGAATCACATGTTGGTGAAGGAATGACTGGTAAAACACTTCTGTTTACTAAATGGCTTCTACTTCTTTGGTAGCTTGGAAAAACAGAAGTCATTAAGTAAACATTCACAAAATGGGAAAGAATCAATTATCCATTATAAAACATTTCTTCAAATTTCTCTATTATAAATCTTATAAAAACCAAAACCTTAAAACATTAATAGAATTAGACTAATTTAAAAAGTCTTATTAAACTCTCATCTATAAAATATCTCATTAAGGGCCATATTTATGTCAAGGTTAAAGGTGGGAAATTGAAGCATTATTACTGGAAAAAAAAAATCAAAGACGAGCTTGTTGTTGTTGCTGTTGTTATTTTTTAATTGAAAATGGTCTATGGTATAATCTGATAACACTAAGATACCCAGTCAGGCTGACCTAATACCTACAGGTATTAGCTAGGGCCACTGCATTGGGAATTTTAAAAATTCCCAATTTCTATCCATTTCTGAATGGATAGAAAATTTAAAATAGAAAAAAGAATCCATATCAACATTACTAATAATATCTAATAAGTGAAGGGTAGCAGAATATGCCACCCTAAAATATGCCACTTTCACATACAGATTATTTTGAGCTGAAGGCAATTGAGAAGAAGTAGATGTAAGAAAAGCACTCCGCCTTCTTCCTATTTGCTGAAAAGCAGGACACAAATTTGTGAAAGTGTCCTCTGTCTCCTCTCTGCCAGGAAGGAGAGAAGTTAATCACTGGAGACAACTAGATCTTTATCAGCCCAGAGATAGCACCAGAGGAATCTACATAACAAACTTGACTAACTGGCTCTTACTTGCTATTAGTTTTCCTATAGATTTGCCTTTCCATAATTTGCTCCTCCTAGAAGCTCAAAGTTCTTTTCCTTTGTCTTGTCAGTTCCCTACAAAATTATTATTCTTTGCTAAGATACTATTAAGTTGAAGTTTTAATCACCCCTTTGAGTTACTCATCTCTTAATACTTTTGTGTGTATGTGAGATGCACATGTTAATAACCTAAGGCTTGTTTTCCTCTTGTTAATCTGTCTCATGTCAGTCTAATCTGCAGAATTCCAGTTGATGAGCCTAAACTGGGTAAGGGAAAAAAGAATTTTTTCCCTCTCTTATATAAGCATGTTGTTTAGGTTCTATTTCATATGAAAGGAAGTACATGTGATAAAAGTAACACTTTTCCTCTAAGAGTCTTGAAAAAGAAGCTAAATGTCTTTGTAAATATTTTAAGAAGTCTACATTCAGCTATCTTACCCTGGGTCTCAGGTAGTTGGCATCTCTGATGCATTAATTCAAACTATAATGTTAGTGATTTGTATGCTATATCTCCTGTCATGTTTGCATTTTAAAGTTTGTGTGTGTATATGTATGTATGCATGTAAGTAATCTCTATACCCAACATGGTGCTTGAACTCACAACCCTGAAATCAAGAGTTGCAAACTCCTCTTACTGAGCCAGTCAGGTAGGTGTCCCTCATATTTGCATTTTAAAAGAGACCCGAAGAAGAGGAAACTTCCTAATTTTAAATTCTGTTTTAGGCTTTAAGTCTCTTCCATGGTGGTGTTCCTGGTATTTTGGAACCCGGGGCACAGGAGACACGCTTAAGAGATTTCAGGAGACCACTGCAGTCACTATATTAGGTACCTACCTGCCTATTTGCTTACGTGGAAAGGGATTCATGAAGATGAAAATTCACATAGTGGAAAAGGAGCAAATTCTCCATGTTGCTTGAAGCAAACAGAGATAGTCTGATATATGGAGGCTATTGTATTGGAACAAAAGAGCCAGATAGCTTTGAGACCAAGAGAATTGTGAATACGCCAAGCAGGCTTTGAGGGGGGCTTCAATGGTGGATCATGTTATTTTTCATTAGCTAAGAATAAAGTGACTTTGGTTACAGTATTTTTAAGGCCAGAATTTTAATTAGTCATACCATTAGTTCCTATTTTCTTTTGAGAACTTAATAATTAATTGTGCAACTGAATCTCCCGAAAACTGCACTAGCAGAATGTTTTTGTATTTTGCCGTAAATCAGGCAGTGCAGAGGGGCACCTTTCTTTTCTTCCCTTTCCCTCCTAACACACACGTCTGTAGACTTTAGAATTCATATGACTCATTACCTCATTTCCTGCCTAGGCCTTTCTTGCCCACTGCCTCGTTAAGTTTTCATAACTTTTTTTTGATGCCTGGGAGCCACTGTATATTTTCAGGGCTGTTTTTACTTCAGGATTTGAGACAGTACCTAGAGTCCAATTGTTTTAGTATTGCTCTGATTAACACCTTCCTCACAGGGCTTTTAATTCTGAAAAAGCTGTGGCAGTTTGGGAAATCAGGGTCCTGATGTTAACTAGCCATAGGAGAGACGAAATGATGTGCCCAGGCAGCATTATCTCCAGAAAATACCAAAGCTGCAAGAAACAAACATGTAAATTCAGTTGAAGGGGTTCAATGAGTTAATGAGGGGTTAAATGGGCAAAGATTTAAACTGGAGGGAGGGTTTGTTTGTCAGGGGAAAGGACAACACCATTTTTCAGGTTGGCAATTAAGGAGTTAAGCTTTTAGGAGTGCAAAGAACAACAGTTAAAACCATTGAGAGCCCCTACCAGCAGTTTTGACCTTTATCTCCAGGGTCCAAATCCAGACAAGGGTCTTAATTAGCTGCAGAGAAATCTAGAGCTTTGGCAACATACCAGCACACATTATAAAAAAACAAAAAAATAAAACCAACCAGTAAATAAAAGAGCCATTTTTTTTTTTTAAATCGGAGAAGTTAACCAGAACAACATTTATATAACCTTTTGGCGTTCCTGTTTTCCAATTTCTCACTATATTTTTTTATTTTATTTTTTTCTGGTCTGATTCTTTTCCATGACCTTCATTTTATTCCCTCTTGTTTTTCTTATCTGTTTATAGTCCCTTGAGCCCTTTAGATGCTTTTTTTTTTTTTGCATTTTCTACGTTTATTATTTTTTTATTATAAAAGGAACACATGCCTATTGTATAAACAATTTCCAATAATGCAAAATGCATAAAGTTATAAAGAGCCTCCCATGTGTTCAAGATTTTTTCTATGCATTTTATATAGATGTGTGTGTTTATGTGTGAGTTCAATCACATACACACTGGAAAAAAATTTTTTTAACAAAGAAAGGATTATATGTACAATTCTGCAACTTGCATTTTCTACTTATTCATATATCTTGTTATATCCCTACATTGGATTTATGTAGGTCGTATGCTTTTCTATATAGATTTACAAAATTCCAGCGTGGCTTTTAAATCCCTGATCAGAATATTTTAAGCTGTATGTCCAATCAGATGCATGTAGGTGCTTTGATTTATAAAATATGATTTTATTTATAAGTATAGCTTGCATATTATATTAGCTTATTTCTTTGTCACTATTTTGGACATATAATCGATGTTTCTTTCTGCTCTTACCATTATTACAAATTTAACCTTTTGTTCATTCAAATAGTTGTGTTTATTCTCCCATCTTTAAGTCTTTTTTGTGGTTAGCTTTGTTTTTTATCTTTCTCATTCCATTTGTCCCCCCTCTACTGGTTTGAAAGTTGTATACACCATCTCCATTCTTACAATGTTGATGGTGAAAATGTTATTATGCATGTATAACTTAACATAGTCTGCATTTATTTTCTTTGCTGTCTTGTCAGACACTCAAAACCCAAGATGACTAAGTCTGGTTATCCCCTTCTGACTTACATACTACTACTGTTTGGTACTTTTGACTCCATCTTGACTGTGTTTTAACCCACAAATTAGACACATTATTGTTTTATACAGTCAAAGGTTATCTTCCCCTCACTATTCTCTCTTGCCTTCTTGAATCCCAGACTCTACTCTGGTATAATTTTCATTCTTCCTGAAATATATGTTGTAGAATTGCATTTTGTGAGGATCAGTTGGTAGGAAATGCCTTAGTTATGTTTTTCTTTTGGAAAATTTGCTTTTATTCTTGATAGTCTTTAAACTTCTGGATGGTGAGCTATTTGCTCTCAATTTGTTGAAATACTCCATTGTCTTCTGACTGTCAATGTGGCCTGCCGTGACTTTAATTATAGGTAAACTATCTTTTCTCTCTGGTTACTTTTACGATCTTTGTTTTTGGTATTCTTCTCTATGATGTGATTAGTGAATTTTTAAAAGTGTTTATTTTATTAAAAAATTTTTTTTACTGGTTATTTATTTTTGAGAGAGAGAGAGAGAGACAGGCAGAGAGAGAGAGAGAGAGAGAGAGCACAACTGTGGGAAGGGCAGAGAGAGAGGGAGACAGAATCCAAAGCAGGCTCCAGGCTCTGAACTGTCAGCACAGAGCCTGATGTGGGGCTCGAACTCACGAACCATGAGATCATGACCTGAGCCGAAGTCAGATGCTTCACCAACTGAGCCACCCGTGTGCCCCAAAAGTTTTTATTTTAATACCAGTGAGTTAACATACAGTGTTATATTCATTCCTGGTGTATGATATAGTGATTCAACAATTCCATATATCACCCAGTGCTCATTCTGACAAGTGTACTCTTTAATCCCCATCACCTATTTAACCCATTCCCCTACCTACCTTCTCTCTGGTAAACATAGTTAACAGTATGATCTAAAGAGTCTGTTTCTTGGTTTGTCTCTCACTCTCCCTTATTTTCTCTTTGTTTTGTTTCTTAAATTCCACATATGAGTAAAATCATAAGGCATTTGTCTTTCTCTGACCGACTTATTTTGCTTAGCATTATACTCTCCAGCTCCATCCATGATGTTGCAAATGGCAAGATTTCATTCATTTTTATGGCTGAATAATATTCCATTGTATATATAGATACCACTCCTTCTTTATCCATTCATCTATAAATGGACCTTTGGGCTGTTTCTGTATCTTGGTTATTGTAAACAATGATGCCATAAACATAGGGGTGCATGTATCCCTTTGAATTACCTTTCTTGTATCCTTTGGGTAAATACCCAGTGGTGCAATTGCTGGGTAGTTCTATTTTTAACTTTCTAAGCAACTTCCATACTGTTTTGCATAGTGGTTGTACCAGTCTGCATTCCCACCAACAGTGCAAGAGGGTTTGTTTTCCTCTACATCCTTGCCAACACCTGTTGTTTCTCATGTTGTTGATTTTAGCCATTCTGACAGTTGTGAGGTGGGATGGCTCATGATAGTTTTGATTTGCATTTCCCTGATCGTAAGTGATGGTGAGAATCTTTTCATGTGACTTTTGGCCATCTGGACATCTTTGGAGAAATGTCTATTCATGTCTTCTGCCCATTCTTTAATTGGACTATTTGTTTTTTGGGGTGTTGGTTTGAGTTTTATAAGTTCTTTATATATTTTGGATACCAGCTCTTTATTGGATATGTCATTTGCAAATATCTTTTCCCATCCCGTTGGTTCCTTTTTAGTTTTATTGATTATTCCCTTTGCTGTGCAGAAGCTTTTTATTTTGATGCAGTCCTAAAGAGTTTATCTTTGCTTTTATTTCTGTTGCCTCAGGGGACCTATGTAGAAAAAAGTTGCTATGGACAATGTCAGAGAAGTTACTGCCTGTGTTCTCTTCTAGGATTTTTATGGTTTCATGTCTCACACTTTGGTCCTTAAGCCATTTTGAATTTAGTTCTGTGTTTGGTGTAAGAAGGTGGTCCAGTTTCATTCTTTTGTATGTTGCTGTCCAGTCTTCCACAACGTTTATTGAAGAGACTGTTTTTTTTTCCCTATTGGGTAGTCTTGCCTGCTTTGTTGAAGATTAATTGACCATATAATTGTGGGTTTATTTTTGGGCTTTCTATTCTGTTCCATTCATCTATGTGTCTATTTTTGTGCCAGTACCATACTGTTTTGATTATTACAGCTTTGTAATATAATTTGAAGTCCAGAATTGTGATACCTCCAGCTTTGCTTTGCTTTTTCAAGACTATTTTGGTTATTCAGAATCTTTTGTGGATCCATATAAAATTTAGGATTGTTTGTGCTAGCTCTGTGAAAAATGCTGGTGGTATTTTGATAGGGATTGCATTAAATGTGTAGATTACTTTGGGTCGTAAGGGGCATTTCCACCATATTTGTTCTTCCAATCCATAAGCATGGAATGCCTTTCCATTTCATTGTGTCTTCTTTAGTTTCTTTCATCAGTGTTTTATAGTTTTCAGAATATAGGTGTTTTACCTCTTTGGGTAGGTTTCTTCCTAGGTATCTTATTATTTTTGGTGCAGTTGTAAATGGGATTGTTATCTTAATCTCTCTTTCTGCTTCTTCATTATTGGTGGATAGAAATGGTAATTAGTGAATTTTATTTGTATTTCTTTTTCTTGAGATTCACTGGTTTCTCAAATCTGAAGGGCAGTAGATATTTCCCAGTTCTGGATACTTGCTTCTTCCTCATTGTCTCTAATTTCTTTCTCTGAAACTCTGATTGGATTTTAGACCTTATTCTATACTCTGTGTCCTCTGACCCCTCTAATATTTTCCTTCTTGTTGCTTCTCTCTCTGCACCACATTCTTGGAAATTTATTCATCTTGCTCCTCAAGTTTCCATGTTTTCTTCATTGCTTTTATCCATCTATTGACTCCTCCCACCCCTTAATTTCAATTTTACATTGTAGAAGCTCTATTTAGTTTTTTCTGAGCCTATTGGGGATCTTTGATACTATTTTAATCCTCATCATAATTTTGAAAATATTGCAAATCTTTCTCGAAACATGTAAACTTATTTAGTTTCTAGTCACTATATTACTATATCAAAATCTTCAGGTGGCTCCAGTATCTATGCTTTGCCATTTCTGCTGATTCCTGTGTATGTTAGTTGTTTTTCTCTTTTGTCTAGTGATGGTAAACTCATGTTATTTGCAATTTTATTTGTTCTTTAATGTCTAACCTGTGTTTTGCCAGAGTGGATTTGTGAATTCCTCAACCAAGGCTGCTTCGTAGTAAATTTTTGGCTTGAGTTTTCTTGAGCTCCAGCAGTAATGAACTCTGGTCCCAAACATGCATGAAAATGGGCTTATGGTTAGTAATTACTGGGGGAGAATCTTCTTTGTTATACTCTAACCAGAGACAAGGCTGAGACATGCAAGTATCCCAAACGTCTCTCTCTCAGAAATCTTTTTAAAAAATATACCTACCAGGGGCATTTGAGTAGCTCAGTCAGTTATACATCTGACTCTTGATTTCAGCTCCGGTTGTGATCTCACGGTCTCAAGATCAAGCCCCAGGTCAGGCTCTGCACTGAGTTTGGAGCAGGCTTGGGAGTCTCTCTCTCTCCCTCTCCCTCTGCCCCTCCCCTGCTTTCTCTCTCTCTTTCTCAAAAAAAAAAAAAAGAAGATAAATAAAATAAATAAAAAAACATACCCACTGAGAGTGTCACTTTTAGGGAGTCTCAACTTTAAGATACGTCCCCTGCTTTGTTTGGCTCTGGGTTTTGTTTCCTTTCTTGCCACCTGTACGTGGGTAAGAATCCAGGAATGTGCATCTATGGTGGCCAAATGGTGGTCTCAAACTTGGTTATCTTCTCAGTCTGACATTTCTCATTATCTTGGGCTTTAAGGACTTTCCCTTCTTCCTCACCAGCATAGCCATACATTTAAAAATGTTCTTTGGGGGCGCCTGGGTGGCGCAGTCGGTTAAGCGTCCGACTTCAGCCAGGTCACGATCTCACGGTCCGGGAGTTCGAGCCCCGCGTCAGGCTCTGGGCTGATGGCTCAGAGCCTGGAGCCTGTTTCCGATTCTGTGTCTCCCTCTCTCTCTGCCCCTCCCCCGTTCATGCTCTGTCTCTCTCTGTCCCAAAAATAAATAAACGTTGAAAAAAAATTTTTTTTAAATGTTCTTTGGGGGCACCTGGGTGGTTCAGTTGGTTGAGCATCTGACTTCAACTCAGGTTTGTGGGTTTGAGCCCCACATCAAGTTCTGTGCTGACAGGTCAGAGCCTGAAGCCTGCTTTGGCTTTTGTGTCTCCCTCTCTCTCTGTCCCTCCCCCGCTCATGCTCTGTCTCTCGCTCTCTCTCTGTCAAAAATAAACATTAAAAATTTTTTTTAATATTTTTTTTACCACATAAAAATTAAAAACTTCTGTGCATCAAAGGACACTATCAACAAAGTGAAAAAGCAACCCACAGAATGAGAGTAATATTTACAGACCACATATATCATAATTGATAAAGAATATATAAAATATATTATAAATATATATGTTTGTATATACACACATGTACGATATATGTATATATAACATACATAAGAATTCTTACAATTCAACAAGAAAACAAACAACCTGACTAAAAATGGGCACAGAACTTGAATATACTCTAATGAAGATATAAAAATGGCCAGAAAGCATATGAAAAGATGCTCAACATTACTAATCATCAGGGAAATGCAAATCAAAACTATGATGAGATACCACCTCACATCCATTAGTATTGCCATTATTAAAACACAACAACTAGCAAAAAAGTGTTGAGGTTGTGGAGAAATCAGAACTTGGTGCACCACTGGCAATGATGTAAAATGGGGCAGCTGATATGGAAAAATGTACACAAATTCCTCAAAAAATTACAAAAATAATTACCATGTTATCTAAGTGCTATAAGATTCCACTGTCAGGTATGTGCTCAAAAGAATTAAAAGCAGGGACTTCGATAGATATTTGCACACCCATGTTTATCGTGACATATTCACAATAGCCAAAAGGTAGAATAGCCCCAGTGTTTACCTATAGTGAATGGATTAACAAAATGTGGGGCATACATACAATGGAATATTATTGAACCTTACAAAGGAAGGAAATTTTGACATGTGTTACAACATGGAAGAACCATGAAGACATTATCCTGATTAAAATAAGTCACTAAAGGGACAATTATTGTAGAATTCCACTTATGTGAGGTACCTAGAGTAGTTAAATTCCTAGAGACAGAAAGTAGGATGGTGGTTACTAGGGGCTGGGGGCAGAATGGGATGGAGAGTTTAATGGGTATAAAATATTCGCCTGGGATGAAGAAACAGTTCTGGAGGTGGATGGTGGTGATGGTCACACAATGATGCGAAAGTACTTAATTCCACTGCACTGTGCACTTGAAAATGGATAAAATGGTGTTATGTGTTGTATTTTACTACAGTTAAAAAATGCTTCTATAATTTATTTGGTATTTTCAGGATTGCATTCTGAAATATCTAGTCTTCTAGATTAGATATCTAGTCTTCTGTATATCTACAGAAGATATATCTGAGACATCTAGTCTTCTGTAATGCAGGAATCAGAAATCCCCTTACTGACTTCTCCTTTGTGTTGTTCATGGTGTCTCCTGGGCACTCAAGTTCAGCTCCATATGGATACCCAGTCAGATTCCAACACTAGGAAAACCAATCTGATAACCTAAGAATTCAGTTCTGCCTCACTGAGTGGTCTATATTGTTCCTTTTGTTCTTTGAGTCTCCCAGATATCATTTTACGTCACATTATTTACACATTTCCTGATGGCGTGTGATAGTACCAATTCTATAAGTCTTCCTTTGAGGAATAGATCCATATTTCACATGTGTAAAGCATGGATAAATCCATGTGTCAAGATAACTTGACTTGAATTCCTATCACCTGTTGAGTGTGTGTGGTGTGCAGGTCCTTCCTTCCTTCCTTCCTTCCTTCCTTCCTTCCTTCCTTCTTTCCTTCCTTCCTTCCTTCCTTCCTTCCTTCCTTCCTTCCTGTACTGTTGTATATGAAGCATAAGCTAGGCATTGAGGATATAGAAGTAAGGAAGACAAATTTCCTGCCTAGATTCTAATAGGGAAAGAGACAGTATCCGTATCAGCAAACAAATAAACAAGGTAGTTTCAGGTTATAAATCCACAAAGAATATGAGAGGGTAATGGGTCAGAGTGTGACAGCAGGAGGGGGACTCCATTGGCCAGAGTGGTAAGGAAAGGAGTCTCTGGGGATATCTGAGCTGAGACCTGGTGTTAATGATGAGGCGACTGTGCTAATATCTGGGGGAAACCTAAAATCCAAGTAGGCAAGGAACTTTAGCCTGGAAAATATTATCCTTAATTAATACAACTTCTTAAAAAAAATGTATTGATGGAATAAAAACAGCCAGAGCATCCATTTAAATCAGCAGCAACCAATTTTCAACGCTACAATTGGTTAACATTTTCTTCCCCCTTTCTGGTCACTTTAGGCAGTTGGGGAATACTTCTTCCATTACTTGCTCTAGCATGCAAGTATTTAATAGGTAAACTGTGAAGACTGTAATGGTTTTGCTTACGATTTCATAGTGATGACTAAAAATAAGCTTATTTTTGTGTAGAGATAGACCATTATACTCTCCTCGCATATTTTAGGTGTCTTGAATAGTTGGAAAACTGGAACCTAATAGTTTGGGTACATCACTCAAATTTACCATATGACTGCAAAATAGCACCTTCCTTTTACACTTCATGGACAAAAGCCACAGGGATAATCACAGAGCTAGCATATAGAAATATCAGTCAATTTGCCAGTTCTGCTTTTATTTCATTGGGAACGAATAATAAACCCTGAATATGTTCACATTCTGTGTTTCTGATTTATAAACTACCCAATTAGTATCCCATTTAATCTGCTCACCTGTTGTCACTTTGTTCTGAATTTCATGGCTCTGTTGTTTTAAACTCTCTCTTGCATACATTTTCAGAGTGAGCCTGATTACGGCAACCCCTTGATTCTGGAGAACTTGGAACACTGCCACAATGTCTGAATTGCCTGAATAAAGAAAAGTAGGTCCTGTAATTATTTTATTTTCTCTCTAGCATGTGATTTGTTATTGATGATACATGCAAAGGATGCTCTCCTCCTTAGGCTGGCTGATCCCTCTACTATGATGTTAATGTCACGGTCACTATGCTCAGTGCTATAGTTGGTTAGGCAACTCTAGCATAGGGAAATGAGCATGTACTTTTTAACGTGTCTGAAATAGCTACACACAGACAGATGTTCCCACATGCTTGCTGATGTCATGACTGGGGCTCATATAAAGCCCGGGAAATTAAAAGAAAGGCGAAAATGCTAGCTAAGGCTCTAGAAGGAGAGATCACAGAGGCAGGCAACAGAAAATTTGGCAAAAGAAAGCTTACCAATATATCAACTTTTAGGTCTGACCTCCCCTCCCCCCAGCCACCTCCAAATAGGGATGCATCAAAGACTCAAGCTATTAAATGAAAGAAATTTCAATAGTAAGATAGCTAATTTTTTTTCATGTGCTCCTTTACAAAGTAAAAGAAATGTACAGACAAACAAAACAACTCCCAATAAAGTAAGGTGGTCTTTCCCTCCACTCCATCAAAAAATGCATATCACAGTATTTACTTGGTAGACCAATTATTTTAAAAACTGGGTTTCAAGGAAAAAGTCACTCTCTGGCAGAGACCTTACATGACAAGTTCCGTTCCACAGTGGATTAAAATGGTTGAGAGGAGATGCTAACATAACTTCAACTATAACAGTGTGAACACAGCACTGTAATAATTCATTTAGAATGATGACACTTGAGACCTAATTTAAAAGTCCTAGATGAATACCGGTCTCACATTCAACCCCGAGGGCTGCTGCACACATACCTAAGAAAGTCTAAGAACCATGGTGAGTCTAATTGAATTGGACTTAAACGGACCATTGAGATGGCCTCACTGAGCTCTGGGGAATTCATATTGTCTATACTGTATCAGAATCACAGCTTGAACTGAATAACTGGTTACACTCAATCATGTTACTGTAACTCATGCTTGAGGTAAAGGGGAAACCTTTTGCTATCAGCAAGACTGGATGGAAAACAATTTCAAATCACTTTAAACCCAGTTGGCAACTACTTTGCCAATTATGGAATCCAGTGGGAAAGGTGTGTGCTAGGGCTCAGGACTAAATGATTTATGTCAGGCATCGGGGCCTCCCGAGGAATGCGGGCGAGTGTGCGGAGGAGGGGCATGTGGCTAATTATTTCTCCTAAGAATACTTTAGCGAGGTAATTTGTGCTTGCAGATGAGTCACACTGCAGGCTGGATAAAAGGCGAGGTAAGCACACACACTCCTAAGATCCCATTTAGGCATGGATAAAGAGAGAACTGAAGGATTCAATCCGCTTTCTCATCTCTTCACTCGGAAACATTTGGAGATATAAAATATAAAGAGCAAGCCTAGTTTCCCGTTCTAACAGGCAAGTTGGGATCAAAGTCTGTAATCTGTACCTCAGATATTGCACTGGCTGTTTTGTAACACAGAGTTACTGGCACAGATGATACACTATAACTCATCAGATGAACAAGTGTGAATCTGGAGCCCTTGATAATGACCCTCTTTTTTTTTTTTTTTTTTTTTTTAAAGTCCTAATTTATTTTTGATGACTTTGGTTGCAGAGATGAGAATTCCTATACTACCCAATGCCTTCTAAACAAGAATGTCACTGTTCTCTGGGATTCATGTATGAAACTGTCTAGCTGAGAAATGATCCTGAAAGTTATCCCAAGGGTGATTGGGTTCCCCTGGCCCACCTCAAGCAAAAATAAAAGTGATGACAGAATTCCACTTTAGTAACGAACAGTGGAGGCACACAGGCTTATTGAAAGGTCTTTTCAGATCCTTTCATTATCTGAAGGATTTTAAAGGTGTTTTTAGTAATCTGGAAGAGATTATTAATGCTATAATTATATTACATCCGGCACTGGGCTTTTGTTAAAAACCTCGTGTGAGGGTATTAGTACAAGGCTGGCACTCTCTTGGTTCCTCTGCTTTTCTCTCCTTTAGCAGCTGCCTAGCACCATTATAGCTAATATAGTGGATTAAACTTTCGGGCTAGCTGGCGGCTCTGAGTATCTCTCTAATGGTTTCCATTGTACGCATTTCTAGAAAACACTTCTGACCAATGAACCCCTAACTGCAAATGACATGGGCAAGCTTCATTGAAGATGACACCACTGGAGGGAACCTTGCACTCATTTGGGATGTTTCCTCACTGGGGAAAGAAGGCTATTTCAACAGTTACACCAAAAGGATATTGTCATGTAGCATTAACTTTTCTAAGGCGCTGAACAAAGCAGTGGGGGTAGTGTGTGCTCTTATACGCTAGCTATGTGCTCAGCTGTGTGATGTCCAAATAAGAATCCCAGCATGTTCATAAGAGATTGAGAAATAGCAGTCTTCCTAGTTCACCCTCATACGGAATGGAGAAGGTGGATGTCAGACAATTTAAATTAAATTGATCCATGGTGGGAATCAATCTTCTGTATGTGCCTGGATTGTGACAAATGGGAGCTAAGTAAGGTCAGGAATGGGGGAAGGTGGCAGGAGAAGGACCCTGGGACTGGTCATTGGGGGACCTGGATTCTAATTCTTGGCTGCAACCAAAGATGGTGACTTTGGGTGAGTTTCTTCACGTTCCTCTGTAACATGAGGAAGGTAGACCAGATGGTTCAATGTAACTTAACAATTTTTAGTTTAGTGTTCAGTTTGTACCAAGATGTGTGCTAAGAAATGGGGAGACTATGGGAATAAATCAGACATAGTTCATGTCCTTTTGGATTGTATAGGATACCAAGTTAGACTAACATTAAAAAAATAATTTTAGGGTGATGAATTTTAGGTGGGAAGTGTATGGTGCTATACGAGTTTGAGGAGTCAAGGAAGGCTTTGAGGAAAGGTGTTTAGTTTAAGATGGAAGATAAGGGAGTTTAAGTTGAGACTGTAGGATGAAGAGGAGTTAGCCTAAAGAGTTGGGGGTGAGATGGAATCAAGGGGGGGGCAGCACAGTCAAACAGCATTTGTGAAGGTTCTACAGCAGCCAAAGGTGTTGTGACTCAATTTTGTAACATGAAGGAAAATGTAGGCCACATGGAGGGTTGCACATGGTGTAGTTAGCATTTTGATCTCATCTCAAGGGCAATGGTAAGCCATTGAAGGGTATTCCGTTGCAGACTGGAGTTGATGTCTGAGGTTTCTTCCAGAAACGAAGAATTGAGTATGCAGAACGAAGAATTATGAAGTGTCAGGACAGACACTGGAGTGTCAATCTCCAGTTTTTGAGTGTTCTATCCCAAGGAAGGATATAGGCCCTGCTTTAAATGTTCGAGAAATAAAAGAAAAATGGGAAAAATGAACTTTCAAGGTTCACTGTTTACAAAGAGTTGGTATCACCCGTTTCCTTTCAAGCAAATAAACAAAGTTGATTTGAAATGAAGGCAAATATTGTTCATGGGCCTAAAGGTCCTTTCAAGTTCTCAGTTCTTTGTGGTTACTGTGCTAGTATTTTCCTAAAAGAATAGAGCACAAGAATTAAGTGCAGAAGAGTTGTGCATTCAGAGACTACATAGTCGTTGCTGTAATGAAGAGATACAGTTTCTTTAATTTTTTTAATGTTTATATATTTATGCAGGCTGGATTTGGTGCCTTTACACCAAAAATGTATTTATTTATTTATTTATGTATGTATGTATGTATGTATGTATGTATTTACTTATTTATTTATTTCGCAAATGGGGGAGGGGCAGAGAGAGGCGGAGAGAGAATCCCAAGCAGGATCTGCGCTATCAGAGTGGACCCTGACACAGGGTTTGATCTCAATAACCATGAGACTGTCACCTGAGCCTAGATCAAGAGTTGGATGCTTAACAGACTGAGCCACCCAGGTGCCTCAAGATGTGATTTCTTGAAAATATGTAATAAAGACTACGTGTTTAATTTTTTGGCAGAATCAGTATGATACCTTTTTTTTAATGATAAATTATTTAAAGTATATATATATATATACATATTTCTTCCTCTCACTCTCTCTCTCTTTCTGCCCCTCCCACCATCTCTCTCTCTCTCTTTCTCTGCCCCTCCCCACCATCTCTCTATAAATAAATAAACTTAAAAAAAACTTAAAAAAATATTTTTTTAATTTAGAAAAAGACATCCAGAGAATAATCTGGGGTTCAAGAAGCAATTCTGTGATATGCCAACACCGGGTCAATAGTCAAATCCGATAGTGTTTCCCCTAAAAGTTTCCATTGTATTGACATTACCTGAGAGGGATGAATATTTTGTGTTATGTGTTTAAAACAAGACAACAGGCCCCAAATGGAGTCACTTATGCTTAGCCCCAACTCACCAAACCGAGACTTAATTATAGTGTTGGCTCTTCCAGAAATGGGATCTGAATGCAGTCAGTCTGGACCCACCTGATCAGCACTAGTGAGGTCATCTGCCTGATAGACTCCTACTATCCCCTAAAGGAAAGTAACTTTGAAATAATCAACCTGTTTTTTTGTCTAGTATAACGTCCTTGATCCCACTCCTTCGGCCTCTAAAAGTCTTTCATTATGTGCAGCTCTGTGGTGCTCCTTTCTGTCTGCTAGGCTGGATGCTACCCAATTCATGAATCATTGAATAAAAGCCAATAAGATCTTTAAAATTTATTCAGTTGAATTTTGTTTCTTCACATATGTAATGGAAATCCCGACTTTAAGCTATGATAAGTTCAGTTCTGTTAGATCAGATAAGCATTGGACAAATATTCACTCTGGATTCTACATCTAATTATTTTCTCTGGATTAATGAGACTTCCTCTCATTCCAGGCAGAAAAGGCCCATTTGAGGTGGTGCAAAGCCTGGTATTTCTCTCACAGGGGATGTATATATATACCTAAACCACAAGGTACTAGGGGTCTGTTCCAGGTACCTTGTGGTTTAGGTATATATATATATCATATATGATATATATACATATATATATGATATATGATATACATATATATACATATATATATGATATATGATATATATATATATATATATATATATATATATATATATATATATATCCATCCCCTATGGGAGAAATACCAGGCTTTGTGCCTGTCTATGTCATGAAGGCCAAGTAGAAGCCTGGCTTGCCTGGGCCATGGAAGTGGTGTGAGGGCCTGGGGATGGGGGCACCTGGGGTGGGGCAAAGGTGAAAAGTGCCCCACTCGAAAATGCGCCCCCCCCTTCTGGAAACAAGCCACAGTCTCCTCTCCCCAGCTGTGTGATCTCAGCCATCTCACGTCACTTCTTGGGCTCCATCGTGCCCACCGGTATAAAGAAAGTCTTGGCTAGGACTTCTCCTGGACCCTTCCCATCTCGGCTTCCAGGATTGGAAGTGGGTGCAGTGAGGTGTGTTTGTCTCTGTACTCACACTGTCTCTGAATCTGGTGCTCTGGGAACTTTCCTGGCAGGAGTTTGAAAATCTTGCTTGTTGAAACCCAGTTTCACAATTTCCTTGCTTCACTTTGCAAAGAGCCAGGGCATTTTATTTGCTACCCACTGCTTAATTGTGGTAACTCTCAGCACAATTAAGGTCTTATTGAGGAAGAAAAGGCTTTGATCACTTTTAACAACTCTTGGAAATCCCTCTAAGTGCCTCTGCTAATTCTCACCTCTTTTAATAGTGTGGATATGTTCAGTCACCCCTGTCCCACCCTCTCACAGACCCTGCCTATGGTTCCCCAGGCAGAGATGTTCGCTGGCTTAATTATCTTGGAAGCTATTGTTAAAATAATATCTGTGATATCAATAGCATTGAGTGTCCAAGTGCAGCTTGTGGGGAGTGAACAGTGCAATGAGCACCTAATTTGGAGCCTCATTCCCAGCCCGGAGCAGATGGACTTCCTTCCGCCTCATGTGGTGGGGACAGTGGATTGAGAGCCCAGCTCTGTTTCTCAGTCTGGGGGGTGCCCGTGAAAATGATGGGGGTGGGAGCTGCAATGGGAAAAAGAGGGGGCTTGTCCTGGATCTTGTGGTTCTTTGAGGGGCTCACTTGATCTCAAGCCTGGGGAGATCCTCATAATGGTCAATGAGGGCCCTGAACGCTCAGGCACCCCCACTCCTCTGTGTATGCCTCCCATTGCCTCTCCCTTTTCTATTCCCCAAGAAGTGAGGTTCTGGTTGAGTAGGGTGTTTTAAAATACAGTGCATGAATAGGAAATGTGAGGCATAGTTAGGTCAATAGACCGGAGACAGCCGCTACTGAAGAGATAGCTTGTTACTCAGTTTTTAAGGAGGGGGATTACTTTGTGCTTTGGAGGGCACACAGGGAAGACTAGAGTCGGTCAGGAGGCAGACAGAGAGAGGGGACCTGTGGGCAGGAGCCTTTGCTGTGGTTTCCACAGGAAGGAACAGGCAAGGAAGGATGAGCAGGCATAGGACTGGCTAGTTGGAATCATTTCAGCCAGATCTGGGGCTCAGGGGCTATCCCTTTCACCTGAGCCTGGAGTGATTAGGGCAGGTAGATAGAGGCCTGGGGTGTGAGAGTCACTAAAGGAGGTGGCTGAGGTGTGGGCTGTGGATTGGTTGGTTTGCATTTGAAAAGCACATGTGGGGCCCTGGGTGGCTCAGTTGGTTAAACGTCCAAAATCTGTCTCCACGCTGGGCATAGAGCCTGCTTGGGATTCTCTCTCTTCCTCTCTTTCTGCCCCTCCACTGTGCCTGTTTTCTCTCTCTCTCTCAGTAAATAAATAAACTTAAAAAAAAAAAAGAGCACACTCATGGATGAGTTGTTTACTATCTTTAGGAATCGTCTAACCCAGGGAGGGGCCGTCCCTCCAGGGTCAGCAAGGCCGCGGGTGTCAAAGCGTCAGAATAAGGAAAATAAAAGACTTGGTCAATGCAGGAGGACATCATGGCCTGACACAAGGCACCAGGCCAGGGCCTCAGGAGACATCCATTCTTCCTTTCCTTGATTCTACTTCCAGTACACATGTTGAATTGGACCCGACTCATTGCTCTGTACTTCACCTTGCTTAAAACCATCCAGTGAGATCCTATTACATTGAAAATGAAACCCAAACTCATTTCTCTGGCCGGTCAGGACATGCTTGCTCTGCTCCCTCCCCCCAGCCTCTGCCACCTCCCGCTCCAGCTTTACACCCTGCAACACCTCAGCCTTCTCTTCTCTTTCGTGGTGGCTCCTCATCCTTCAGTTGTCAGCCTAAGCTGCACTTCCTCATAGAGACTGATCACTTCATCTAAATGATACGTAAACACCCCTCTAAACATATCTCTCAGAAACCTGCTGGTCACTGGCTGTCATGGTAACTGGCTGTTGACATTTACTGTTGTAAATGACAGCCAATGGTAACTGGCTGTCATGGTAACTGGCTGTTTATTTTCTGGATAACCAATAGACCCAGAACAGGGGTCCAAAGCATAATTCTGGGGTCAGAGTGTTACGATTGAAGTCTGACTACACTGCTTATCAGCTCTGTGACTAGTTTCAGTGAGCCTCAGCGTTTCCATCAGTAAAATGGGCATAGTAAGAGTACTCATAGGGTACCCACAAGAGGAGTATCCACAAGGAAGTACTCATACTTGTGAGGATGACAAGAGATGATCCATGTAAAGTGGGCAACATACAATGCATTATACAGATAGCTGTTGTCAGCTGACATCCAAGATCTATGAAGAAAGGGAAAATTCTGTGCTGCTCACAGTTGCCTCCCCAGTCCTTCAAACGGCCTGGCTCATGAAGGTCTCTAATAAATATTTACCGAATGATGATGAGGGGCCCTCTTTGGCGGTGTTTAGCTCACGTATAGTCACTGCCCCATTATCCCAGCAGGATGAGATTTCCCCTACAGGCAAGAAAGTATTGAAAAGGCCATCTACTCAGCTGGCATGTTGAGGCTGAGTCCCCTATCCAGGAGACCTACCTTCCTTCCTTTCTTCCTTCCTCCCTTTCTTTTCTCTCTCTCTTTCTTTCTTTGTTTCTTTCTTTGTTTCTTTGTTTCTTTGTTTCTTTCTTTCTTTCTTTCTTTCTTTCTTTCTTTCTTTCTTTCTTTCTTTTTTTCTTTCTTCTTTCTAACAGCTTTTTGTTACATACTATAAAATTCACCCATTTAAAATGTAAAAGTCAATGTTTTTTAGTATATTCATGGAATTGTGCAATGATCACTGCAATCTAAGTTTAGAATATTTTCATCACCCCCAAAAGAAACCACACACTCATTAGCAGTCTTGTCCCATTTCCTGTCCCCCAAGCCCCTCCTCCAGCCTCCAGCAACCATTAATCTATCTTCTTTGTCTCTAGGTATATCTATTCTGAACATTTCATATAATTTTTAAAAATGTTTATTTTTGAGAGAGAGAGAAACACAGAGCGTGAGCAGAGGAGGGGCAGAGTGAGAGGGAGACACAGAATCTGAAGCAGGCTCCAGGCTCTGACCTGTCAGTGCAGAGCCTGATGTGGGGCTCAAACTCACAAACTGTGAGATCATGACCTGAGCTGAAGTCAGAGGAGCCACCCAGGCCCTCCTCTTATAATGATCTGAAAATGTTTTCTCTCATTTTGGGGGTCATCTTCTTGCTTTTTTGATAGGATCATTTGCAACACACTAGTTGGTAATTTTGATGAAGTCTGACTTACACATTTTTTCTTTTGATGCTTTTATTTTTGGCATGAAATGTTTTAAAATATCGTAATATTTTAATTTTTTTGGAAGGTGAATCTGTGCATATAATAAGAAAAATAATACATACAAGAACAGGAAGAAAGAAGCCTTACTCCATCCCTGGCCTTAGTCTCTCAGTCTTCTCCCAAGGTGATTGCTGTGAGTTTCTTAGGAAGTAGATGTATTCTCTCTATCTACAAATATACATAAACACACACACACACACACACACACACACACGGAAGCATCCTATATATATTGCTCAAAATGCTCTTTACTCTTTTTTTGCTTACAGCATATCTTAAAGATAGTTAGTTCTATATTCATACATTTTCAGTAACCATTCTACAAAGTGGGCACGTTGGATAAAGGTATCAATATGTATTTAACTGTCCTGTGGGTGATGGTCACTGACGTCGTTTTCTTATTTCAGCACTACTACTAATGCCACACCGAATACGCTTTTACATAGGTTTTCACACTCATATGCTAAGCATATCTTCAGGATGAATTTCTAGAGCTGGAATTGTGGACTCAGTGAGAGAGTGCCAATGTACACGCTACATGAATCACTGGTTTATTATTGAATTTTGATCTGCTAGGATGGGAGGCTTAACATTTTTATTTCATTATAGTTGTATTTATTTATATTTATGATTGAATTACATTTTAAAATTTTTCTGTGAATGTTCTCTGCATATTCTTTACCTCTTTTTCTTTCTCTATTAAATTGTTATTTTTCTTAATGTATTCATTATATAAGTTTGTATATTGGAGAGATTAATTCCTTGTCATTTGTGTTGCAACTTTTTTTTTCATTTTCTTTTAAAAAGCTTGTTAAATTACATGTGTGTGTTTGACTTTATTATTTTTTTCCTGTGCTAAATTTTATTGTTTTACATAGTGAGAATTTTTATTATTTTCTTTCATGCATTGAGCCTTTCTGTCTTGCTTAGAAAGACCTTCCCACTCCAAGCCAATACAAAAATCCCCATGTTTTTCTAGTATTTTTTTAAATTATAGCTTAATTTTAGACATCAACATATTTCATATCTCTGAGACTTACTTTAAAGTTAGGAGTTTAAGGGTGCCTGGGTGGCTCAGTCAATTGGGCGTCTGACTTTTGCTGGGGTCATGATCTCAGGGTTCGTGGGTGTGAGCTCTGCATCAGGCTTGCTGCTGTCATTGTGGAGCCCACTTTGGATTCTCTGCCCCTCCCACTCTCTCTCTTTCTCTTTCTCTCTCTCAGAAATAAATAAACACTTAAAAAAAATAAAAAGAATAAAGTTAGGAATCTATAGAGGCCCTACTTTACCTCCACCCCCCAGATAGCTGTTGCAATGAGATATTCCAAAATCATTGAAAAACCTATTATTTCTCCATTGATTTGAAATGACTCCTTTATCATGTACTAGATTTCTAGATCATTTTGGTCCATTTCTGGATACTCTCTTTTGTTTCATTACCCTGCTTCTTTATGGAGAAAACATCATGGTATTTTAATTACTATTGCTTTATAATAGATTTTAATATCTAACAAGCCAGTTTCCTTAATTATTATTCTTTTTCAGGATTGTTATAACCATTCTTGTAAGTTTATTTATTTACCTATAAAGCAAGTTTTGAGGTGTCACGAATTTAAAAATTACCCTTGGGTGTATATATTTTACATTTTGTTGCAGTTACAAATATATTTTTTCTTATATTTATTAATTGGCTGAAGTTATTGAATTTTGTATATTGATTTTGTTACAAGTCAACTTAACAAACTAAAAATTATTTCTAATATTTTTTTCCATTTGAGTCTTTTAGGTTTTCTTTTTAATAAATTTTTTAAAATGTTTATTTATTTTTGAGAGAAAGAGAGAGAGAGAGAGCACAAATGGGGAAGGGGCAGAGAGAGAGAGAGGGAGACATAGAATCTGAAGCAGGCCACAGGCTCTGAGCTGTCAGCACGGAGCCTGATGTGGCGCTCGAACTCATGAACTGCAAGATCATGACCTGAGCTGAAGTTGGACACTTTTAACCGACTGAGCCACCCAGGCGCCCCTCTTTTAGGTTTTCTAGTCAGACATTTATATCATCTCCAAATACTGATATTTTGCTTTTCCTTATTAATTGTTTGTCTGTAATATCTTTATCTTATCTAATTGTTTTAGCTAATTCCTATTGAAAAATGTCCCCAGGTCATGAAAATGGATATTGTCATTTTGCTTCTTCTTTAAAAGGATTACTTGTTTTTTGTTTTTTCCTCATTGTGCATGATCCTAGTTTTGGGCTCAAGATAAAACCCTACTCTTATAATGCTACACTATGCCACACTGGTGTGCCCAGATTTTTATGAGAACTGGGACAAGACCCAAAATGAAAACTGACATAACAAATCTGTAAACATTTTATAGTTATTAATCAAGCCAAAACCTGTTAAGTAAAATAATTATTTATCATGAAAAACATGATATATTTATAAAGATCTGGAAGCCAGATTCAAACACAGAATTTCAGGACTCTTCAGAGTTTGTGCTGAAATGTAGCAGTCTGAGGAAATTTAGCACTTTTAGCTTTTTGTCCCTTCCAGCTTTAACCCAGATGGAGAGGGTTCATGGTCCGCTTATGTGTTAGGTTACCCCAGCCGAACTTCTGAGCTCTGTTGGCACCCTGTGTCATAAATGCCCGTTCTTTGGTCTTCACCAGGGCCTGGAGTGTGAATGGGGATGTCTGTGTGGGGATGGTCTGCCCACTGGACAATGAACTAGAAAAGAGATAGTGTTGTCCCAGATGTCACCAGGCTTGGGGACATTTGAACAGGGAATTCTGCAGTCCTGGGTGCTCTAAGGATGGTCCAGCAGTGGAAGGGTGGGGGTGGACTGTAAAGCATGGGGCTCAGGGCAGGGGTAGTACTGAACACACTGTAAGGAAGTGATGTTCCTATGAGTATTAGGAGTTTTTATCAGTGATAGATGCTGAGTGTTATCAAATGTATTTTCAGAATTCATGATATAATTTTATCATTTTCCTTGTTTTATTGAAATGGTTCATTATATTAATTATTTCCTATATTGAACTCTCTCCTTGCATTACTGGGATAAATCCCATTTGGTTTTGGTGCATTTTTATTTTAATTTCCTAAACCTGTATTTAAAAGGAATTAAGTTGAAATATAACCAATCTATGGGGTGCCTGAGTGGCTCAGTTGGCTAAGCATCGACTTCAGCTCAAGTCATGATCTCACGGCTGGTGAGTTCAAGCCCCACGTCGGTCTTTGTGCTGACAGCTCAGAGCCTGGAGCCTGCTTCAGATTCTGTGTCTCCCTCTCTCTGCCATTCCCCTGCTCATGCTCTGTTTCTCTGAAAAATAAATAAACATTAAAAAAAATAAATATAACCAATCTACCTCCGAATATAAGACAACAAAGTATAATAGTTGGGAGATAATAATTTCAGTTAATTATGATAACAGTCAGAAATACACCAATACTCGTGATACAGAGTATAGATTATTTACGATCAGCGTCTCGCTCATAACATAGTGTCTATGAAACAGGTTCTGTAGAGTAGCAGAACAGGATCAAACGCTGACCAAATTCATCCCATTCCCATTTTAATGTAGTAAAACCACAGACAACGATGCCAGTAAAGGCCAGATACTTTGTGTCTTCCAGATGCAGTGCTGCACTGAAATCCTGCTTTTCATGCCTGGATGCTGGTTTGTATGTATTAACGTTGTTGGACTTCCAGGAAAGAGTACTTCTGCATCTGTTTGTAGTTTACCAACTACTATTACCATTTATCAGAATATTAAAACACCATGTTAAGGTGGTGAAATGTTTAAATATCATAACACACTTAGATATAATTGAATAATGAATAATTTCAAATTGCTTGCTCTATTCGACACCCCAAAGCATCATTCTATCCTGCAGTGAAAAAAGTACTGCATTTATAGTTAATGATAACACTTTAGCTGCTGCTTATATTTATTTTATATAATGAGGTAAGAACAAATAGAAGAGCTTGCTTTCATCATTGTTATGATGCATTTCTTTATCTTTTTGGTCGATTGAAAAATCATTTACTCCAAGTTAGGAGGTGGTTTGAAGTTTGGTTTGGAGAGGAAAAAAATAAACACAAAGTATATGAATTTAGGCTGTGGAGACAAGTAGATTTCTTCCTTTTCTTCTTTTTTTTTTTTTAATGTTTATTTGCTTTTGAGAGAGAGACAGAGCATGAGTGGGGGAGGGGCAGAGAGAGAGAGAGAGGGAGAACACAGAATCTGAAGCAGGCTCCAGACTCTGAGCTGTCAGCACAGAGCCCCACATGGGGCTTGAACTCACAAACTGTGAGATCATGACCTGAGCCGAAGTCGGACACACAACCGACTGAGCCACCTAGGTGCCCCGAGTAGGTTTCTTTATACAGATTACATATTGCTATCTTTGTAAATAACTTTTTTTTTCTTCTTCAGGAAAGCAGTACATGTTCAGTATTGGGTTTTGGGAAAATATAAAAAAAAATATAAAGAACAAAATCAAAATCTCCCCCTGATACTTCTTGAAACCATTTAATGTATCAGCTTGTTTTAGGGGGAAGGGAAAAGACAGAAAGAGGTAACTTGCCTTTATGGAGTACTGCCAGGCATTGTGTTATTCAGGTTTTTATATGTCATCCCATTTAATTTTCCCACCGACCGTACGTGAAAGGTGTCACCATATGTTTCCTAGAGTATGAAATTTGAGCTCAGAGATGTGTATTAACTTGCCCGGGGTTGAAACATCTGTTCAGTGCACAGCTAGCTATGCCAACTTTTAAGTCTACGACCCTTCCCACTCATCACAGTGATTTGTTTTCTAGTCTACTTGTTTAACTCGGTGCTAAATTATGAGATTTTCCTTCCTGTACACGTGAATGTAGTTACTCAACAATTTCACTTTGATGTGTTCACTCTGATGAGTGAGTGTGGTCTGAGGAGGAAAATCCAGGGTCTCTGTACTGACAGTGCCTTGAAGGATACTTCAAGGAAGTGCTTCTTGGTGGCGGGGGGGGGGGGGGGGGGGGGGAAAGCCTTGTACAATCATCTTCTAAGGAAAAGGATACAAAGTTATTTGACTCGATTCTGTTCTGCCTCAGTGCAGGGGTCAAATGTAACGATAGAGATGAAGGCAAAGCCTGCCATTGTATGTTGTTTTTTTTTTTTTAAATAATTCCAGATGGGAAGCTAACATGATGAATATCGTTTTCCGAAAATTAGTTTAAAAACTCATTTTCTTCTGCTTCCAAGATGGCCTCAGGCAAAGCAGCATTTTTATGTTTCAAGACACACTGAAGTTAAAGGAGAGGCCATGTGGGGTAGTGGCAGTGGGCACGCTGTAGGTCAAGGAGAGGTGGGTTTCTGGCACATGTGTTTCCAATCTGTATCCTCTCATGCCCATCCCCTGGGGGAAAAAGGCTACCTGGGGAAGGGGAACAGGAGGGGGGAAAGCCCAACATGAAAAACACACAGAAGAGTTGCCTTTCTTTGCAAATACAGATGGTATTGCCTTTCTCATTTGGTTCCTTGAATGCTGTGCTTTTTTCTTTGGTTTGCACAGGGCAAGAGAATCAGGGCAGGAGAAGTGGCTGAAGCTGCCCAGATTCTCTTGTACAACTGCAGCCTTCTAAAATGGCACCCACTTCTATCAAGCCCCATCTTGGGTGGTTGCTGGGGATGGTGATGAGGGAGGTCTGTGTCCCTGCTGTGACTGGGATTCTTCTTATAGAAGGAGATGAGGCTGGGGTGGCTTGTGAGTCCTTAGCCTTCCCTCTTCCCTGGACGGTGCGGCAGAACCCAGACTTGCCCAAGCCTAGATGATGAAGAAGGCAAAGGTTAATTCTTGGGAACTTAGCTGTCATTTGTCTAGTATTCCTTTCCCTTCTGTCAATGCCTCTGCGCCCTTGCCATTTATTCGAATCAAAACTTGTGCTTGCTTTCCTTGTATCAGTCTTTCTTCAAGTTAGACGTTCATGCTTCTGTGCTATAGGAATGAGGTTTAGCTGATATTTGAGCTATTTTTCATTGAAACAGTTATATAATTTATTGTATTTTGCAAAAAGATTAAATAAAATCCTGATTTGTCATGGATATCATTGTATAGGATGTTTTAGGTAGGGTAATTGCTAAAATGCCATAACAAAGTCCAATGTGGTTTCTCCCCCCCCCCCCCATTAAGCAATTAACTCAATTCTCACACTATGTAAGTGGAGATACCATCAGATCCCACAGGTTAAGGGCTCAGTCCTACAAAACGGCCCATCCCCCCACTCAGACACCAATCACAAGTCCAGGTTGTCACCTGTGCTTTCAACCAACTGGCTATAGAACTAATGAGGCACCAGTATGACTCAGTCAGTTGAGCATCTGACTCTTGATTTTGGCTCAGGTCATGATCTCATGGTTAGTGAGGTCAAGCCCTGCATCAGACTCCACGCTGACAGTGTGGAGCTTGCTTGCGATCCTCTCTCTCTCTCTCTCTCTCTCTCCCTCTCTCTGTTCCTCCCCAGCTCATGTTTTGTCTCTCAAAATAAATAAATAAACTTAGAAAAAAAAGAACTGGGGTGCCTGGGTGGCTCAGTTGGTTAAGCGTCCGACTTCAGCTCAGGTCATAATCTCACAGTTCGTGAGTTCAAGCCCTGCCATGGGGCTCTGTGCTGACAGCTCAGAGCCTGGAGCCTGCTTCGGATTCTGTGTCTCCCTCTCTCTCTGCTCCCCCCCTGTTCACGCTCTGTCTCTCTCTCTCAAAAATAAATAAACATTAAATTAAAAAAACCCACAAAACTGAGGCTCCCATGACCCCCTCCTTGGGTTCAATTAATTTGCTAGAGTAGCAGGGTGCCTAGGTGGCTCAGTCAGCTTAGCATCTGACTCTTGATTTTGGCTCAGGTCACAACCTGAGACAAAGTCAAGAGTTGAATGCTTAACTGACTGAGCCACCCAGGTGCCCCCGAAATACAGTATCTTAAATAAAAGAGAAGTTACCTTCAGTGTACTTATCTTGAACTTGGGTCCATGAACCTGTTTAGAATCCTGGATTTCTTGCATGATGTCACTTGTCATCCTCTATGGCATTGTTCTCCACTGAGGGATTGAACATCGCTGTTTCTAGCTTTTTAGAAGGGGGAGAAAGAAGAACTTCATGGCAAAGAACTTTATTCCTCTAAATAAGTGGAAGTTGCATATGTTACTTCTGCTTACATTCTGTTGTTACATGGCTGTGCCCTTCTGCAAGCCAGAACTCAGGGGTGCAGAAGGGCAGAATGGAAACTAGGGGATAGTCGGCAATTTCTGCTGAAGATTAAAAGTTTAAACATAAATTTTGGGGCACTTGGGCGGCCAATTGGTTAAGAGTCTGACTCTTGATTTTGGCTCAGGTCATGATCTCATGGTTCGTAAGTTTGAGCCCCATGTCAGGCTCTGTGCTGATGTCACAGAGCCTGCTTGGGATTCTTTCTCTCTCCCTCTCTCTGCCCCTCCCCTGCTCATGCTGTATCGCTCTCTCTGACAAGATAAATTAAGTAAACATTAACAATTTAAACATGAATTTAGAAAAAACTAATAGGTAATGAGTAGGACACATTGTATACAGACGGAGCAAAAATTGGAAAGGAGGTAGGAAAACGACCGAGGCTTAAGAAATACTGCACGTGAATGATGGATAATGCTTAAGGTCCTTCTGTCAATAGTGTTTGATTTTATTTATTTATTTATTTTTTTAAAGTTTATTTATTTATTTTTGAGAGGGGGAGGGGCAGAGAGAGAGAGGGAGAGGGAGAATCCCAAGCAGGCTCCGTGTTGTCAGAGCAGAACTTGACACAGGGGTCTATCTCACAAACCGTGGGATCGTGACCTGAGCCAAGATCAAGAGTTGGACGCTTAACTGACTGAACCACCCAGGTGCCCCAAGAGTGTTTGCTTTTAAACAAAAGATGAAGTATAACAGAGAAAAGGGGCTTCACTTGGATCAAACCACATGGGTCCTAGTCTTCCCATCTTCCCTGGGCGGTGTGTTCTTGTCCTGTGACAAATCTAATTTTGATTTTGGGTAGATGGTAATTTCCTCTTGTTGTACATGTGTAAAAAAGGAGGTTTGGATGAATGTTGAGGCCCCTTTCATTGCGGAAGTGTCTACGAATGACTTGTTGTAGAGCTCATCCTCAACAATGTATGAGGGAAGTCACTTCTGGATGGAGTAGAGGCATGGGCATCCCAGGACCCCAGATGTTTGTCATCTAGGTGGGTTGTGCTCTTTATCTTCTCCCTTCCCTTCCCTTTTCCCATCTGTCTCTAGCTTTCTGTCTCTTTCTCTCTGTCTCTTTCGCTGCCCCTCTCTTTCTCCTTCTTTCTCTCCCTCTCTCTCTACCCCTTTCTCTATCTTTTTTTCTCTCTCTCTCACACACACCCACCCACCCCCCACATCCCCACACTGGTGAGATGGTCTTTCTTTGGGGAATTTATGCCTGCTGAGATACATACTCCTCTCTGCCTGCCCCTCACCTCCAATGTGGTACCTAAGAGATATCCCTCTAGGACACTTCCTGTAATCACTGATAAGATATGGACTCTATCTTTGTCCCAGACATTTGTTCTTCTCTTGCCAAGTGTATGACCATTTGGCTTTTGCTGGTCAGCAATGAGAGGCTTGTGATACTGTGGTTGGCTGAGGTATGCTTGCTGTGTGGCTTGCCACAGGGAAGGAGAATCCCCTATCCTTGGCAGTAAACCTCCCTTGCTATGAGATTTCACTGGCTTTGGATTCTGCTTTCTTTCCTGTCCTTAGGGATTTTTTTTTCAGACATTCACTAGTGCTACATTGGGATTTTTGTAGAGCTTTAGAAAGAACACATAGAAAAAAAGTTGTTAAATAAAATTCAAGAAACACGATGAGCTCATAAGATGCCATGTGCTGTTCTAGGTATACTGAGATACAGAGACATACAAGACATGGTCCTGGCCCTAAGTTGGTCACAAATCTTCCCATGATAATTTAGAGATTGTTGGCCTTGAAACAGCAGAATTGATCAGTAACATTATTCAGTGTTTTGTGGAACTCTTGGTTTCTAGAGAAACTTGACAAAGATTCATGAGTTACTTTAAAGATGTTTATGAATTTGTGAATGTTCTTCTAAATTATAAGGATAGTAATGAAATAATTTCTTAACCTAATTCCTTTCTACTATCTGGCTCATAAAGCTTCAATCAAGAATGATTGAGTATTACAGTAGTAAATTGAGTATAAATGTTGTTGTCTGCAGCCATACATTAAAAAAAAATTTTTTTTTAATGTTTCTTGTTTTTGAGAGAGAGAGAGAGACAGAGAGCAAAGCAGGGAAGGGGCAGAGAGAGAGGGAGACACAGAATCTGAAGCAGGCTCCAGGCTCTGAGCTGTCAGCACAGAGCCTGATGCGGGGCTCGAACTCACAGACTGCGAGATCATGACCTGAGCCCAACTGACTGAGCCACCCAGACGCCCCTGCAGCCATAAATTTTGAATCCAACTCTTTGTTTATCATCCAGAGGAAAAAGGAAATAACATTTACAGTATCATTTTATTATTTTTCTAACAATAACAATAATGACAGTAAACAAGGAAGCTGTTTTGTTGGTTTTGAGCATGGACTCTGGAGTCAGATAGTCTGAGTTTGAATCTTAACTCTATGATTCACTAGTCATGTGACCTGGGGGAAGTTATATACTCTCTGTGCCTGTTTTCTCATCTATAAAATGGGGATAATAATACTTACTTCTTAACATTGTTGCAACAAAAATTATTTAATATTTCTAATGCATTTAGAACAGTGCCTGAAATGCACTAAATACTATAGAAGTGTTCATTAAATAAACAAATAAATGAATCTGAAAATTCAGTTCACCTTATACTAATTATTAACTTTAAGCTGGTATTAGTTTCCTATTATTTGTTATGTGTGCATAGTGTATATATATTTATATTTAAAACTTTATTTCTTGATCAAGTTTGTGCAATTCAATTTTTATATCTATCTATCTATCTATCTATCTATCTTGTGACTTTAAAAGTTTTACAATACCTCTGGACTAGGTGATTTTTAAACATATCTTTCAGGTTAATAGCTTGATCATTCCCTGGATGCAGCAAAATTCTATGGGATCATAATATAGACATAAGGTTTCAAAATGGGTCTGAGGCATTTTGTTTGTAAATCTTTTTTTTTTTTTTTAACGTTCATTTATTTTTGAGACAGAGAGAGACAGAGCATGAACAGGGGAGGGGCAGAGAGAGAGGGAGACACAGAATCTGAGAAGGGCTCCAGGCTCTGAGCAGTCAGCACAGAGCCTGACGCGGGGCTCGAACTCACAGATCGTGAGATCATGACCTGAGCTGAAGTCGGACGCTTAACCGACTGAGCCACCAAGGCGCCCCTGTAAATCTTAATTATGACATGAAGGAGGCTTTTCTTGTCCAACATTTTTCTCTTTCCCTTTGACTGATTGATTCATTGATAAATGCAACTAACATGTCCATGTAGAAAACACTGTGTAGACTTTGTCAGAGAATTCATGAACGTATAAAAGATGTTACAGTCCAAATGAGGAGAAAGAACCTCCATCATTAGAGTACAAGATAGAGAGTGACAGCGACTGCCAAGATACAAGTGAAAGGCAACGGTGTTTCAAAAGAGAGAGATTATTTCCAAATGAAGAGCCTCATTGAAAAGATGGCGTGTATGCTGGGACTTTAAGGGAGAACAGGACTGGTCTATGTGGTGGTCGGATAGGATGTGTCAGGAAGGGACATGGCTAAGTTCAGCTCTGAACTTGTTGAACTGAAAGTGACTGAGGGACATCCAAGCAGAGGTGCCATGAGGAGCGAGGCACTTCTGCCAGAAGAGAGGGCAAATGTAAGCTGTGGGTGTCACCTGCTTAGAAGCAGCAGTTTAGGCGCGAGGGTTGATAAGAACATCTTGCAGTGTTTTATTTCTCCTCCTTTTTTCTAGATCCTGGCGTGCTTGTTCTCTTACCACTCATAATTTCTTTTGGTGTGGAGGTTGTAGATTTCTTAACTTCTTTTCGTGGAAGTGTCAATGACACAAGGCTTTACCTTTGCATGTTGAAAAAGCATGCTAGGGGAGGACAGTGTTTTACTCAAAGTTGAGCAAATGCAAGTGAAGGCAAGAATTGGAGGCCAGATAGAAGGTGTCTTCCTGTTGGAGTTCAGGACATACTTAGTAAGGAACCGATTAATTTTGTTTCTATGGAAGACCCTAGGGTTGGGAATGTTAACTCCCTCCACAGCTGGAAAGACAAAATTCCCCCGTCTGGCTCTCTGGCTTATACCCAGAAGCATTTTCCTGCTGTATACAGGGTTAACCTTTGCCCCACAGTGAGGCTCCATATCATGTCTTTAAGAATATTGTAGCTAAACATCACTGAGGTTTCCCCAACAGGGAAAATCTGCCTCAAATACACCTACAGAAACAGCATTAGGGACCCGAAATTATAAATGCTTTCCTATTTTGCTCTTCTGCATTTTCCAATGCTGCTTTTGCCTCTTTTCTCTTTTTTCTTCTGCATTGACTCATTCATTCATTTGTTCATTTTTCATTTATCTGTGACTACGGTGTATAAAACCCTCTGGAGCTGTCAAGGATAACAGATATTTAAGATCTCTTTTCTGTTTAATGTTCTGCTTAAGAAGTTCATGAATTATTGGACGCGATGGTCATTAATGCTTTGCCCAATGGTTCTGGTTCTTTCCTTTGCTACACACATGGTAGGGCTATTTCGTATCCAGGTTACCTGCATTCTACTGTTGAGGATACAAGTGTACAGAAAATGTAAGTAATTGGTCTACCGCCACTCTGTTCATCTGACATGAAATTTCGTGCTGGTGCCTCCCTGGGTTTACGGCCCACCGGTGTTTTGATGGACAAAGGGTCTGAGAAGCCATTCCGGGTTGAGAGAACCGTGCAGGCAAAGCGGTCAGGGAAGGAAATGTGCCCGATGTGTTGTGGAAACAGCTAATTAGATAAGCTGAAGTCAGATGGAAGGAAAAGCCATGTGCCAGACCAGAAGTGGCAGGTGAGGCTGGAGGGTAGAGAGCCTTGCCTGCCAGGATGAAGAATTTGGAATGTCTTCAGTCTCCAGCGATGTGTTTTAAAAAATGCACCATACCACATCCCAATGTGTATTTGTTGAATCTCTGGAGAGTTTGTCTCCCTCTCTACTGAAGGTAAACAAAATAAAATGGTCTAAAATGGCAGAACAAGGGGTTTAGGGGACGTATTTGCTCACCTGCTAAAGTACTGTGCATGTTCTGGGTACGGGGGTGGGGGTGGGGAGGGGAGGCTTGATAGACAGGGTAGAGACCTGTCCTCTTAGAGGAGGTTATAGGGATATGGGGAAGATGGGGATTACTCAGTGGAATAGCTCACAGGAGAGAATTTTGCATCTTCTTCTCCGGAGAACAGACCCCCATCTATCCTGAGGAGTTTAATAAAGACGTTGTCTTATTTTAGAAAACAGAAAGGGGTAGGGACTGGGAAGGTGATTTTTTAAAGAAGAAGGTTAAAAGAAAAGACTCTAAAATCCCAAGCATGTAATGAATGTATAGTCTATTGTCATTAGCAAGGGAGACTAAACTGGCGAGGGATTATTTTTTCTTAAAGCTTCTTGGGGAAGAAATAGAGTAGAGTAACTGAAAATCATGCAATTAGACAGAGCAGGAGTTTTGGCATCTTGCTCGAAGCCTGCTGAGCTGGAAGGCATGTGACTGAAGGTCAAGGAGGGTATGCAAGTAGATATGGATTAATAAACACACTGGAGTGTCTTACTGAGATAGTAATATTTGGATTATAAAACACTTTTAAAAACTATTTGAGCCCATGATTAATTGAGGCTCACAAATTTCAAGCAGTGAAATGTGTTTTACTGCAATTGCTATTAAGAACTCCTATCAGCTATCCGATTCCTTGATTTCCCTAGTGAATTTTATAATCTAAATTAAACAGAGAATGGTATAAATTTTCCCTTTTTTGGGTAGCTGATTAAAACCAATATCATCTCAATATACTGTTACATAGTAGTTATATCTTACTCTATGGAACAATTTATTACATATCTGATTACTCTCAGTATTTTTATGAATTGGTCATAAGCCAATTTGAAAACTTACTGATCTAAAATAAGTTCGGTAATAACAGAATATACTGCCTGTAAGAGTTATTAATGAAATAAATCAGGATGCATGGAAATTAGCATCTCTCCTTGTATAAATTATGTTGTCATGAGACTGTAAATCACTGACTATAACATATTTCTAACTCCACACATAATCTGTGGTACTGGCTTCATCACCAATTCATATGTGTGCCTGAGTAAGGGAAAACTATCTCTGAACAGATTTCTTCCTTAAGAATTTTACCAGAAGAAAAAAAGAGAGAGACATAAGGACGAAGAGATTACTATCTGTATGTAATTGTAAAAATGCCTAAAAACGGCAATATTTTTATTAAAATAGTGATAGTTGCTGAGCAAGCATATGTGCCATTTTAGATGTGGTAGAAATGTGCCAGTGGGGATTTTTCTCAAGTTTTTCCAGAAAAAAATTCTTGCGCACAAATTGCTCAGGCAATTCATCACACAAAAACTTGAGAGGGAGAAAAAAACTGACCGAGAATATTTTCATTCCCTATAACCACAGCTGTCTGCTTGTATTACAGAACAGAACCTGAGCAGAGGGGAAACCAAACAAAGGACGCTTCAGGATGTTTTTCATGCAATCACAAACCGGAAACAAAAGAAAAGCTTCTTAGAGGAAGTGGGGCTGTTTGTTTTGACCCCCTCTCTTTCTCAGCACTGTTGAATTCTTTTCCATCGGCAGGGATCTGTCCCCTCCTCCAAAGCACAGGAGAGAGTGACGTCTATTTCTCCTGACCTTCTCAGCGAGTTTTTGAGGGGCCAGAGAAGAATTTTTATTCTCTATGCAAGAGTCAGTTGGATTAACTTTATGGAGGGTCCGTGAGAAACTACAGAACTTTAGGAAGTGGATAATTAGGGGCCATGGCTTTTTGGGGATGTGTTGCTTAATCCTCCCTTTTCCCCCTAGTCTCAACCTCCATAAAGTTCAGGACCCTTTGTTGCCTTGTGGGGACCCCTGAGGTCTGCAGCTTCCCATCTCCCTACCGCTGGTGTGAACACACAACAATCTGAACAATGGACTACTGCGGCTCACACATTCTAGCTGGTTCCTTCACAGGAGTCAGTGGAGTAACATCACAGGTCACACAGGCTCTTTCCGAAGTCTGGGCTTGTGTCGCTTGGCGACATCTATGTTGATGGCGACGGTCCCCTCTCACCGGTTCTTTGGGACTTCTGCTTCTCGAGACGTGATCCCTGTGTTGTGTGACAGTCAGCATTTCTCTTTATGTGTGGATGTCCCTCCCATCATCTTTTCATGTCTGTGCATTGCTGTGTTTACTTTCTCAAGGGATCTGCATTCATGTAGGGTGGTGGGACCCAGCAATGCATCAAAATAATAGTGATACTCAGAGGTGAGGGTAGGATGGGGTCAAGGAATGTGTTCCTGGGTGGGCAGGAGTGAGGGAAAGTGCCTGGGAACAGCATGGAAGCCAGAAATCCGACTTTAGGAGAATGGAAGTCTGTCAGGAAGTTAAGAAGGTGAAGAAATCTGTATATAAAACAAATTAAAAAGAGCACAAGACTGGACAAAGGCCAGCAGAGGGCTTTTGTGTTTAGGGAACAGGTGCATAAAACAATCATGACAGGGCTGTTTACAGAGATATGGTCATGAAAGCTGAGGAAGCAGAACTTGGATAGAAGAGAGGACAGGGGAAGGGATTTTCCATGGCTGGAAATGACTGGTCTGGTCCTGCATATGGGCCCCAGATAAGAAGAGACACTCCTTCCAGAAACTGACCCCTTACTCTTCTGTTATATTACAGGATGCTCTCTCAATGGCTGCATAAAATTTAATACTTTTCTATGAAAGTATTCTTTAAATTTTTTTTCAACGTTTTTATTTTATTTTTGGGACAGAGAGAGACAGAGCATGAACGGGGGAGGGGCAGAGAGAGAGGGAGACACAGAATCGGAAACAGGCTCCAGGCTCTGAGCCATCAGCCCAGAGCCTGACGCGGGGCTCGAACTCAGGGACCGCGAGATCGTGACCTGGCTGAAGTCGGACGCTTAACCGACTGCGCCACCCAGGCGCCCCTGAAAGTATTCTTTAGAGAATGCATATTAACCTAAAAGGACCTTAATCAATGATAGTTTTACATGCTATAGATGTTACTTAATGGATATATATATTTATAATTTTATGTATTCATATTTATTTATATGATACATATAATTTCATATATAAAATGTATATGAAGTTTTACACCTAAATGACAAAACCAGATATATATATAATACAATTTGGTGTAATTTAACATAATTTAGTGATCATTCCTGGAAATATCAGGAAGTATCAGCTCCTGTATGTAACAGATATTGTTGTAAGAAAGTGGAGATAGATGGCAATAAAAGAGACAAAATTTCTGCCTCATGGAGAACACAAGATCTTGGAAGATGAATTTTATGGAGAAAAATACAGCAGGTGACGTGGGTAGCTGGTGGAAGAAGGTGTTGTTTAGAAAGGGTGGTCAAGGAAATTGCCTCTGAGAAGAGATCTTTTTTTAAAAATGTTTATTTATTTATTTTGAGAGAGGGAGAGAGAGAGAGAGAGAGAGCACTTACGCTGGGGAAGGGCAGAGAGAGAGGGAGACAGAGAATCCCAAGCAGGCTCCTTGCTGCCAGCACGGAGCCCGACACGGGGCTTGAACCCATGAACCGTGAGATTGTGACCTGAGCTGAAACCAAGAGTTGGACACTTAACTGACTGAGCCACCCAGGTGCCCCTGAGAAGAGATCTTTGATCAGAGACCTGAATGAAGTGACTTCACAATTGCAAGTTTTGAACGATATTGTAAAAAGCCTTTACAAGACCACTTAAAGAGCCATGCAGTCAATGGTTATGCTGTGAAGATCACTAATGTACACCAATAATATAAACAAGAAGTTATATCAATTGCTATGCCTATTTTTTTTTTTTTAATTTTTTTTCAACGTTTATTTATTTTTGGGACAGAGAGAGACAGAGTATGAACGGGGGAGGGGCAGAGAGAGGGAGACACAGAATCGGAAACAGGCTCCAGGCTCTGAGCCATCAGCCCAGAGCCTGACGCGGGGCTCGAACTCACGGACCGCGAGATCGTGACCTGGCTGAAGTCGGACGCTTAACCGACTGCGCCACCCAGGCGCCCCGCTATGCCTATTTTTATACTAAAGGGCCCTTGTGACTTAAAATCTCCTGAGTCAGTCTGAAACACGAAGTCAAAAGAACTCAGCCAAGTTATATATGACACAAAGGGCATTAGGGTAGAGATTACATCGATGCAGAAGCAGCATGTGAAGAGCCTGATAAAATTGTCTCATGGTATGTGTTATAGAATGAATGTCTGTGTTTTTCCCAAATTCCTATGCTGAAGTCCTAACCCCCAATGTAATGGCGTTAGGTGGGGGGGCCTTTGGGAGGTGATCAGGTCATGGTGGTGGAGCCTCACGATGGGATAAGTGCCCTGAAGAGAGAGAGATGAGAGCTCGTCCCGTCCCTCTGCTCTCGGCCATGTAAGGACACAGCAAGAAGGTGGGCTTCTACAAACCGGGAACGGGGCTTTTACCAAACACCTGTTCTGCTGGCACCTTGATCTTGGACTTCCCAGCCTATGGAACTGTGAGAAATACACGCTGTTGTTTAAGCCATCCAGTCTACGGTAATTTGTTAATGGCAGCCCTCACTGACTAGGATGGTATGTGAGAGTGGAAACAAGTCAGGTTCCCAAATTACACTATTTAATATGGTGTGATCTTTAAGTTGTGTGGGAAAGTAAATTTATAAATGATACATCAGAAATACACATTTTCAGGGCGCCTGGGTGGCTCAGTCGGTTGAGTGTCCAACTTTGGCTCAGGTCATGATCTCATGGTTTGTGAGTTCGAGCCCCACATCGGGCTCCGTGCTGACAGCTCGGGGGCTGGAGCCCACTTCGGATTCTGTATCTCCCTCTCTCTGTTCCTCCCTCGCTCGCATCTGTGTCTCTCTCAAAAATAAAGGTTAAAAAAATGAAAAAAAAAAAAAAGAAATACACATTTTCTGTGTCAATTACAACCCTAAAAATTGGTACATTTAACTTGGCCCAAACCTTCTCTTTTAGATATTTTTGTTGAGACACTGGGAGGTCACCTTATTTTGGGGGTTGGCTTATTTTGGGACATAGAGGATAGGCCTGGCCTGTGGATGGATTACAGATGGCCAAGTGCTGCCCTTTTAAGCCTGCCGCACAGATTTTAGCAAGAAGCAGGTGCTCGATGCTGGCTGAAGCTTCTATCCCCAAAAACAAGTTCCTTAGGCTGACTTGCAGATTAAACCATCTGCTCGTACAACACCTATCCCAGTTTTTGAGCAGCCAAACTGAAAGCCCGAGGAGTGGTCAGAACAGTCTCTGCTCTGCGTGAATGTGAATGAAGCAGAGCAGGACCATATCGTATAGAAAGCCTTTGCTCACTGTGTTGCCCAGGCTGGGTGAGGTGATGGATGAGGTGAATGAAACTGAAGTCTTCATAGACTCTACTTCCTGACATTAGTCTCATGGAGGCAGGGCAGGTCTGCTCAGACCTGGGGGATGTCAGTTTGCCAAAGCGGTTACAATTTCCTCCAGCAGGTGTCATAGAGCCAATTTGGGGTCCAGTCTCCGTTTCAATTCCCCTGTATCTGAGCTCTTATTACAAGTCAGAGGTGGGGCGCCTGGGGGGCTCAGTCAGTTCAGTTTCAGACTCTTGGTTTTGGCTCAGGTCATGATCTCACGGTTCGTGAGTTGGAGCCCCACATTGGGCTCCACACTGCTGGTGCGGAGCCTGCTTAGGATTCTCTCTCTCTCTCTCTCTCTCTCTCTCTCTCTCTGTCCTCCCCCTCACTTTCTCACTCACTCTCTCTCTCTCTTTCTGTCTCAGAATAAATAAATAAACTTTAAAAAAGTTAGAGGTGATGATCAAAAGGAAGGGATACCTGAACCCTCTAACACGTTGGTGTTGCTCATTTATCAGATTAGCTGAGCTAAGGAAGTCCTACCGGAATCGGACAAACAGTGAGCTATAAGTCTGAATGGACCTGAATGGAACCATAGTCTCCAGGGTTCTAGGAAGCTGAGGGCTGGTGGAAGACTCTAGAACTTTGGGCAAAGCAGGAGCATCTATTTGAGAAGAAGAATTCTCAGATGCACCCCAATGACCCACACCCTGTATCATCTCCTCCCCTTGAGTTTGTGCAGAATCTGTGAATAAGATGAGACTTTACTCCCCTGATGATGTTACATTATATGATAAAAAGGGATTTTGCAGATGTAATTAAGGTTCCAAATCAGTTGACCTTAAGAGGGAGCTCATCCAAGTGAGCCTAATCAAGGAGTCCTTTCTATCTGGATCCAAAGGTCAAGAGATGGAAAAGTCAGAGTGGCAGTATGAGAGGATTTAATGTGCTTGATGATGAGGGTGGCCATGAGGCAGGCAGGCAGCCTACAGGCAGGGATGGCCTACAGGAACTGAGAGCTGTGTCCCATGGATAGCCTGCAAGAAAATGGGCACCTCAGTTCCTGCGACCATAGGAACTGAATTCTGCCAACACCAAGAATGAGCTTGAACGTGGATTTTTAATGAGGATTCAGCCTGGCTGACACCTCGACTGCAGCCTTGGGAGGCCCTGAACAGACAACCTAGCCAAAGTGTGCTAGGCTTTGGACCTATAGCACTATGAGATAGTTAATGGGTGTTGTTTTAAGCCACTACGTTTGTGGTCATTTGTTAACCAGCAATGGAAAATGAATCTGTTTTGCTGTTGTCACAATTTTTCTGCATATTCACATCGCTAGTGTATTATTTTCCTCCTTTTCAGACAGGTCAGTCAGTGAGTAACATTTAGATAAGGTACTTGTATTCTGTGGCTGGGGAAACTGAGGGTTGTGGAGTGGTCCTTTTTTCTTGTCCTTTCACTTCACGGCAGCTAGATACAGGATATGCTATCACAGAATAGTGGAGGGCTTTTTTTTTTCCCATTTGGTTTTCCTAGCACACCTCCTTATTACAACAAAAGTCAAATATAGTCACTAAATAGCATGTTTTGAAGGTCCCTTATTTCCCTTTTCTCAGTGTCTTGCTCTGTTTCCAAACATCACACTGCTCTTTATTCTACCTTCCCTGCTCTGGATTTAAAGCCAGCCATTTTCACCCTGAGCAAACACCCCACCCCATAAGGACACCCTGCTGCTGTGTCGGTGCAAGGTCTCTGCTCTGCACAGGTGTGTGTTCTGCTTTCCATCCCATTTATGGCCATTGAGAGTCCCAGTATTTTCCAGTCATTCTGTCCCCTGGGGCCTCCCACCAGCCTCTTGAACCCGTATGCTTTCCAGCAGCAACAATAGAGTGGTAGTGTTTGATTTTCTTCTTAGTCACAAGTTAGTGGGAGAGACCCATGGGCCTGGCATCATGAAGGTTATGGGATCAATGCATTTGCTTAGGTTGGGAACCCAAGTGCTGAGGCCCAGGGGTTAAGCAATGGCTCAGAGTCGGACCCTGAATTCTATAGCAAGCTCTGCATGGACATTCAGTCATGTTAATGATGATGACAGATCTGATGTTTAATTCCCCCAAACTGTGGATGCTAGGGTGAATGACTGCAAAATCCATGTATTAGATTGACACGCAAGTTATCCAATCGACAGGGCCATTAAAATCACTGAAAAAATGGAACTTCAGAAAATGGATGATTCAACAACTGCTTTGGATCATGGTTCTGTCTTGGGCTCTCAGACCCACACATTACTCCTTTAGGAGATTGTAAGAATGGGCGAGATTAACTCTTTCACTGTAGTTAATCATCATTTTCCACAACTCACGAAGGTGGCTGTTTTCTTTCTGTGGCTCTTTTTCCAGGCTACTGTCCCTCACTCGACAGCTTCTTCATCCTATTCATAAGAAGATCTATTTATAGCTATTTATATTGTTACGCAATAATGAATGTATATTTGTTCTTGCTCTTGGTTCCTGGTATAGAGGCACGAAAACTCATAATTTTGTGAGTGGTAAGGATGCAAGGCGCATCTCGTGTTATGCATAATAAGCCCCTTTTAGCCATATGTGGGTTTATGCTAATGGGATGGCTCTTGCTGTTCCCCTAGATAGCTTCAGGATGGGGGCTGATTACCAGAAGAACCAAACATGTGATAGAGGGCTAGAACATTCAGCCCTACCCCTTGACCTCCAAGGAGCGGAGGGTGGCTGGAGATCTAGTTAATTGCCAATGAGCGACGATTTAACCAACCATGCTATGTGATGGGTTCTCTGTGAGAACCCTAAATGATGGGATTCAGAGTGCTTCCAGGTTGATCAATGCATCCATGTGCTGGGAGGGTGGGGCACTCCAAACTCCAATGGATGGAAGTTTCTGTACTTGGGATGCTTCCGGGCCTTGCCCTGTGTGCCTTCCTCTTCCTCTGGCTGTTCGTTTGTATCCTTTTATAATAAGCCAGTAACAAGTAAAGTGTTGGTCTGAGTTCTGTGAGCTGTCGTAGCACACTATTGAACCTGAGGAGTTGGTTGTGGAAACCTTGACCGGTAGCCAAGTTGGACAGAAGTGGGGGTACCTAGGGAGCCAATTCTTGAGATTGGCATCTGAAATGGAGGGGTGCGGTCTTGAGGGACTGGGCCCTTAATATGCAGGGTCTATGCTAACTCTGGATACTTAGTGTCAGAATTAAACTACATTGTAAGACACCCAGTTGGCGTCTGCAGAGAACCAGAGAATTGCTTGGGATGGAAACCTCACATATTGGTGTCAGAAGTGTTGTGAGTAGAAACAGATCATATTGCATGCATACACACATTTACAAACACACACACACACACACACACACATTGCATATGCGTATTGATTATACTTATCAGGAGTAATGACAGTCATGTACTCTCTATCATGTAGTTATATCTGCGTCATATGGTACACGTACTGGCTAGAAGAATGTAATATATTTGCTCAAGCAGGGAGGAAGCATAACATTTTGCTCAGGTATCTGCCTGTCTGTTGATCAGGGCTGTGTTCTGTCAGGTGGCTCCACTGCAGTCCAGCTGGGTTTGGCTCTTGGGCTCAGGTTTGCTTCCTGAGGATTCATTCTGGGCCCAGACAGAGAGGCAACAGCGGTCTCATGGGATGGTCTTCTCACGGCCGTGGAAGAAGAACAAGAGACTCGGTGGAAGCAGATGTTGTCCAAAGGCACCCTGTTGCATCTACCCACATTTCACTGGATAAAGCAAGTCACATGACTGAACCCCAAACTAGAGGGGTGGGGAAGTATCCTCCTGCCTTGGAAGAGGAAGGCAGGGAGTAAATAGTTGTGAACAGCAGTCTGATCTACCCCAGGAGGTACTGAGTAATGTGTGGGGGTATATATATCCTGCTTCTTTAAATGCGTAAGCAGCCATGCAGTCAGTGATATCTCTGAAGTGTTTAGAGACTGATGTCTAGACATTTAACATAGATGGACGAGAAAATAGCGTTCAACTGCTGTAGCACTAGAGCTTGCCTTGTATTAATTTCTTCTACTCTTTATTCTGGCCTCTCCACATTAATTCAGGTCACTCACTGTTAAAAAATGAGATAAGAGAGTGTTTCAGAGAAAAATGTTCTCTATGAAATATTTACGTGTGGTTAAAACTACCAGCAAAATGGAGTTGAATGTTTTATGTGGTCACTGGTGCTCAAGTCCTGGTTCCCTTCAAGTAGAAAGGGGAGAACAGAAGTGGTAAGGCTGTGCCTTCTTTTTATTACTCAGTCACCCAGAGGAATTTTCAGGTGGATTCTGTCGCAAGGGGCAAAGTCAAACACTTGTGCTGAGATGTTGGATTCTCTCAGTTTGTTCAATGAGAGGAATGGAAATTAGTGTTTCTAGTACCTGTGACTCTATGGGAAGAATTAAGGGAAGGGGAGCATGGGGGGTGGTGGGTGTGTTAACACCTGAGGATTTACCATGGGCTAGAGGCTGTGGGTCAGAGAGGTAAAGCAATTTATCTAAGGTATCATAGTTAGGAAGAGGTGAGCAAGAATTCAAATGTGAATATCCTAGGCTCTTAGGACGGACACTGTGCTTGTGTGTAATGGAGTTATTTTCCACACTTCAGTGACTGGAAACTGACTGCTTGTAGGGCAGTTTGTATAGACAGCTCAAGTTTGTAACAACGACCTTGTATTGACCCTTGGGCTCTTTATAACCTCCACCAGTACTAATTAGCAATCTCTGATCTGACAGTTCTTTAAATTTCCTCCCTAGTCTTCTACAGGCTAGTTCCTTCAACTTCTTTCCAGACGACACAGTATTCACTTTTAATCATCCTGATTATCTTTTTTTTTTTCAGATGAACCCTAGTTTTTCTTAGGTAGCAAGGAACTAAAAGCCATAAGAATCCTCAGAGAGGGAGGCAAGCCCACCTGCTTTATCTTGGTACTACCAAGATAAAGACAGGCGACTTTCTGGTTTGGATGCTGACCTTGAAGTGTAGACAGCCCCTTGTCCATTACCCGGCATGGCAGTCCCCCAGGGGGCAGGGTCTTCACTGTGCCCATGAGCTGTTGAACTTCAGCCCTGGTTTGGATGCTGAATAGAGTTAAAGGCACAGAGTCTGATATCATTTGCTTCTCTATGGTTATTTATTAGCCAGACATTTATTACACCACTTAAAGAAGAGACACAGAAGGGGAGCCAGGGTGGCTCAGTCACTTGAGCATCCGACTCTTGATTTCTGCTCAGGTCACGATCTCACGGTTTGTGGGTTTGAGCCCCATGTTGGGGTCTGCGCTGACAATGTGGAGCCTCCTTGGGACTCTCTCTCTCTCTTTCTCTCTGCCCTTCCCCTGCTTGTTTCTCTCTCTCTCAAAATAAATAAACTTTAAAAAAAAGTTTAAAAAAAGAAGACACACAAGAAAAGAGAGGCCAAGCTGAAGAAGGATCAGAGTGATGGAATTTCTCATACTTTATTCCCCTGCCCCCTGGTGAGTATGTGATAAGAGATCATAACTGGTTTGTCCCTGGATGTCTCAAGGATATAGAATATGCTCCTTGCACTGCTAAACAATCATGGTGTGGACTAAATGTCTGTCTCACTAGGTGTGGATTTATGAGTCAGTATGGAATATATAGAACACAAAGATAGTTGAAACAAAGAAAAATAGTATGCTTAAGGACATGCAGTAAGGAAATGGACTTCCTCCCTCAGACGTGTAAAGTTATCTCTGTGGCTTGATATGCACTGTAAAACAATATCTTATCTTGTTTTGGGAAGAGTCTTTCCCATTTCTCTTGGAGTTTCAACCAAATCCACATGTTTCCTTGGTGCTTTGTAGAGTACATCCACTTGAACATATGACTGCTTTGGGTGTACACCTGTCTGTATTCACTATAGCATCCAGCCTTGAAGAAGTGATTTTGGTCCCAAATGCACCTGTCAATCCCTTGGAAAAAAGGATTTTGACAAAGCCCTATGTTATAGGTTGAATTATGTGTCCACCTCAATTCATACATTGAAGTCCTAACCCCCAATACGTCGGAATGTGACCTTATTTGGAGATAGGGGGAGATAGGGTCTTTAAGGGGATGAAGTCAAGGGGTACCTGGGTGGCTCAGTCGGTTAAGTGTCTGACTCTTGATTTCGGCTCAGGTCATGATCTCGGTCTTCGTGGGATCGAGTCCCGCATGGGGCTCTGCACTGACAGTGTGGAGCCTGCTTGGGCTTCTCTCTCCCTCTCTGTCTGCCCTTCCCCAGCCAGTACCCTTCTCTCTCAAAAATAAATAGACATTAAAAAAAATAGAGGGATGAAGTCAAAATGAGGTCATTAGGTTGGGCCCTAATTCGATATGACTAGTGTTCTTATCAGAAGAGGAGACTAGGGCACAGACACACAGAGGGTAGAGAATGTAAACAAACACAGAGAGAAGATGGCCATCCCCAAACCAAGGAGAGGGGCCTGGAGCAGAGCCTTCCTTCACCCCTTGGGAGGATCCAGCCCTGCTGACACCTATTCAGACTTCCAGCTTCCAGAACTGTGACACAGTAAATTTCTGTTTTTTAAGCTGCCCATTTTATGGTACTTTGTTATAGTGACCCTAGCAAATAAATACACCCCATTCAGAAATACAGGTAAAGGGAGGCAAAGAGAGAATGGGAGAAAGAGATTTCTCTTTGGGAGAGTTTGATTGTCTCGCAGTTTGTGTGGATACCATAGTGGCTCAGCTTGGGAGAGGAGCAGGGATAATTGATGACACGTCCGCCGTGAGTCATTGCACCACGTGTTCAGTTTATTTCAAATACACAGAAATATCGATGATCAAATCAGACTTAAAATAATTCTAACATGAGTAATTTTCATTTCCTAACTTTTTTTTCAGTTGGACTATTGCAGACCCACAAAAGCATAGGTGGGGATGCCAAAGGAGAAGCTGTTTCTTCTTGGGAAGAATTTACATGTTTTGGGCTCCCCCCCTGCCCCCCGGGGGGTGCTCCCCCCACATCCTTCTGTCATGGGGACGTCTGGCTGAAGGGAGCCCGAGGCCCTCTGAAAGCAGCCACTGTGAATTCCTTTGGGTAGGGATTTGCTCGGGCTGTTTTCGTTCTGCTTTCTATTAAGATGAACTGCCAGTATGTGTTATGTCCAGACAACCACCCCGTGGAAACCCAGAAAAGCTGCAAAATAGAAACGAGGTAATCTCCTTGAAGTGGCTTGTCAGGGCTTCTAAGGTCAGCGGGGAGGAGCTGAACTCCACGGTGCCCTCGAGATCTGAGTGGGGTTTCAGGAGTGCCAGGGCGCCTGCCCTCGCCTGCCTCCTTGCACACTTGGAAATCACAAAAAGCCTTTCTGTCCACCGCGGCTTGTGAATTGGCTTTCATCATTGGCGCCAAAGACCCGCCACTCTTAGGTAATAAAGGACACGAAGATCAATCCTGAGGGAGAAGACTCCAGTTCCAGAATGTCCCTTTGTCCAGAAACAGCTGTGTGGAATTCAAGACTATCCAAGGATGTAAAGATCACAGGATCTCTTTCTTTCATTGTCTACTTGTTCGTCTGGGCACCACACTGTGTTTCTGCCATCAACGGAGCTGCCCACCACAGTGAAGGCATGAGGCCTTAGGTTAAAGATTTATTCTTTTCTGCTGAGGCTCGAGCCAGTTGTTAACCCTCTCCTTACCTTTCTTTCATTTAAAAAGTTTTATTAATATTTTTTGGAAGTATATACACAAAAGAGCGTGGAGATCCTATATGGACAATTCAAAAAAGCAATAAAGCAACCCATACCCATGCATCCAGTTCTAAGTTCAAGAATAAACGCTCTCTTTTTTCAGGAGTTCTGTAGTAATATTAGTGGAATCATATTTCTCTTTGGAATGCTGTCTTTTGACAGGGCTGTGTTATCCAGTCAAGCTCTGAGGCACGGAGGATATTAGGGTATGAGAATAATTAACTTGGACGTTGGGATATGTCCTCCCCCTGCCGCACCAAACACTAGTGAACAGAGGCATAGCGCTGGGCAAATCTTTGTTAGCAGCATGATGCACATAGCCGAATTAAAAAACACCTCTGTTTCAAAGTCGGACCATAACTATGTGGATTAAGATTCATCCATCCATCTATCCATTCATCCATCCATCCATCCACCCAATACTTAATTTATTTGGAATTCATTCATCAAATTTTATTGTGGGCTTGCTATGTACAAGGCACTCATAAGCAGCCTCAACAGGAGAGGCATGAGGGTGGGACATAGGGCCAGGAGCAGAGAGCTATCTTACAGCCTGTTTCCTTCCCCCAAGTCAAGGATCCTTGAACTTTTTCTCATGAGCATGAGAAAGTATGCCCTTGTTCTGGTGAGCTCATTGTGAGCGTCATGTCACAAGGTCAGCTATATCATTTCTTGGCTCTAACCAATGAGGGAAGGCTTGACTTCTTTTCTCAACTCTTCAACTTTCCCTCACTCCCATATTCCTCAATGTAGTATAACCTCACAAAGGACCTTAACCCGCCTTGTGCCCAGATGTACCCTGGCGCCCTCTCTGAGGGTGGTACAAATGCTGTAATCCAGGAGGAGCTCTGTTTTTCCCGGGCCTCCTCAGGGGATTGTACGAACACATGTTGTTCTGTGAAATGACAATTCGAGAGAATGAGATGACCAGCTACAGATCTTCTACCCCATGGAAGCTGAGGGTGGATTGGGCACAATCCAAGTACAAGAAGAAGAGTGCAAGTTGGTTGGATGCAATGAGCTCAGTTTTTCCTAGTATACTGGTTTTGCTCTGAGGGGAAACAGGATGGGTCACATGTATGGATACATGTGTTGTGTGGCAGGCACAGTGTAGCGTTCATATTTTTTATCTTCAGAACCCCCCCTGGGTAGTTATTCTTCCCATTTGACAGAAGAAGAAGCTGAGGCTCTGAGAAGTTGAGTGTCACGTTCAAGAAGTGATGAGGCTAATATTTGAACGCACTCTTCTTCCACAACACTATTCAACCTCGTATTTAGGGTTTGACAACCCTTGACAGCACTGTTGCAGAATGTGCTATGACCAGTTATCCAGTTCAACACAATGTGTGGCTGCCTCAGAGGTTCCTGCTGCCCCCTGGTGTGCCCATAAGTTTCTACTGCTCAGGTCTGAAGCTGGGACAGAAGATAGTCAAGTTTTTCATTTTCCTACCCACCTCCATCACTCTCCTTTTTCTTATCAATATTTCCTTTTTGGTGAGGTGTCCAGTGCCTCTGGCACCATGGGGATTCTGTGAACTTGAGATAGAACCCCAGTTCTGCAACCAACTGTGAGATTTCAGGCAAGACTCAGTGTCCTCATCTGTAAAATGTGTGCTCTGCGTGTAGAGAGTCTAGCTATGGAGCCTGGCATACATAGAAACTCACCACATGAGACTGACTTTTTCTTATTTGCATTGCTTCCTGACCTTTCCTCTCCCTTCCCATGTTAGCACTTCTGTTCAAGCCGTCATCCTCTGGACTGTCTCCTGATCTTGCCCCATCTTCGTAAGGCATTTGTAACATTTGTGACAGTGCCACAAAAGTAGAATGAGTAGCAGCCCCCTGTAGGAACATCATTGCATTTTAGCAGGAACTTTCTAGAAATAATAGCCTAAAGAATGAACTTCGAATGATGTCATTGAAGGCAAAATGATGGTCCAGTGAAGAAGACATTTTTGGGCAGATGGGCCTTTCTGATTCCTGAAATCTTGATGATGAGCCTTTTGATGCTGGTCCAACACAGGCTCTGTCCTGTCAGCAGCATTTGGCTCCACATGTGAGTATGTCGATGAAAGTTGGGGAAGCATGTTACCAAGGCGCTATTTGAAGCCCAGAGCCCATTTAATCTGCTTTTATCCTCTCTCTGTTATTGCATAGTGTGTCTGTATTGTGTTGTAAATGGCAGTCACTGTATAACCAGAGAGCCTCAGACATTAATACAGTTCTCAAACCATCCAGCTAGGGGATTGCCAGATTGGGAGTTCATCTTCGGTAAAATGTCATATACTTAACAGGTGTTGATATCTTGGAGCTAACTGCTCCCTTTAACTCTATCGGAACAGTGATTAGGGTCAAATTACAGTGCATGATCTTTTAGCAATTCCTGGGTTTGAACACATAATGACAGCTCTCCAGAAGTATGCATCTTAGTGTGAGACCAATCAATCTTTAGACTCACAGTCTTAAGATAAATTTCTTTTAAATAGTGAGCAAACAGTGGTGTGTGTGTGTGTGTGTGTGTGTGTGTGTGTGTGCATGTGTGTGGCTGATCACTCTTGAAAGAAGAATTGCTTTGGGAAATGAAACACACACACACACACGAGGCATGCATACTTACATGCACCAAATGCCGGAAAGGTTACAATCTGTGATTTTTCATGATAGTCTTAAAATTGACATTATTGTAGTGATATCTAATCAAATTCTTCACTTTGTAGTGCAGAAACTGAGGTTCAAAGAGGAGAAGGAAAGGCTGAGTTTGTGCAGCTAGTTATGAAAGGTCAGAGTAAGAACCCAGGTCTCACGCCTTGTCCAGTGACCCATGAGCTCTTCCTTCCTCCCTTCACCCCTGCCTCATTACTTCCCTCCCTCCCAAGTTCAGGCTCAATTCCCTAGAACTGTTCTCCTATTAGCCACACAACTGGCTCCCTCACTGTCTTCAGGTCTCTCTGCTCAGCTGTCACCTTATTAGTCAAGCCTTCCCTGATCACCCAGCACAAAGCATCCCCCCACCCCACGGACGGTGCTCCCTCCCCACCTCCTCCCCACGGCACTGTCACCCTTTACTTGTGTTTTGCCTGAGTGCTCTAACTAGACTGAAAGCCTCGTAAGAGGAAGGACTTTGTGCGTTCACCTCAAAACCCGCAGCACCTGCAGCAGTGGCTGCCACACAGTAAGTACTAAATAAACACCTGTGAAGGGATGGGTGAGCACCGCCAGTGGGAGGCAGAGGGTGCACAAACACGAACGAGCAGAAAACACCTGCCCCTGCCCTCATGGAGCATTCAGTTGAGTGCAGGAGGAACTTGACATTAGGAATCATGCATTTGCGATGAATTCCGCAAAGCCACTGCAGGGGCCACAAGAGTGCCAAACAAAGGGTCTCAGCTTGGTCTGGGGGGCCTATTACAGCAGTGGGAAAAGACCACCCACACTCTATGTGCCTTTGATTCTGGAACTGGCTGAGAGAATGGGTCCATCCCAGTAATGTTCAAAAGATGTTTTGTCAGACAAACTCGATTTGATTGCTGTGTGACTAGTTTAAGTCTCTGAATAGGCTGTCTGGTTAAGAGTTTAGCGACATGGTGATCCTCTAGATAAGACTGTGTAGAGACATATATCATTGTGACTTTCCAAGGCAGGGGAATCTACACTCTATTCACTGAATGTTTTTTGAATGAATTTATCCTGAAGGGAAGGCGGCACGCATATCCATGTTTCCCTGGGGAAATTCAGGGTTGGGAGAGAAAGCCTAGTTAGCTACCAGAGTGGCCACATGATGTCGCTGTTGCTTAAACATTTAGATGAACCAAAGCCCATCTTTTGTGAGAACCAGTTTATGAAGTTTCAGGAATGTGGAAAACTGCTCCAATAAAAAGCACACTTTTAGACACTTAAAAGACATTTCTAACCTTGACAATGCCTCGCCTATCCCGCAAGACCCCTGTTTTATTTTTATTTGTTATTATTTTTACTTTAGTCAGCAATATCCAATCTATCTTGGTCATACCTAGTGATTTGCTGAGAAGAATTCAGAATACCCTTATGTCTAATACCTTATATGTCCTCAAAGAGTTTTAAGGTATAAATATTTCACTGAAACATTATAAAAACCAGAAGAAAATGCTAGAAATAGAGGAGTATGATCACCTCTGCTCTCTGTACCTAAAGTCATTTCTAAAAATGGCCACCTATAAACACAGATGGCATCTATCTACATTTTCCAAATCAACGTAGTTTATTTAAAATTTTTCCATTGTCTCAATATTTTTAAACGTTGTCTCTCATTTTTCTTCCATTTTGCATTGGAAAATTTTTATCATTAAAAAAAAACCATTTCAATGATTTATTTTATTCTTTTTTTGAAGTTCATTCATTCCTCATTTACTGGGCATCTGTTATGAGTAATAGTCTGTTCCAGGTACTGTGGAAGATAGAAAATCAATGAGTATATCACCTCCATACATAAGGCTCTTACAATCTTGTAAGGTTGTAGGGCCAACTCATAAAAACAATAAACTGAAGGTTCATGCATGTCTTACATCAGACTCTGTGCCAACTCCTTACCTGTATCTCATTTAAAATCTCATGAGACTCCTTGTAGCCCCATTTGAAGGTGGGACACTGAGGTTTAGAGAAGTTCAATAGTTTGTCCAAGGCTAACCAGCTATGTATTCTGGTACTGAGATTTGAATCCTGGTACATTTGACCACAGAGCCTGAGCTATGCTTTACAGACTTTCAGTAGTATTAGGCCAAATTACTTTGTATTAAAAAAAAATAGAGATTCAAAGTGCTATGGGAACTCCTATCTGGAGAAGTCCCGCAGAAGATGTGGCATTTGAGATTGCCTTTGAAGGATGAATAAAATTTCCTCTGGTAGAGATGAGAAGGGATGGTCAACCACTCAAGGTTTAGTTCTTGCTCATGGTATGTTTACAAGGTAAATTGGCAAGGGATCTTGGTTCCACACCTTGACTCAGGGACCCAGACTGAAGGACCACTACCTATAGATAGGTGTGCACTTTGGAGCATGAGCAGGAGAAAAGAGAATGTTTCATGAGGGTTTGATTACATTTGTCTGGATGTGACTCACATCACTCTGCTCACATTTCATTGGCCAGAACTAGTCACAGAGTCCTGGTTAACTAGAAGAGGGCTGGGAAATGTAGGGAACAGTTGGAATATTGGTGAATATTCTGTTTCTTCCCTACTATTGTGCCGTCTCCCTGGAAGTAGGGAAGACATGCATTGCTATCCAGATTTAATTAGTGGATAGACTTGGGCACAGAAATGAACTGACTCACTCAAGTTTACGTGGTTACCTTGGCCATAGCTACCAAGAGATGAGGGAATTGGCTACTACTGACATGATACATTATTTATGAGCCTCCTACCATCACCTCCCCTATGCCTTTCTTTCCTCCCATGATAGCATTGACAGAGCTGGAAATTCTACAATTTCAAATGGTTTTCTTTGGTTTGGATTTTTTGAAAATTAAAGTAGTCTTTAGAAAAACACCCTATTAATCCTGCACCACAGGGTTTCACATCTCCTTTAGAATGACGGGATGGGTGGAGTTTTCTAGGACAAATAATTAAACAAATAAGCAAATAAGATTTAAAAATGACACTAATTCTCATCTCAAGCCTGGTGTTTTCCAACCTCTTCTAGTGGAAACATCCATGTATTGGGAGGGCATATTTCTCTCATCTGCCGGGTGTACCTCAGTACAAGCCTATTGGCAATGCCCTGGAAAACAATCTAAAGACTGACCCATTGTTATCTGCGGTGAATGGAGCATTTGCTTGTGTCAAGTGACATACTAGGCAACTCACTTCCAAACAGCAAGGCGCTTACCCATGTGAAAAAAAAATGAAAGGAACAGCCAGATTTGGTTACTGTCGGAGCCACATGATTCACAGATATCCTTGATAATGACAGTTGCACAGCTGGATAATTAATCAAAGTATGAAGAGAATATAGAGCACTCCCATGCACACAGCCCCATCCAGTCTCTACGGGATCCGGCCATCATCTGTTTATTCTCCTTTGGAATGGCTTGAGATTATTCAATTATTCAATAGCTTCCCTTCTTGCTGTGATGGGATGTATGGTTTTTAATTGGCACCAGGGTCTTTCGGTTCCTATGAACTTTGCTAGTCACTCTTGTGATTCCAGTCCCCGGAAGCCTGAATGTTTATCTTTGTCTAGAGTTGGGCCCAAACACTGCCCCTTGAAGTACCAATCAGCTTTTTAAAAAAGCAGTTCTGCCAAGCAATTGGTAGCAAAATCACGACAATGGTCTGGCTTCAGTCTTGCGTTTTTTTTCTACCTACCTGTATTGTTCTTGACATAGAATATACGATTAAAAAAAATCTATATTTGACATGAGTTTCCTCTGCCTTTGTGGTTAATTTTGTAAATTTGTAAAGGAAGAGACTTTTAAGGTTTTAAACCAACTGGTGTATAAATATTAGCCCGTGATGGTGTTTCCTGGAAGTGCTTTCTGGAAAAGCAATTCAATTATTTCTAATACATACATGCAATTTTTTTTCAAACTTCGGAGACAGACTCTTATAATTGTTTGTTCTGAGACATTTATTAAAAATAGATTACAACCTGTTTTAGGGCCTTTGAACATTAAAGTTGAAGTGACATCTCATTAAGTGGGCTGCTTTTACTGTTCTTAGCACTCTAAATTTTTGCCCTCTTTAGTGGAATTTTTCTCCTTGAGATGCAAATTCGTCCAATCTTCTGTATTAATTAAATCGAATTGTTCTTTCCCAGCTTGGTCGCTGCATAGTTCTGTCAGACAACATTTGTAACACTTTCCTGCTAATACTTAGCGTTCGTTCCTCCTCCGCCAGATCATTTCGAGAGTAATAACTTCTCACAAGTCCGACGACTTGCTCTACTTTTCAAGGCCCTATTTCACCTGACCTCCGCAAATGACCCTGCCTTTATTCTCGCTACCTTCTCGACAAACACCTTTCCAGTTTATCTTTTTTTATCATCTTCTAAGTGCCTCGTCATCAAAGTGAGGTTCCCAGAACAGCAGCAGGCAGCTGCGCCACCTGGGAGCTCATTAACATACAGACTCTCAGGAGAATCTGCATGTTAACGAGTTCCCAGGTGATTCCTGAGCACATTCGTTTGAGAAGCCAGTTCCCGTACCTTCTGGCCACATTCCTGCCTCCATGCCCTTGCTTTTACTGTTCGCCCTGCCTGAAATGCTGTCCCTTCTGCCTTCCACTTAGGCAAATTTTATTCACCTTTTTGGTGCTGGTCAGTTGAACTTTCTTTTTTAAACTTTGTCATGTTGCATTCGAAATTGAGTCTTATTTTGGAGTTCGTTTCTGAGGACAGATCATTAGGGAAAATCCTGGAGCCAAAAGTATCCTTGAAAACATCTTAAGTTGCACATTTAGCATAGATGTCTTAGTGCATCTTCTGCTGTCAACAAATCTACCTATGGGAAAATTTTCCTCCCTGGTCAGAACATCGTGCTTTTTCTTTGGTTGAATGCCAGGTGGACTGAATCACATTGTAGAGGGTATGTCCCCTGCGACTCCCCCAGGTGCCCTTCAAGTGAGTATAGTTGAATTTGCATAAGTTAAATCCACGTAAGAAGTAACTCCCTGAAGTCAGGTCTGGCGTGTCTGCCCACTTGTGCTTTTATTGCCCTGTTGAACTGAATCTGGTCGGAGCAAGCAGACATTCTTGAGGTTATTTAGAAAAACATATTTTGGGTTCTTTTGAGATAATTGTGAATCATTTCCTTTGCATTAAAGGAAGAATTCCAAATACTCAATGCATGAAAAAAATAACAGGAGAAAAACATTTTGTAATTTACCAGGGGGCTTATTGGGAATGGGGAACGATCTGTATTTAACCGGAAAACAAAACAAGGAGAAAGAGGAGAAGGAAGAGAAAATGTGGGAGGAGCAGGGAAAGAAAAAGGCTTCCACGTAAAGTTGAAAGAGTAGAAAAAGACATTTTAGGTAGGTTAATATTGTCCGTTATGACTGGATTGTGTCCCCTCAAAAGTCATATGTTGAAGCCTTAACCCTCAATGTGACTGTATTTAGAGACAGAACCTTTAAGGATGTCATTTAGGTTAAATGAGGTCATAAGAATGGGACCCTAATCTGTTGGACACTGCAGATTGATCCTTCCCTCTCCCTCTCCCTCCCTCTCTCCCTCTCTCTCTCCCTTTCTCTCCCTCTCCCTCTCTCTTTCTCTCTCTGCTTGTGCACAGAGAAAAGGCCATAGAAGGATGCAGTGAGGTGTCTGCAGCTGCTGCAAGCCAGGAAGAGAGGTCCCATCGGAAACCAGCCCTTCCAGCACCGTGATCTGGACTTCTAGCCTCCAAAACTGTGAGAAAATACATTTATGCTAATGAAGCTACGTATTCTGTAGTATTTTGTCATGGCAGTCTGGGCTAAGACGTTGCCAAGTTCACAGTCCTAAAGACAGAATGGATTGCTGTTTTAACCTGAGGTCTCGTATTTTGGCTGTTATAAAGGTATAATGGCAGTATTATAATTCATTGTTTGGGTATTGATCTGTTCATCTCAGCCATTGCTTCCTGCTTGGTAACATTCATCAGCTGAGCAGAGTACAATTGCTTGTTAATTCTTGTTTCTGTTTAGATTCAAACTCACTGCACTCTCCAAATACGTCCCAATGCATTTAGCGTTTTCTTCTTTTTTTTTAAAGTTTATTTATTTATTTTTGAGAGTGACAGAGACAGCACGAGTTGGGGAGGGGCAGAGAGAGAAAGGGAGAGAGAGAATCCCAAGCAGGCTCCATGCTGCCAGCACAGAGCCCGATGCGGGGCTTGAACTCATGAAACTGTCAGATCATGACCTGAGCTGAAACCAAGAGTCTGATGCTCAACCTACTGAGCCACCCAGGCACTCCACATTTAATGTTTCAAAATGGATTCATCTACCTAAGTCCTGGAAGAAGATGATACTGAACTGAAATCCGTAGTTTGCTATGGTAACGATGTTATTGCAGTAGAAGTATGGTGGGAATCTTCCAGAGTTGAAGTTTTTACTTCATTAGCTAATAAAACATTCTTCCAGTCAGTTAGAGCAGTGAGGGTGGGAAGTCTCCTCCTATCACAGAGATTCCTCAATGAGGTGTTAAGTTCAAAGCCTCCATTCCCTCTCTTCCCTTCATCGAAAAAAAAGACAGTAGGAGGTACAATTCAAAGCACTAAAACTGAAATAGAAGAGAAGTGGAAACGTGAACACTAATGTGCTCCTCCTCTTATAAGGAATCATATCACACGTTCAGAATTACTGATAAGTAGACACCCGAGGAACTTGCCATGAGCTTACATTTGGTGCACGTACCTCTCACTGCTTGGTGTTTCACAATATTCTGCATCTAATATCTATAGCTCTCCAAGGGCTGCAAAAATATTTTATTAATGTTATTTTATGGTGGGGTTGGGATGCTGTGGGCGATTTATAGAGCTGGGGGTCTTGGATTCATTTTCTCCAAATTATGTTTTGTTTCTTTCTTGGTTTGAAATGTGTCCAAGTAGCCATATTGCTGGGGGAAAATCACTTAAAGCATATAACGAATACATTTGTGAGGCATAACATTTCACTACACCTAGCTTCTTGCATTGAAAACTTTAAGACTCCAGAATTTAGTTTTTTCAAAAGTATAAGTCTCTTATTGAGACCACAAGACGGAGTAAGTGAGCTTTCTGAAAATCAGGAGGTTTGGGTTTTAATTCCATTTCTACTTGTAAGTATCTATGGGTGATGATTAATTTTATGCATCTGCTTGGATAGGCTATGGTGCCCAGATAAACCATCAAAGATTTTTCTGAATGTTTCAGTAAGGTTGTTCTTGTCTGAGGTTAACATTTAAATCAGTGGATTTTGGGGCGCCTGGGTGGCGCAGTCGGTTGAGCGTCCGACTTCAGCCAGGTCACGATCTCGCGGTCCGTGAGTTCGAGTCCCGCGTCAGGCTCTGGGCTGATGGCTCAGAGCCTGGAGCCTGTTTCCGATTCTGTGTCTCCCTCTCTCTCTGCCCCTCCCCCGTTCATGCTCTGTCTCTCTCTGTCCCAAAAATAAATAAACATTGAAAAAAATTAAAAAAAAAAATCAGTGGATTTTGAGTAAGACAGATTGCCCACCATAATGCAGGTGGGCCTCATCCAATCAGTTGAAGGCCTAAAGAGCACAAAAGACTAATCTCCTCAAAACAAGAGAGAATTCTGCCAGCAGATGGCCTTCAGGCCTGAACTACAACATCAGCTCTCTTCTGGGGCATCAGTCTGCCAGCCCACCCTGCAGACGTTGAACTTGACAGCCTCCATAATCACGTGAGCCAATTCCTTAAAATCCTTCTCTTTCTCTCTATAGACACATCCTGTTGGTTCTGTGTCTCTGGAGAATCCCGACTAATACACTATGTAATCCTGGTTTCATCCTTTCTCTTCTCTGAGGCTCAAGTGTGCTATCTGTAAAAAGAGGAAGTAACACTGTGTAACCTCTAAGGTCTTCTATTTTTTTTTTTTAATTTTCTTTTTTTTTTCAACGTTTTATCCATTTTTTGGGGGGACAGAGAGAGAGACAGAGCATGAACGGGGGAGGGGCAGAGAGAGAGGGAGACACAGAATCGGAAACAGGTTCCAGGCTCTGAGCCATCAGCCCAGAGCCCGACGCGGGGCTCGAACTCACGGACCGCGAGATCGTGACCTGGCTGAAGTCGGACGCTCAACCGACTGCGCCACCCAGGCGCCCCTCTCTAAGGTCTTCTAAAGAGAAAAATGGCATGATTAAAAAACCTGCTAATTTTGAAATGTAAAATTTTTATAAAGAGTAATGGAAATACATTCCAGAGAGACCTTAGATGAAGATATGAAAACACCTCCTCATTTCTTGGCATTTTGCTTAAGATTTAGAGGTAGTGTGGTGAGTCTCTGTGATGGTGAAGTGCACAGACCACAGCACAGCTCCCCAGAACAAGATATTCTGCCTGGGGTCTGCTGCTAAGTCTGTCTGCCCAGTCACAGGCCTCTCCCCCTGCCCCCACCGCCCTGCAGGCAATCTCCTTCTTCCAGGAGCACTGGCACCTTCTGGTGTAGGCTCAGACCTCCCAATTCCTGAGCCAGGTACAGCCCAGGCAGGTAGAACACCAGTTGACTCAGAACCCAGCTGGTGTCCAGAGATGAGAGGCAGCCATGGCCAGCCATTCCATCACCACTGTTTGCCTATTGTCTGATTATTTCTTTGATTCTTAACCATTTTTTCTCAGAGCAGATTCATTGCACAATATAGCACTAAACAGAAAATAATAGTCACCCTTTGTAGCACCTAGAGATAATCACTATTCACATTTTGATATATTTTATTCCTTCTCTAATCCAGGTAATAATACAATTTAACCTTCCTTGCTCTCCCTTTTGAGGATCATCTTGTTCCCACGTACTTAGAGAGAAGGAAGATTTCTTCATTTCCAGTCCTGGATCAGTTAGGGTCACCACGTATGGGCGTGCAGGTTGTGCACTGAAGAATCTATGAAGCAACTCATCTCTTTACTGTCAATCCTTTAAGTCTCTAGTGACCCTGCCACAGGCTTTTGTGTTTAATGGATTTTCCCAGCTTACAGTTAACGGAGGGGAGTTAGATTATATCCCTGCCCAGAACAGAGAATAAATTACAACCAAAGATTAGACACCACTGTGTTTAAACATCCCTCAGGCATCTTCAACAAGGGACTATTTCTCATAGGATACTTCTTCCTTAGTCCTCCACTTCTCATCATTTTCCTGGGACTTTCTTCCTGGCTACAGTCTACTTCTCAGCCAGGACTATAAAAGCTTTAGCTCCTTTGGAAAAAGTTATAAAATTCTGATTACTTTGTTACAGGGAACATTTGAATTCTTCTCTTTATTTTGAGAGAGAGGCAGGAAGGAATCCCAGGCGGGCTCTGTACTCTCAGCACAGAGCCCAATGTAGAACTGGAACTCACAAACTGTGAGATCATGACTTGAGTCAAAACCAAGAGTCAGATGCTTAACCAACTGAGCCACCCAGGGGCCCTTTTAAATTCTTCTCTTAATCCTATTTTTTTTTTTTTTTTAGTATGTCCAGGGTACCTTACTTTTCACCGCTGAAGAAAGGCCCAGAAGAGTGTTGTCTTGAAAGATTAGGTCCCTCCTGAGGAATTCTCTACCCTCCTCTATTTGTGTATATAAGACACTCAGAAAGCAAAAAAGGGGAAATGATCTTTATTTTCTTTATTGGTTTTCCTTTTCTCTGATGTCTGCATTTTCACTCATGGCAGAAAGATGGTAAACTTAGCCTGAATCACAGTTTTTGGGACACGTGCACCCCAAGCTTTGACCTGCCTGCCAGGATTGCTTCATGGTGACTGGGGAAGATCCATGGCCTTGAATTTGTGCTCTCCTTGGGAGCTCTTTCAGCTTCTGCAAAGATGTCTGTTGTCTTTGCCGGCATGCCGTTAGAGTCAGCAAAGGGGTATGAACCAGTGTGACTTAGGGGGACTGCTTTTGGCTTGGTCAGGGTCAGCGTCCTTCTGCTGGCTCAGCCCCACCTCAGCTCTGCCAGGCCACAGGTCCTCTGAGTCTTGGCCACAGGTTGTCCAGCAGCTGGCCTACTCAACCCACTCCTCAGACTCCACTGGGGGTCACCTTGCAGCTCCTCATGGCAGGGATGCTGGCCATCATTTGCATTTCCCTTGTGAACAGGCAGAAACACCTGGAGCATTCCTTCTTTTCCAACCCACCAGGAAGACCCAAGACCCTATCTCCTGACCTTGCTCTACTTGCCACACTGCTATGTCAGTACTTCTGTGCCCCCCTGGGTGGACACTGGGGAGCCCGTGGTCACCGGATTTACAAATACAAATACTAGACACCCCGTTAAATTAGAATTTCAGATAAACCATGCGTAATTTTTTAGTATTGTTAAGTATGTAGTATTTGGGACATACTTCTACTAAAACTGATTTGTTAGTAGTTTATTTGAAACTGAAATGTAACTGGGAATCCTGTATTTTATCTGGCCCTACCAGGGACCCAAGGGGACAGTGGGGCACTGCCTTCCTCTGCCTTTGGCTTCCCTTTTCATTTCCTTTGCATGGAATGAGGGTCTGTGGGAAGGCTCTCCAGTCCGATGAGTTCCTGTTCACTTTACCCTTCCCATTTGAGATACAGAGTTTTAAAGCCATGCTTATTTATAAATTAGGGTTCTATGGGAAATTGAGTTTTACATCCATTTCTTTTTTGCTTGGCTAGCAATTTTCTCCAAAACCGGATTTTTAGTGGCTCGTGAATTTCACAGATGGCTTGATTTTTGACTGGGTTTACGATATGTTAATTCAGAAGCGTCTGTTGAACAGCTCTTACGTGCTGAAGTGTTGTTTTGGTGCTGGGGATACAGTGGTAAGCAAATCAGAAATGTTTTACCTATTCTTATAGAACTTACATGCCTGTCAGGAAGACAGTAATATCAGGAAGCTCAGCTCATGATGGGTGCTATGTTAGCCACAACATGGTAAGAGTGAGTGTCAGCACAGAGCCCGACGCGGGGCTCGAACCCACGAACCGCGAGATCGTGACCTGAGCCGAAGTTGGCCTGTAAGGGGTGGTGGTGGGAGTGGTGCCCACCCCCCCTTGCCTCAATTGATTGGTCCAGGAAAAGACACATGATCCATGCTGGGCCAATAAGAATCCTTCCTTGGGGCAAAGAGAGAGGTCCAGGTGGTGTCGTTGAGAGCAGTGGTTGCAGGACGTAAAATTCAAGAGCGGGTGGTGGCCATGTTTACCACTCAATGAAGAAATAACTAGTGAGAGAGAAGAAAGTCATAATGTAGATAAAAGTAGTGATGAGGGACAAAAATCTTGGAAGCATGTGGGTCCTGGGTTCAGATGTACCTGACCTCCATCTCTGTCTTTTCAGTTTGGGTATTCAGCCCTTCCTGAAATCCTATGAGCCTATAAATTATATTTTTGCTGAAGTTAGTTTGAATTGCATTTCTATCATGAGCAAACCAGAGTCATCCTGACTACTAATAAAGGGAAGCATAATAGAATCATTTGTAACAGCTACCCACACCCAGGCCTACTGTAGGGTTTTCTACTGGGTCAGCTTTCTGTCTACCGCCACATGACTAAAGATAGCTTGTCTTCATCTCCTGGCATGTTTCTATCCCTCCACACATTATTTGTCATCTGAATGGATTTCCAGATTCAGAGAAATAAGTGTTTCCTTCTTCCCTATATGAGGTTGACCTCCTGGTTTCTATATATTTTTTGGTCTCAGGTTGACCTTTTCTCAAAATGACTGCCCCCCTCCCCATGAATGTTCATTCCATTCAGGTAGAGTCACATGCCTAATCACAAAGATGTCATCTGGCCCCATAGCATAAACAGGATGACCATACAATTTCCCCAAATCTGGATTATTCATTGAGAAATGATGCCATGCATGAGACCTCCCATGCTCAGTCAAATCAAACTCTATATAATTTCTTTTCAGGTTTCTCATGAAAAGAGTTAAAAAAAAAAAACCCCAAACCCATGGTGTGCCTGGAGGTATGTGTGTGCAGGACAGGGACAGTTTCATTTGGTGACACCTTATTATATGTGGAAATAGAGACACAGTTTTCTCATAAAAACATCTTTCTAAATGGTTCTTAGGTTCCTAGGCTGGACATAGATGTCTGTAGTTAAAACTACACCTTATTATTATTTTTTAAATGTTTATTTATTTTTGAGAGAGAAGGACAGAGGGAGGGGCAGAGAGAGAGGGAGACACAGAATCTAAAGCAGGCTCTAAACTCTGAGCTGTCAGCACCTGACATGGGGCTTGAACTCATGAACCCCAAGATCATGACCTGAGCTGAAGTCACATGCTTAACCAACTGAGCCACCCAGGTGCTCTGAAACTACACCTTAAATAGTGCTAACTACTCTAAGCCCCAAAGCTGCTCGACACCATTACCCTCCCCTGGACCTTGAGGCTTGAATCTGGGTCCAGCACCTTGATCCCAATGTTACCCAGGGTGGGTTAAACCTGAGTCCTAGAGCCATTCCGAGCACCAAGGGATTTCTGAGTCCAAGAGCACCTGAGAGGCGGCAGGGGGAGGGATCCCAGATCTGCCATAATAACTGAGCTCTGCAGCCCAGGATGGATTATCTTCTTCCTGTCCTTTCACCTCCCCCAAATGGTTCCATCATTCCTTCACCCCTCCATTGAGAACCACTCCACCTGCTGAGGCATTCCTAACTAAGCCAAGACATAGACCAGCAGCTGTTATGACCCAATCCTCTCCATTCTTGTCCAGGGAGGGTGTGAGCAAAGGTCACCCTCCCGATACCTGGTGGCTCAGCCAAGCCCGTGGGGCTCCCCCATGTGCACCTCCATGTGGCCCTCCCCCATCATGCCTGCTGCAGCCCCAAGTCACCTTTGCTGCCAGCTTGATTCAGGATTTAGACTTTCAGGACAAGCCTGGGACACTCAACTGCACTGATCTCTGCTTCCTGTAGTAGCCATGGCTTCTGCTTCTGTCCAGTATTCCATTCTTTGTATCTGCCTAGTATCTTCCTAACATTATGGCCCCATCCTGAGTCCTATACACCTTGACATAGACCTTGATTCTCTACCTAAGTCCTTCCTAGTTTCCTCCTTGGGCCTGAATCCTAGACTTTGCAATTGCTGACTGAGAATCCGCAGAATGCAGGTAACTCTCCATGGAATGTTCCATATTTCTGTTTTGAAAATTCAACATTCCAAATTTCAAAACTCAGAATAAATCCTCTTCTCTAACTTGATCAGGTGTTGAATTAATTAAAAAAATACAGTTAAAATAAGGAATCAAAAAATTTAAAGCATACACAGTAGTAAATCCCCATTCTTGCTATAGGGCCAAGACCTATAGCCTTTTTTATGGCTCTCATTTTTGGAGTTTATGTGTTATATGTATAAATCACACCTATAGTGCACTGTGTATACATTCTACAATTTTTTTCATTCTTAGTGGAAAGAGAACCTAAGACTTTAGAAGAAGTTTGAGTTCAGAATCATTTGGACTTTTAGAATTTCCCCCAAGTCCAATTTTAGAAGTATCTTTTCTTATGCTCATTTGCTGGCAAGTTGTTAGTTGTGTTAAGTCTTTCCAAAGACTTCAGCTTAGTTTTCATGGAAATACCAATTCTAATTCTTTTCCCATTTACAGTCATGCAGTGTACATGTACATAATATAAGCAGGGTTAGGAACAAATGCATGGACTCTTGCCAAGTATTCAGCCGCTGGAGTGTAGCCTCTTGGCCCCTGGGATTCAGAATGCCATGGGCATCAATGAGAATGTTTTGCAGAGGAAAGTCAGCTGGAGGATGGCTAAAAGAGCTTCAGCTATATCTGACCCATGTCTGGATTTCCCATTGCTATGCTGTTCTCATGATTTCTAGATTTATGATGGTGATAACTTTGGAGACTCCACCATCAGACATCCTGCCTCTACAGGCCAGTTTATTTCCCCGGCTTTCTTGTCTCTATTTCCAGCTTCCTCTTCTCTAGGCACAGGGATGCCATCCTTTGTCTCCTGACATCTTCAGTAAAGTCCACTGTTCCTTGCATGAGATTTCTTGATTTGGTGCAAAGAGACAAAGGACCAGTGCCCATATCTGAGTTTAATGTCATGGGAAGAGCATGGGTATGGACAGAAGAGGTAGATGGTAGGTTGGTCCATAAACAGAACTGACCCATGAAAACAGGAGTTTGAAATGGAGGTGACTAGTACTTCATAGGAACCCTGGTGTAGACATTGGACTTTTTACAAGTATGACATGGGATTGAGGATATCTCATCTAGTTCTTAAGAGGTATGGAAACCCCAGTAATATCTTGATTACTTATGGTAAACTGAATTTCTTTTCAAAACACACCCTTTTCCCCTGATATTTTCACTTTAATCCAGGCATGGAGATTTTAATCAGACAATGATCTGAATTATGGTCCATCTTATCATTTACCCTTGAATTATTATGTCTCTTCTCTTTGGTTAATTGAAGAATAACAACCTATCCAGAATTAAACCACAGTCAGCGACAATTTCGCCAGAATCAAATTGCATTAGTGGGTTTCTTTTTCTTTATTAGTTCTTTAGTGTCCACAAAACACCCCCCATAAGTAAATGCTGCCTTGAAGCTCTCATGTTTGAAAAAAAGATAGGGGGTAGGCATGCTTATGGTTCACGGCCAGCCTGTGCTCAACCCTTTACACAAATACATCAGCTGTGGCTAGAAGAGGGGGTCTTGTCGCCAGGTGTAGGCCAGATGGCCTGGTTTCTCCAACCTGATTGCAGGAGAGTGTAGCCACCTGATTCACACTGGGTCAATCAGGTTCTTTCTGTCAAATTACTAACCATGAAGCTCTGAAATATTTTAGGCAGTGGTGAGCACTGTGATGGAAGGTCTCAGAGGTTCAGGGACCTGGACAACCTTAAGGCTGCACTCATGGTAGAGGAGTATCTGTCTGGGTGAGAGAGGAGTAGTGTAGAATTTTACAGAAAAAGATACTTTCTTCTCAAAAGTGGGGGAGACAATAGAATCAAGAATCAAGTATGTGAGCAAATATGGTAGAAGTTAAAAACATGCCCTTCTTAGAAGGCAAACATGTAGATAAATAACTTGATATAAAATATTAATAATAAAAGATAAAAATGACATTTGACTCTTTTTGGGCTTAGGTACTGCATTAAAAAACAACTTTAAACAATGTCTTTTATACAAATAATAGAGTTATAAACCGAATTCTAGAAAGGAGTATGTAGTACAGAGACCATCCAGTACTACAAAGACCAAACCTCACCTATGCCTACTTTAACCGTAGGATATTAACCTACAGTGAAACTCCTTAGTATGGCCTCATGGGCTTTTATCACTGGACCAAATCTTCCCTTCCAGCCTTGCCACCCATTCTCTATTTCTGGGCATTCTGTGCTCTACTCACACAGGGATAACTGCCATTTCTTGAACATGCCATGCATTTCGTTTTGGAACCAAGGCTATGGTAAGGTTGATACCTGGAAAATATACTGAGTTGGTTCAAGTCAACAGTTAAAGCAGATCCCTACTGTGGGTTCAATTGGGAGACAGAATCAGCCAAATAAGCAATTCCAGGTTCCAAGGAATGCTACCAGGCTGAAAGTGCAAGTGTGCCTCCTGGAACCTTAAGATGCTTTTACCTAAACAACAAACAGTACGTACATTTCATGTTCTGTGTGTAATTTTCATAGTACATGGATGATGTGTTTAGAAAAGTACCTAAGAACAATGACTTCCTTGCTGCTAACTTAATTTTTGCTTTGATGGGCCAAGATTGAAATACCTACCATTCTCTTATCTGTTGTTGTATTGGGTCATTTTTGTCAGCTGTCTGATCCTTTGCACTAGCTTGACCCTCACTTGGGCTTAGAATGCTGCTGATGTTAATTGCTCACTCTGAACTTACCAGAGGATTCTATAGCCTCTCTTCAAAGTAGTCCCTCCTACCCTTGACCTGCCGTGTGACTGCTAAGCTCTGCAGATCTTCTCTTTCCCCTTCTATTTGAGTAGATCTCAACAGACACTTAAAAAAGACACACAGTCCCTTCGAAGATGTGTATCCAATTTCTAATTTACTCCTTAAGAGCTATGCTTTCTGGGTGAATGTGACAAGCTGAGTTCTCAGCCCTCAATAAATCATAACAGAATTTTAAACAGATGCCCCTACACTGAAGATTAATAAATGCTGCTTCCCATTTCTAAGTAACCCTGTATTTGTTAAACATTATGCTTGTAATATTTTGGATATTAAAAAGAGTTTTGTTCCAGAAGTATATTAGAAAAATCTGCATAGTGTAGTATTGGGGCTGATTTAAAACTGAACACATTTTGTTTTCAAAGAGAAATGAGGCTAAAAGAAAATGATTTACCCCAGAATTCACTGAATCCATAGTTAACTATGTACTGTCTGTGACAATTCTATTGTTTATTCCTTCATTTGTTTGCTCACTTTCATTCATTCATTAATTCATTTACTCACTCAATATCCACCAAGTACCATCTGGATATGAGAGATGCCTCCGGACCCACTGGTCATAACAATAACAACAACAACAACAGCAACAGCAATATAACAAGAGACAACATTTGTTGAGTTCTCATACCGTGTCACATGCTGTAACTAATTATTTTAGATGCATTGTAGCAATTTATCCAAACAACCCCATGTTACAGATGGGAAAGTGCCATTACCTCACAGAAATTAAGTAAGGTGACTCACAGTCACACAGTTGGGACGTGGAAGAGCCAGTGTCTGAGTCCAGGACTGCTGTGTTGTGCCAACATGCTCATATGGATGGGGCCAGCTCATGGCCTGAAGCAAACCTTCAGCACTGGCCCCACTGGGTCTCGCCATCAGCCTCAGCAGCCAGTCACTTGTGAAAGTCTAGGGTGAACATGTACATCCAGGTGCTAGTTTTTCTCTCTCCTGCCTGCTCTGGATGATGGGGGCTTTCAGACCCTGGGTCCCAATCCTGATTCTGTACTCACAGGTATTTGCTGATTTCACTTTGTCTTTGTGACTTTCCCGCTGAGTTTCATTTGTTTTCGGAGCTCTTCCTGCTCCACCTTGTTTTATGCCATGAAATGATACCAGCTCTTATACACATAGCATCTAATGATGGAGACAATCAGGATTCTGAAAAAGCACGGGGCTTCTCACTGTGGAGATTATTTCCAGTTTCTATGAAAATTCTCACTTTCCTCAGCTCATTGAGTCTAGAGATAAAAATGAAGTTGGTGTATCATGGCAATGGGCGAGTCACCCAACAGGGAACGCATGGCCAATTTTCCATATTTTGAGCCAGACTTAGCCATTCTCTTCTCCCCTTCTCAAAGTTAATAAGGCATTTCTGCCTAATCATTTCTTCCTTAAAAATCATACTTAGAAAAAAGGGTAATGAGTCATGAGCAGAGTGCTCATCAAAGAATGCTTACGACCAAGCCTGGTTGGGGCAGGCGTGTCAATGTGGTAAGGGAGACTCTCTTGAGAGGGCTGCATCTATTTCTAGTAAATCATGAAAGAAATACCAAGTGGCAGTGGATGGATTGTCTTCATTTATTTAGGAAAGCAAAGCCTGGATCTACATTTGGAATTGAAACAATTAAACATTTAGGATGGCTGAGTCTGTTCAGGCTGCTATAACAAAATGCCATGAACTATGTGGCTTGTAAACAACAGATGTTTGTTTCCCACTGTTCTGGTGACTGGGAAGTCCAAGATCAAAGTGCCAGCAGATTCAGTGTCTGATGAGGGCCTGTTTCCTTGTTCATAGTCTTCTCACTGTGTCTTCACATGGCAGAAGGGGTGAGGAAGCTCTCTGGGATTTCTTTTATAAGGGCACTAATCCCATTCATGAGGCGTCCACCCTCATTGCCTAATTACCCCTCAAAAGCCCCGCCTCCAAATACCATCACTTTGAGTATTAGGATTTAACATAAGAATTTTGGGAGGACACAAACATTCAGTCTGAAGCATAGGATCACAAAATAATTTTTGACAAATTTTCAAAAGAAAGCCACAAAGGGGGAGCAGTTGCCTGGGTCTGTTTGAGGGGGCTCGCATCTGTTGTACAAAGAGCTTCACTGCGGCAGGAACATTACTGCAGTCTTAGGCATCACACCCTTGTTCAATCAGAACGGTCCCAGTGATGATTGTAACCTTTATTAAGCAGAGCGAGAGGTCCCACCATCTTCCACTTGTGTCTCATTTGCTGGAAGTCCTGAGAAGTTGGGAAAGTGAGCATGTAGCTCTCCCAGGCTCTATGATGGAGGTGGAAAGAGACAAGGGGGTTGGGAATGGGGGTTCATTTTTGTAAGCCATGAAGAAAGAGTACTCCTCCTTCATTCTCTCTGCCTAATCATGCTTAGCCAGCACTTAGCACACATCACTTCTCCTCCTGGAAGCCAGCTCTACTCCTGTTCTAGCTTACAAGGCTCTCTTCACTTTCTTCATTCCTAGAGTCCTTGTCTCCATATGTTGAGATCTCCCCTCAACCAGCTGAAAGATCCTGAAAGTAGGACCTGCTCATATGTCTTTCATAAGTAACTGTGTTTACTCTAGAGCTTTGTACATAGCAGAAATTAAACAAAAATTGTGTCAGGATGGTCGAGTGTGCCTTTGCTCACTTTAAAATATTAAGCAAAATTTAATAAACATTACACATATAAAAACAATCACCCCATAAAAACTTTATCTGTCCTTCAAAACCCACCTGACATACCACTTTGTCCATGGAGCTATGCTTAATCCCTCTTGCCAGCCCTAAATCATCTCTCTTCTGAATTTTTATGTTATATGAACAAAAGATGCCGATAATGCTCTATTCATTCCCATTCCTTTTCAGAGAATTTATTCTAGGATGGGAAGCCATATGTGACTTTGCCTGTCTAGCCCCTGCTGCATTGATTATAGTTGGTACTTGACCCATGTTTAGGCCAATCATATTCTTTTTCTTGGAATATGTCATTGAAAACAGACATCAAGTCATTCGGATGGTGCTGAGTTACTGGCACTAATAAAACCATGCAGAGTTGTGTTCAGAGTTGCTGTCATGAGAGCCCATACATGCTGCCAATATTGACTTGACAGAGGGCTTACTATGTGCCTGGCGTGGTATGAGGCAATGGGGAGAGAAATCAACCAACATGTCTGCCCCCACAGGTCCTATAGTGGTAGGATTTCCTTTAGACACGTTCAGACAGAATTACAGAGGGGGCAGAAACTGGAAGGCAAAGAGGAAGACAGTCTGAAGCAAAAGGAACCAAGCAAATCAGCAAGAAACCCGGCAGCCCCCGGAGGGAGACTTGGAGATTCTGGCTCATATAGTTTCCATGGGGCCCAGCCTTGCATCTGCCACAACCTCCATTGCTTTTGTTGCTGCTGTTACTAGTTGACCTGTATTAAGTACTTACTATGTTCCTAGGACTGGCTAATGTCTTGACATGCAGTTAATAGTCTCAGTAGCCTTATGATCCAGGTACCGCACTATCTCCACGTTATATGAGAAGGAATTGAGGCTCTGAGATGAGAGGTGAGTTACTTCAGGACACCAGCTAGTCAGTGACATGAGAGGGACTTGAAGTAGGCTGAGCTCTTTGCAAATGTGTCCCATCGTATTAGTCTGCATCTTGAAATATCCTTGTAATAAACCAGCTTTGCTGTGTGCCTGTTCCTTCCTGTCAACAGATACCTTAGGTAGCTAGTTAATGAAGCTCAGACTGGAGGCGGCGAGAAAAAGTAGCTCTTTGACTTTCTGTTATTATGTAAAACTATAGGAATTTTAAATGGAATCAGGAGGAATAAGCCCCCTCTTGGAAATGTTTAATAAAATAAAATGATTATTGTTTTAAGGCACTAAAAAAAAAGGAAATGTTCAAAGGTAAACATCCATGTAAGTGTTTTGGCTTGCATATTCATTTCTTAATTTATTTTTTAAAAATTTATTTAAATTTTAGTTAACATATAGTGCAATATTGGTTTCAGGAAGAGAGCTCAGTGATTTCATCACTTATATACAACACCCAGTGCTCAGCACAGCAAGTGCCCTCCTTAATACTCATCACCCATTAGTGCATCCCCCACCCACCTCCCTCCATCAACCCTCAGATTGTTCTCTATTGTTAAGAGCCTCTTGTGGGTTTGTTTCCTTCTCTCCTCCCTCCCCTTACCATTTGTTCATCTGTTTTTTTTTTCGTAAATTACACATATTAATGAAATCATGTGGTATTTGTCTTTCTCTGATTGACTTATTTTAGGTAGGTAATATATTCTAGCTCCATCCACATCATTGTAAATGGCAAGATTTCATTCTTTTTGATGGCTGAGTAATATTCCAGTGTGTGTGTGTATATCTATATCTATATCTGTATCTATATCTGTATCTGTATCTATATCTATATCTATATCTATATCTATATCTATATAACTGTCTATATATCACATCTTTATTATCCATTCATCAATCGATGGACATTTGGGCTCTCTCCATAGTTTGGCTATTGTTGATAATTGCATACTCATTTCTCGAGTTCTAGGACTAAAGTGAGGAATTACCACTTTGTGAGCATCTGAGCTCTGGCTGAAGAAGGAGGAGTGGGGTGGAGCTGGTACAGAGTTAATACAAAGAGTGCACAAATACATATGCACACCAAGCACTGCCTATAAATTCAATAAATAATGCATTCTGTGCATACATGGACCATGTGCTCTAAATTTATGTAGGGGTAATTAGTATCAATAAAATAAAGATTCATGTAAAGTAGTTACAGAATTCATACTAGCTTTTTGTCATATATTTTCTGCATCAACTGACACTATGGGATTATATGAAAGTCCATCCTATGTATGAAGTTAAGACTGGATCCTCATAATCAAAAGTTGAAAATCACTATTGTAAACTATGCCAAAATCGTACTGAGTGTTTATAATGGGAAAGGCAGATATGTGGCTGTCACTCATTCATCCCATGCACATGGGAGGTGGCTTTTACTGATGAGGACACTCCTTGTGGAAGTTCCTATTATAGACTCACACCCTCATCAGTAGTGACCAGGAAATCACTAACTTTTTGCAGTTAGCTGTGAGATGTTGCCATTTTTTGTTTAGAGAATGAAGAATTCATATTCAATGACCATCCCTTTTTATTTCCTAGGGTCCAGAAATAGCATTAAGGATCAAGAAGCTGGTTTTATCTGATGTGTCCTGGCATTTGGCTATGTTTCAGTGTTTTTGAGTTGCTAAATCTGGTGTCTTATTCATTTCAGCTTGTCAAGTGGCTAAACACACACACACACACACACACACACATACACACACACACACACACCTCAGCTCTGTATATGGCATTAATAAACTAACATTGTTGAGCTTCTGTAGAGAGCAGGTAGTCGAGGAGTAAATGTTATGCCATAATTGAAATAAGTCTTTTAACTCCCAAAGCAACAGAAATCTCCCCCACCTTCAATTTTTGGATGATTATTCTCATCCCACTTAAAAATAGCATAGAGTCTGCGGCAAGATGGTGTGCAAGTTCTCTGGAGCTTTAATCACTAATGACCTCCTCTTCAAGTGGTCAGTGATAATAAACAAGAAGAAGGGATTTCCAAGGGGGCAGAGCATTAATAAGGTAAGATTTTAAAATTAATTTTTCAAGTTAATTAAAATGTCCAAAAGCACAATAAAACTGCAGAAAATCTGGCAAGGGAATGGCAGCAAGGCCTGATTAATGCAAGTCAACTGTCTTCTGAGGGTAATAGTAATAATGATAAGATTATGGATATGGAAGAGCCCTGCTAAAGAGAAATGTGATGTATGTGGAATACAAACTGCGTCCCAGTTACTATTTTATGGTGCACAATGGATCTTATTAAGGAGGAATAGTTGCAAGAATTACCACCGAATTGCTCAATAAAAGTATTGTGTAATTAACAGTGTTGTAGCAGCAGCTGGAGCATGCCTCCCATTGATATTCCATATTCTCCATCTATTTCCAGTTTGCTGAGAGGGTGTGAGTTCCAACTAAGTCTATTTATTTATCCAGTCACTCAGTAAACATTTATTGAGCAGGGCACTCTGCTAGGAGATGTGAGGGGTATGGTGATGACTAAGGCCCTGCTTTTGCCTTCAGGGGCCTTATGTTCAAAGAGGGGAGTTAGGAGATGCGTATAATTAATTTTGATACAATGCAGATTGTCTTGAAACCTTCCATGAGAGGTCAAAAGAGAGAGAAATTCCTTTTGGTAAAGGGATTTAATAAAGGCAGCAGAGAAGCATTTGAGAAGGTCTTTGATTTTGATGGTGGTGAAGATAATACCTTTCTACTTATAAGTTCTTAAATCTTTAAAAAGGCTATGAGGCACGTAATGCCATCAAGACAAGCAGGAAACAATGGAGGCATATTTGAGGTGAAGAGTGTAGTCAAAGTAAATAAAGGAAGGCACTCATCAATGATATGTTGAGAGACAGAGGGCACATGAAATGGAAGCACTCAATGCCATGCAAATTTATCTTGTGCAAAGGGGACTTTGGGCGTTTTGGAGCGAGGCAATTGTGACCAAGTCAGACCTGGTTCACCTAACCCTGCTTATGAAGTTATCCTGGCTGCATGGTGGACTCGGGGACAAGAGGTGGATTGTAAAAATGATGTGGGGGCACTGCAGCAATAGAACATGGTAGAGATGCTAGAGGCCTAAATGTGTGGGATGTGTTTTACGAAAACGGAAAGGAGAGAACAGTTGTCAGTCACATGTGAAGGCAGAACTAAAACTCGAATGAAGAAGAGAGGGAGGTCAAAGATGACCACAGACTTCCGAGTTTGGGTTGTTAGGAGGATGGCTGCACAAATGCCAACAAAATGATAGATGGAAGAGTGTTGGAAAATAAATGACGATGTGTTGGTACAAAGACAATGCACCTGGAGAGGTACTTCTCCATCATGAGCTTTGAGGCTGAACTTGACCTAATGCTTCTTAGCTCCTGTGATAATATTGGGTTTAGGTGCCATCAGAACATGCTTGTAAGATAAGACACTTTGGCATGGAATAAGATGTTCTTCAGGCATGTGCAGAAGATAATTTAGACATCATCCATTTGGGTGTCAGTGTGTTTCAGGATCATTTAGAATGACAGCTCAGCTCTCTGTCTCTGAGGTGGAGACAGTTCGGTTAAGCTCAGTTCTGAGGTCCTGGAAGGATTCTGGGCTCACTATTATGGGATACAACTGCTCCATAGTTCGGATTTTATTAGATTATCTTCAGGCCTCCTTTTAATTTTCTTTTAGCACCAAAAAATGCATTCCAGCCTCCCTTTTTCATTGGGTTTCTATTATTTCTGGCTGTATTTTCCTCATTCAGCGCCTTCACTTCTGGCATCAGAGCTGATAGGCATAGAAAGTGTCGAAGCGTGGATGCCAGCTGACTTGCCCAGAGTACAACGAAGCAGAACCACTACAATGGAGCTGAAGAATTGATATGAAATTAGAGCTGGGGTAGATTATAGTCTGAAAGTTCAAATTCCATACTGGGCTCATAAACTTTGTTCATTTTCAACTCTCCTGCCTCCTTAGCCCCTTGTAACAATTTTACCTGCAAAGCATAAAGTTTCTGACTTTGTTACTTCTCAGATCACTCCCTACCTTCGTAGCTTGGAGTCCCAGTCCCAGTGTCCCTGGCTTCTTTAACAAGACTCATACAATCTTCTACCTGGCTCTCTGAACTCTCTTCTCTTGCAAGTTATTCTGTGTACTGCACTGTGTATTATTTCCATTCTGAAGATTCTCTGAAGTCTATATGGCTCCCAATTGCTCTTAGAATCAGATTGAAAATGCTAATTCTGGACTTTAGGGCTCTCCTCTGGTCATCATTCTCCTTAGGTGTCCTCATCACCTGCTGCAGCCCCATTCACTTCTGCTCTTGTTGGTAAACAGTCTTACTGCACTCCACACACAACTTACCTACGGCCACATCAGAGAAGTAGCAGGGCACCACTGCTTCTTCCTGAAATGTCATTCATTTCTTCTCTCCCGTACATGCCTCAGATTTCCTTTCTTTCTTTTTTTTTTTTTTAAAGTTTATTTATTTATTTTGAGAGAGAGAGAGCAAGCGGGGGAGGGGCAGAGAGAGAGAGAGAGAGAGAGAGAGGGAGAGAGAGAATCCCAAGTAGGCTTTGTGTTGTGAGCATGGAGCCTGACACGGGGCTCAATCCCACCAACTGTGATCATGACCTGAACCGAAACCAGGAGTTGGACGCTTAACTGACTGAGCCACCCAGGCCCTCCTGCCCCTGCCTCCCCAGATTTCTTTCGGAGGTCTTTCTTGTTAGGATCAGGCAAGCTACTTCTTAGCATGACTGGCATATATTTTCATCACCTTAAATGTAGGTGCAATCTACGAAGGTTACCACATAACTTGCTTCTTAGCAGACGGTAAACAAATTCTATCCCTTTTATTTCATTTGATGGGGAGGCTACGTTTTAAACTCTACTCTTTTGCTGTATGAGATAATTACTATGCAGTTAAACTTAGCCTCCTGCTAAACATAGATCCTAGAAACACTGCTTATAGAAGACCACAGTACTTTCCAAAGGGTGCTTGGATTAAAAAAAAAAAAAAAAAAAGCCCGATTTTCACAGGAGTGTAGGAAATCCTGGATTAAGCAGAGTTAAATGGGTTTCTTTCTGCAGGACTACTTAGATATTTTAACAATGTATATTACAGATCTCCAATAAGGGATGTTTTATGATCCATCAGAATTAGGAATAGCTCTCCTCTCTGGGTCTGTCTTCCTTTGATTCTTTTTTATTGCAATGAAATGTAAATTTCAGGACATCAAGAGATAGAGACTGATCAAAAGAAGTTTGATTGTCTTTTTATTTCCCACACCATGCGGTGCTAAAAACCACCTGGGCATTTCTTATTCTCTGCCTGCAGGTGAAAGCCTTCAGGTTTCTGAAGTGTTCAGGGCCCAGAACCAGCTCAGGTCACTTTGTCCTTGGGGGAGGATGACAGGGGAAGCACCTCCTTCTTAAAGCCAAGTCCCTCCCAGCACAAAAGGGCAGTTATTCCAAAAAGGGAAATGTGGTCTCAATCCTTCTTATTGCTTTTCTCAGGACAGAAATGGCAGGCCAAAACAGCAAAACTCAACCTTCTTACCTCAATTAGGACACTCACAGGCAGGTCCCTTCTCCCTTAATCTTAGTAGGACATTTCGGAAAAAGCAAACCTAACTACTCAACAATGAAGGATTTTCACAGGGAAATCACAGACTTCTCATGTTTTGTTCCCTTGTTGTTGATCTAGAAGCTCCATGTTCCAGCACCTCCCCCTGCCCACCATCTTGCTCCCCACCACCCCGGCAGACACCTCCACTTGTACCCCCTTCTCCTCTTACTTCCCTTCCCATTTGGAGGAGACAGATTGGGGCACTTGTCTCCTGTTCCTCGCTCTTTGTGCTGTGTTTCTGGAAAAGGCTGGTCCCTCCTGAATCCCACCTTCCGTGGGCAGCCCTGCCCCATGGCTCCAGCCCCCACTGGCTTCCAAGGACAGCCTTCTCCCCTTCCTTCTGCTGCTACTCTCTGAGTGCCTCCACCTTTCCTAATGCCTTCCCTTCTCTCTGCCCACAGCTCTGCAAATAGTCACTGCCAGTTTTTAAAGCCTCTTGAACCACCTGAGTTGGGTTTTATTTCTTGGTAGACCCTGGATTGTATGCTATATTTTTGGGAAAGATACAGGGGTTCTTGCTGTCCTTCATGTGAAAAACATCAGAGAGCACTCACAGTTTACTCTTGCTGCCTACTTCCTAAGACAGACAGGGAATGTGGCCAGATCTCAGGACCACAGGAGGTCTCCCGTGGCCTCCAGAAGGTGGGCTCTGCTGTGTTTGCCCAACCTTATATGGCCAGAATCCCTTTTTGGTGGGGGGCATCTCGGGGACTAGTATTTCACAGAACCCACTTTGCAAAGCCCTGGGCCAGAGTGTATTTCATGGAGATGGGGAGGTGGAGGTGCACATTCAGTGGTTTGCCAAGGACAGGAATTTAGGAAGCTGATGGAGACTAAGCAGGAGCCACCTGTTTATTTTAGAGAATAAGAATGCCTTTGTACAAACTACTCTGGACCTCTGTTTTCTTCAACAGTGTCTAAGTAAACGTTTGCTTGGCTTGAGGAAAGATATGCTATGGTATTTGAAATATATCCCAGCAAAGGAAAACGACTAGGGAAGGAGGGCAAAGGTCCTGGCTGGCTTCTTGCCTCCTTCCCCGAGGTGCAGATGCCCGAGTGAGAAGCAGTAAGGGCATCTGCACTTAAGATGTGCACATACTGCACATCTGCCAGTAAGGAGCAGTAGGGCCACAACTCTGACCTGCTGCTTCCCTGCAGTCACAGGGAATGATCCCTTCCCCTCAGAGGCAAGGGGACGTCCTTGTCCTCTCTGCGCTCAGGGGGATGGGTCCCAGAGATAGGCAAGGAAATGTTGGTGCCCACCTTTTTAAATTTTTAAAAATTTTTAAAAATATTTATTCATTTTTGAGAAAGGGAGAGACAGAGCACGAGTGGGGGAGGGGCAGAGAGAGAGGGAGACACAGAATCTGAAGCAGGCTCCAGGCTCCAAACCGTCAGCACAGAGCCCAATGCGGGGCTCGAACCCATGAACCGTGAGATCATGACCTGAGCCAAAGTCCGACGCTTAACCGACTGAACCATCCAGGTTCCCCCCTTTTTAAAATTTATTTTTAATTTTTAAAAATTTTAATTAATTAATTGACTAATTAATTAATTAATTATATGTCAGTGCCCACCTTAATTCTGGTAAGTGTTGGAGATAGTAGGCATGCTGGGGTGGGAAATGACTTGGAAAGGTTTTATCATCATTGAATTTGCTTGTCCTTCAGAAACAGAAAAGGTGGGAACTCAGTATACTCTTCCAGTAACCTCAAGGTCAGCATGTAATGGTCGGAGGCCACGTGGTCTCTTTAAGATGTCTGGGGGAAAAAAGCCACCGTATATATGGTGGGCCTGTGGGGGTTCAGGGTGAACAAGGGGATACCATGGAGTTCTGAGAACCCAGCAGAAGCTCCATGATATGTGGCTTGTTCCCTTCCTCCCCCAAGCTTTTGAACAGCTGACTACCTGGTAACTCTCCTGGGACCCCTGTGAAGCCCCATTTCTGGGGCTTAGATGACAGACTGAACCAGTGACCCCTTGTGATGCTCCCTCAGTACTCTTGGTGCCACATCATTCTGTCCTTGTCCCCTCCACAGTCATATAGTGCAGGAATTGCTTTGTCATGACTCCTCCTGCAAACAGGAGACTCCTCTTTGGGCAAACATGAACTAGGTAACTGGGAAGTGAGTCATAGTGTCATATGGGGCTCTTCCAGAAAATTCTGCCAGGCTGACCAGGCAGGTGGCCTTTAATATCTTCCAGGACCTGTCCTCCAAACAGGGGTTGCTGTGTTCCATGTGTGTGGCGCCCCTGGTGGTGGGCAGCGTTGAAGCCTAACCCCTGGGGCTCCCTATGGGGACTTTCATCGTGAGACCTGGTTCATCTTCACTCTGTGGGAAGGGGATGGCAGGATTGGAGGCCTCAGTGAGGCTACAGTCTCTTCACTCCTCAGCTCTGGAAGGGATTTGGTGATCCAAAGAGCAGAAAATGAACCTGCTGCATCTCGAGTTCTGCTCTTCACCCCAGTCCTTTGCCTTCTGGCCAAAGACCCGGAATGGAAGGAACTCGGTGGGCAGGGCCTCTCCCTTCTAGAAATATGCCAAATTATTTTTTCAGAACGCTACTCAGGCTCAGCCTCTGCTTTGAAGCTGTCCCTGACCTCTCTCTAGAGTGACCAACTTGTCCTGGTGACCAGGATTTTCCTTTTTTTAGGACTGAAAGTCCTGTCTCCCAGAAAGCCACCCCCAGTCCCAGGCAAGCGGGGATGGTTGGAGGTCCTCCCCTACTCCCCTCCCCTGTCTGAGGCTGCAAATCTGTTATAGGGCACATCACACTATGTACTCACTGAGTCTTCTTTGGGAGTCTGTGGGCCCTCTGGAGAGAGGGCTACTGTCTGAGGCAGCTTTATCTCCCCTCATGCCTGGTCCTGGTAGGTGCCCCATAAATATTTGTTGAGCATGAATCACTGCTCAAGGCATAGACTCTGGATAAACAGCTTGCTCCCAACTGCAGTCTCAAGAATGACTAGACAGAAATTCTACCTAAGAATTGACATAGTGGATCCCTTAATACCCCACGTCTCTGATGGGTTTGCTTTATTCCCTACAAAGAAAACTGGGAAGCTCAAACTTTGCAATGATTATAAGGGCTTTATAGTCCAGAATCCCTATCTGTAGCAGATAAACTTTTCTTACTTAAGAACTATTGACTTTTTCTGAACGTTTATTGTAGATCACTGGAAAACACCAAGAAGAACATACAATGACCCACAGTTTCATCCTTGGAGAAAATCACTGTTATGTAGTGTATCTCCTTTACAAAAGAAAAGTTAAATCATAATTTTGTAGCTTGTTTCCTTATCTTTTAATACGTGAACATTTTCTTGTGTATTGTAGAGCATTCAGGGTGCCATAACAAAATGCAATAGACTGGGTGGCTTAAACAACAAACATTTATTTCTCATGGGTCTGGAGGCTGGGAAGTTCAGGGTCAAAGTGCCAACAAATTCAGGTCTGGTGAGGGTCCGCTTGCTGTTCTCCCACACTGTGGTCTCACATGACAGAATGGGCACGAGAGCATTCTAGGGTCTCTTTCAATAGGGCACAAATCCCATCCTGCGGGCTCCACCTTCATAACCTAACCACCTTCCCAAACCTCCATCTCCTAATGCCGTCAGGTTGGGGATTGGACTTCCACATTATGAATTTTGGGGAACATAAACATTCAGTGTATAGCACCTTGTCAGTAACATTCTTCTACCAGGTGATTAAAAATAGATTTTAAGAATTTTTATAAAAGACAAAGGAGGAATCATCAGTTTTTATTTGTATGTTTTTAGGATGCTGATTAATTTCATCATAAAACATGTAAAATTAACATGTTAATTAAAAAAAAATCAGGCTATTCCAGAAGAGAGAGAAGAAATCCCACTCCCCAGGGATCATCATTGCTAACAGTTTGATATCTGTCTTTCCAGACATTTTCCCGTGTACAGGCACACATGCTCATGTATATGCAATCACACGTTACTAGGAAGGCTGAACATGCCCGACAAATATATCCAGAATGCTTTCCAGACATTGGAAATTTTCATTTCTGAAGGGTTTGTTCATGCAGTTTGCTTTTTTTTTTTCTGGTTTGGTTTCAATTTTTCATATGGATGGATATGATCATTTTAGCATATTTAAAGATATGAAATATTTTATTTTAAAATTGTAATTTATTTTTACATATTAAACATTTTATATTAAAATTAAAATTAAAATATCTCCTCCAAATTTAATTTCTTTTAGCCATTTTTTTTTCTCTTCAGAACTGTACATTTTAATAGTCCAATATACCAATATTATCCTTTTAGTTTCTGCCTTTGGCTCAAGGTAAGGAAGGCCTTGGCCACCTCTAAACCATAAAATAAATCAATGGCTAAGTATAAATTCCCATTTTATATTTTAATTTTTAATCCATCTGGAATTCATCTGGCATAAGGAATTACTCAGTAAGAATCCAAATTTACTTTTTTGCCCCCAGAAGGCTAGCTAATTGTCCCAACATTTTTTTCCCTTTAATAAGAAATGCCAGCTGTAGTATTTATATGCAGTGTACCCATTACTGTTATTCTCCAAATTATTCTAAAACTGCAGTTTTGACTTTTCCCCTTAACCAGTGAAATTTAGAATGGCCCAATCTCTGAGGCGTGGGCTTCATTTGCTATTTCTTTCTATGATATTCATCTATTTATATCTGGTACTACTTTGCTGTAGTCAGTGAGTATGATCTGAACTAGGTGGAATTTATTAAGGCTTCTCTGTAATATAATATTGTTTTATTTTGGCAAATGTCTTATTTTGTAAATGTTGACAAGAAGATACAATCTCTATATAGTATACACCTCTCGCTCTCTCTCACATCTGTAATTTCTATCACTGTTAAGTGTGTGGTTATGCTTTTTTCAAAAGAAGAATTTGACTCTTTGAACTTGGTTTGTTGGGGAAGGAGACGCTTTTGAACTTTAGATTAAGTCATTGCTAGATTTGCTGGAGAGTTCTCATTTTTCCAGTTTTATTGAAATATGATTGACATAATGACACTGTTTAAGGTACACATCGTAATGACTTGACATATGTATATATTGTGAAATGATCACCACAATACGTTTAGTTAACGTCCATCACCTCGTATAGTTAAAAAATTTTTTTCTTGGGGCGCCTGGGTGGCGCAGTCGGTTAAGCGTCTGACTTCAGCCAGGTCACGATCTTGCGGTCCGTGAGTTCGAGCCCCGCGTCAGGCTCTGGGCTGATGGCTCAGAGCCTGCAGCCTGTTTCCGATTCTGTGTCTCCCTCTCTCTCTGCCCCTCCCCCGTTCATGCTCTGTCTCTCTCTGTCCCAAAAATAAATAAACGTTGAAAAAAAAATTAAAAAAAAAATTTTTTTCTTGTAATAATAACTGTTAGAATCTATTCTCTTAGCCGCTTTCAGATGTACTGCACAGCAGTGTTAACTGTAGTTATCACCATTATTGTTTTTAATTAATTGCCTTTTTAAGTTTATTTATTTTTTAGAGAGAGAGAACAAGCAGGGGAAGGGCAGGGAGAGAGAAAGAAAGAGAGAGACTCCCAAGCAGGCTCTGCAATATCAGCACAGAGCCTGATGTGGGGCTCGAACCCATGAACCTTAGATCATGATCTAAGCCAAAACAAAATCAAGAGTTGGATACTTACTTGACTGAACCACCCAGGCACCCCTCACCATTATTTTACTAGAGAGTTTTGCACAAAGTCTTGGGAGCAAATTTTCAGGTAATTATAACATGCTACTGTACCTTTTTAAACAATAATTATTCTTTTCCTTTCAACCATGCCGACTTATTTTATTTTTGATCTATCTCTTAGGTACAGAAAAGAGTTGAGTTTAGTGTTTTGGTTCAAGATGAGAGGTATTTTCCCCCATTGATGGCTTCATCCTTTATGTATGGTTGTTTTATTGGTTGTATTTATTCTTACTTAATTTGCATTGGTGGTGGATGGTATTACTTGTTCTCAGTCATTCATCCACCCCCATTCTTAGCCGTTATTCCTAGTGGGCAGAGTGTACTCTCCTTCCTGCCTCTTTGACTTTGGGCTTTGCCATGGGCTTGCTCTGACCAGTGTGGTATGGATAGAAATAACAGCAGCCAGTTTTGAGCAGGGATTTTAAGAAGCACTTTGAGTTTGGCTTTTCCACTGAGTTCTGCCCCCTTACATAAGAAGTCCCAGAGAGTGACTGCATCTACATCTTAGGACATAGAATGAAAAGACTCAGGGAGCCCAATAGAATTGAGTTGTGCCCAGCAGCACTGCCAACCTGGAAACCTGCAAGCAAGAAATACATGCTTATTGTGACAACCCTTTGAGATTTAGGGTTGCTCATTACTGCATTTCCCTTCCCTTTCCCCATCCATCCCTTAAAACTCTCTTCTTTCTTCCTTCTCTTCTATCCATTCATCATCAAAAAACTATTAGCAGACTAGAATGAAGTAGACATTCCAAGCAGGAATAAGGGCCTGTGTGCAAGGTGGAAACAGGGGATGTGTGGGGCTAAGACATTAGCCATAGAGACGGGGCTTGAGAAATATATTCAGGATAATGAGAGTCAGGTATCTTACTACTGGAAAAGGAGAGGATATATATGGAAATGGAGACAGCTAGAATTAGGGTTGCCAGATCTAGCAAATAAAGATACAGGGTACCATTTGGAACGTATTTATTCTAAAATTTATTTGCTTATCTGATTCAAATTGAACTAGACATCCTGCATTTTTTCTGGAAATCCTAACTGGAATAAACCCTGTAGGGTTGGATTGTAGTGTAGAGGAAGCTGTGTGAGCTAATGGATTTTAATATATATATATATAAATATAGAAATAAATACAGATATAAATATGGTGTGTGTGTGTGTGTGTGTGTGTGTGTGTGTGTGTGTGTTTGTGTGTGATGTATTCACATATATATTTTCTAGCTCTGTCAACTCAAAAGGCTTGGGGACAATGACACTCTAGTAAGCCATGAGCATACTTAGTGTCCCGATTTTGGTTTCCAAATATGCCCAGGAGTTCTATTTTTTGTTTTTTTAACTGGGGCTCCTGGGAGAAATGGCCTGTTTCAGAGTGGGGGCATGAAAAGGGCAAGCTGAAAAAGGACAGAACACTTCATTGTGCCAGACTGTAGGGAAGTGCTCAATGAATGTTGGGGAACACTGAAGCCGGCTTGACATAACTCCCACTGGCCAACTCGGGGACGGTTTAAGCATCAAAATAAATAAAATAGAAACTGATATAAACCATTGAATAAAATAAAAATTCTTAAGTTCACACGAACTAAATAAATAAATGAATAAATAAATTGGGCAAAGAGAAACCTCTTTATAATATAAAGAATGATGGTAATAGAGATATCACTATATGGCAGTTTTCATCATGATAAGGCACACCAGAAATATCAATGGATGCTAAAGTTAGGGTGTGAGAGTGTACTGAGGAAGAAACGTTTACATAATTCCAAAGTATCTGCCATAAAAATACTTATCAGTTACAAAAGGGAAGAAGTATCTTTGCAGGAGATACCTGGCAGATACCAGCTTAATGAAGTCATCAAAGCTGACACCACTAGTAAGAGCACAAATGGATATTGTGAGCTGCCCAGCAGGGTGCAGTAAAAAGAACACATTATCTGTAAAATTCCAGGCAAAATGCAAAACCTGGCTCTAATCATGAGGAACTATTGGACAAATCCAAACTGAGAGACATTCTGCAAAACGATTGGCCTATAATCTTCAAAAATGTCAAGATCATGAAAGTTAAGAACACATAGGAATTGTTCCAGATTAAAAGAAACTAGACACTCAGCATGACTGGGTAGACCATGTGGTCCTGGATTTGATTCTTTGCTACAAAGGACATTATTGAGACAATTGTGAAGCTTCAGTGAATGTCTGGGTGAAGGGTATGTAGGGATTCCCTATACTATCCTTTCAACTTTTCTGTAGCATAGAAACTCATTAAAAGTAATTTTTGAAAAACGGTAACTAATTAAATATCTATTTAATTGTAGCTTTTCTACATTTTTAGCTTCCTTGATTTTTGTGCTCTTTTCAAAGGTATATATACTCTAAGTTGTTGCTTCTTTTCTCAAATAATGTATTTAAACTTATATTTCTGAATTTATTACATCTTCCTTTAAAGTTATTTATTCCTTTTAAATAGCATGGATTATTGGGGCTCTTGGGTGGCTCAGTCGGTTAAGCGTCCGACTTCAGCTCAGGTGTGATCTCACCGTTTTTGAGTTTGGGCCCCAGGTTCGTCTGTGTGCTTGATAGCTCAGAGCCTGGAGCCTGCCTAGGGTTCTGTGTCTCCCTCTCTCTCTGGCCCTCCCCAACTCGCACTCTGTGTCTCTCTCTCTTAAAAATAAATAAACATTAAAAAAAATTTTTTTAAATAGCATGGATTATTTACTTTTTTATACACATAAAAATATGTGTATATACATATATGGTTATAAGTAGAATATGTATATTATATGTATATATAAGTATATGTGTGTATATATATAGTATATGTATTTATATTTGTATATATACAAGTAGTATATATATATTTGTATGTAATATATGTACATATAGTATTTGTATACACACACACACACCCGTGTGCCTATAATATATATGTATATCACTTGCCTATAAATATACATATTATACATATTACAATACAAAGTTACATGTATGTAAATTATACGTGTAACCTTGTACATGGTAGGTCTACCTCTTTTCCTTGCTTATTCTAGACAGTGCTCCACTACTTATTGCCATTCATGTTTCTCGAGGGAAGTTTGAGAGTTATCTAATTTCTTTCTTAGGTCAATAACTTATTGCTTCTGCCTGGATGCTTATTGGATACTTTCTTCATATATGAAATTCAACAACTTGCCAGATTTGGTTTGCTGTGAGTTTATTATTATCATTTTAGCTAGGATAGAGTGAGTCTTCTGAGCTCTATATACAAATCTTCTTTTATTTCACAAAGATTTTCTTCTGTTGTGAATTTTGATATTGTCATTGCTTTTTTGTTGTTGTTGTTATTTCCTCCAGGCATAGAAGTTACTTATATATTAGATCTCCATTATTGGTCTGCCACATAAACCATATTCCATCCAATTGTTTTTATCTTTTTAATTCTTTCTCCATCCATTGTAGGTGATTTTCACAAACCTGTGCTCTATGCTACTATCATCATGATTCTATCGATTTAATTCTGCTTCTAATAGCATCTTAGAATTCTACGCTATTATTTGTCTCCGGCATATTCACTTAACTCTTCTAATTGCCTTTCCATCCAAGTTTATCTTGCTCCATCATCTTTCATTCCATTTCTTTGGTTACCCTGGGAATGCAAAGTAGCTGCTGTCTAAAAACTTCGTTTACTTCCAGATTAAACCATCATTTAAACTTTTCTTTATTCCTTACATATTAGTTTCAGTCCCTCTTTTTTGTTGCTGTTGGGAGAATTACTGCTCAGGTACCACATTGGTTCTTTTTGAATGGGACATTTTTCTCCTGAATGGCTATTTATTCTACATAGTTATGTAGAGTTTCACTGTATTTTTTACCTAGTCATTGTTTGGATCCTCCCTGTACACCCTGATCTGGAGGCAGGATGGTCAGTGTTCACACATTCTGTTTAGCCAGTGAGCTGCCTGAGGAGGGTGTAGATGAAATCAGGGCATGAGAAGCTGCAGCTAGCAAACTAGTCTTTCTAATAATTACATCTTCTTTTTACCCTTAGTAAATTTAAAAAATTTTCAAAACAGCTGGTGTCTAAGCAGGACACAGAAACCATCTGAGTATTCAAATCCATGGAATTAAACACTGGCAGTTAGTTCCATGGGTGGTGAAAGAGCTCAGAAGGGAAACAGGACAGCGAGGCAACTGGGACATAAGCAACAGCGGGAGTACCCGCTCCCAGGCTGGAGAGTCAGAGGCGGGAGGCAGCGTTCCTGGAGCTTGTGGCAAGGTCACCTGCGGAAGCTGGCTGCTTGAAGGCAGAGTCCGGTGGGAGCTGGAACAATGGAGAAGCACCTTCACTACTGAGGTGTCTCCTAAGGCACAGAAGGAGGAGGTAAAATACCCTAAATTCTTCCTTCTCCTATCCTTCTAATCTCCCAGCAGTGCCTCCCATTGGCCAAATCCTTCCAGAACCAGCTGACACAGGGGCCAGGATGATGCAGCTAAGAGCTGTCAGCCACTTTATAGTAAAGACCAGAGCAGAGGCAGTAAAGATGTGAAGGCAGCAGGTCAGGACTGGCAAAGGTTTTGTACCTTAGAGGTTCTGTGTGTGTGTGTGTGTGTGTGTGTGTGTGTGTGTGTGTGTATATATATATATATGAAGTTATATCTCAAACTAGCTATATGCCCACACGTTCACACACACACATACACATATAATGTGAGATCTGCTTTCTATATGTTTTATAGCATATTCGAAAATGCTATTTTTATACATTTATTTATTTATTTATTTTTTAAAGCTTATTTTTATTTATTTTGAGAGAGAGGAAGAGAGTGAGAGACAGAATCCCAAGCAGGCTCTGCACTGTCAGCGCAGAGCCCAATGTGGGGCTCAAACTCGCAAGCTGTGAGATCACGACCTGAGCCGAAGTCAAGAGTTGGATGCTTAAACGACTGAGCCACCCAGTTGCCTCATATACCTTTATTTATTTTGAAATAGTAATCTTTTGGGGTTCTCAAGTAGTCCTAAAACTTTTCAGTTTTTTAGTTGACTCCTTTGGGTTATAAGTAGGACTGATTTTTATCTCATCATGATTCCTGTGGCCAGTCTGTGACCCTTCCTGCTCCTGGGAAGTCTTAGGTCAGCATGGCCTCAGACGGAAGTGTACATTTGGTACCCCAGTTGTGTCTGGATTCTAGAGCAACCAGTTCAGTACCCTGCAGGTCAAGAGAGTCCATGCTGCCTCCATTCTGATGGCCACATAGATTTAATACTTGAAGCTCTTTCATGGGAAGACCTGTTCTGCCTGCCTGTAATCCAGGGGTTCTATCCCATAAAACAGCCCATGTTTCTCCTGGAGCATCTGATTCTATAGCAGTTCTGGGTTTTACTCTGGAGTTTTCCTCTGCTCACGTTAGTTCCCAGTGCTTAGCCTAACACAACTTCTAGAACAGTCCTGCAAATATATGTCACATATGCTGCCACTACTCCTTACTTCAGATTCAAGGTTGACATCATTAAGTTTAATTAACTAAACTTATTAATTAATTGAGTGATTAAGATTAATTATGTTCATTGTTTATTTGTTTTTTTATACATATGACCTCAGAATACTTCTTGAAATTCTACTAGAAGGCTCTGCCAGTGGCATATGGAAAGACAACATAGTTTCCATCCCAGGCTTTGTAGCAAAGTCCAAACTCCAGATCAAGCTTGAGCAGGCGATGGTTAGTTACAAGGCAATAAACCCAAGGTATCCCTTCAAGTGTGAGCCATTGACAGATTCTACTTTTGCCATTTTTTTTCCTTCAGAGGAAATCTCACCAGGAAACACCGAACAGTAACAATAATAACACAAACAATGGGAAATCAAGATTAAAAAGCAGAACATCTCTAGATAAAGAGTGGGATTCAGAATTCCATTGGAGGCTTTCTTAGAATGGGTTCCCTGGAAACAGACTCTGAGATAAAGGGTTGCATACTCTCCCCAGGTTTCTTGGGGCATGCTTCTGAGAAACACATCTGTAAAGAACAGAGGATGACAGAAACAAACAGGGAGAGGCTGGCCCTCTGAGCCATTTGTATCTGAGACTTCAGCTGACTCTCCAGGGAGCTCTCAGGAGAATTTGGTTGGGACAGAACTCTTCAGAATTGTCCCAGGTCGAAGTCAGGGCTAAGACTTTATATTTCTTTTTCTTTTTTTTTTTTTTTTCAACATTTATTTATTTTTGGGACAGAGAGACAGAGCATGAACGGGGGAGGGGCAGAGAGAGAGGGAGACACAGAATCGGAAACAGGCTCCAGGCTCTGAGCCATCAGCCCAGAGCCTGACGCGGGGCTCGAACTCACGGACCGCGAGATCGTGACCTGGCTGAAGTCGGACGCTTAACTGACTGCACCACCCAGGCGCCCCAAGACTTTATATTTCTACATCAGCTAGTCATTGACTGTGGACTGCTCTCAGCAGAGGAGAGGGCAACCTTGGACAAGGCAGTTCCCGGTGGGATATTATGTCACCTACTTAGTGCATGGTGTTTTTTTCCCCCTGCCACAGACTCTCTGCTGGATCACCTGGCCAGGTAGCACTGCGGATTGCACCTGCATAACAATAGGAATTTAAAAAGGTATAAATTATACCTTGTTTTTTAGGTTGGAAGGCATGTTCCCCAACATTCCCCAGTCTACCTGACCCCTAAACACCCTTCATTGAGATAGTGGCTTCCTGAATCCTCTTAGAACTTCTCTTCGACATTTGGAGCTCATGTCTCTTACCAAGATACTCCAAAGACACTTTCCACTTTCTACAAATCCAGCTGATTAACATGACATCACTGGCATTGTGGACCAATGTGATATTATGTGAAATCTCCAGAATGCCCAAGTCCCTTCGGACCATGTTATGACAGAGGCCCTGAGGTGTTAACAGAGATTTAACAAGGCCCTGGGGGAGGAGGGTAACTGTTTACTACCATCCATCCTGTGGGAACATCAACTTCTGATCCTTCTTTCCCATAGGGATGGAAAAAAGTTAGCTGGTTTAATAGCTACGGATATGCTCAAGATCGTGTTAAAGATACCACAAGTGGTATAGTGGCTGCAATGGAGACTTCTATTTGGTCATGTCTGTGGTAATCTGTGTGCTGAAGCAGCCCCGTACTGGCCCATGAGCACTGACTTACACTTTGAGGAGCCTTGGGAGATGGTTGTTAAGCCTTTGGTGGGAGCATTACACCACGAAACTTGGCAAAGTCTACAAGCCTCCCCCAAACCTTGGAAACACTGACCAGCACACCACTGGTGGTAGTCCACTGTCATCCACCACGATCAATACAGGTTTTATAGGGTCTAGAGTGGTGAATTAATGGGGATACCATTCCTGAATATATTCCTGAATGGGCACTGATTTTTGCCATTCTCCTTTGGATATGATTTTTTAAAAAATATGTTTGCTATTGAGGAAGGCAGGGGGGACATTTCAGAGGTTTCCACGTGGCTTTCTCCACTGCAATAGCTCTTATTCCACAGGTCAAGAATCTGATATAAGGGTTCTGTCATTTATCATGTATGCCCATTCTAGTTTTATATTTGGGTATGGGGAAATGATCCCTGGATGAATCTATGGACCCAGTGGACCCATGGGGAGCTGCGCCTGGGCTCACAACTGGACTCCATATTCTTCAATTACAACAGAAGTTACAATGGTGCTTTGAATCCCTGGGAATCAAAGTCAACTCAGACTCTGGATCCAACAATACTTGTAATATCCTATTATCCCTCTGTGACTAAATGGCTATAGGTCACTTTGGGGGAACAACTGGGAGAATTACTACTGAATATAGTTGCTGTGCTTTTCCAATGCCTTTTTTTCCTGGGGTCCTGACTTCTCTTTCAGTTGTTCTAGAAACAAAAGCTCTGGTACAGAAGCCTGGTGAGCAATCATGACCTTTTATTTGGGCCTGCAGACTTTTGATGATTCATTCTTGATTTCCTTTAGTGGGATAATTTGTGCAACATCCTTGCTGGCCGTCCCTAGGAACACCATGTTCTATTTACCATATCCATAGCTCTCTGAGGTTCCCGGCTGCTACTCTGACTTTGCTTTTATTGTGATAATTGCTTTGGATGGTGTGATGCTGCCACTAGACCTCTATTATTTCAAAATTCCCATTGTTTTCAATGAGTTCAGTTCTGTAATGGCGTTTCCTACTCTCAGCCTGGGCTACAGAGGATAGCCACCACGAAGCTTCTCAGCAATGCTCATGCTCCTCTCCCAAGCACATTCCTTCTCTCTTTGGTAAAAGGGCATCCTTTGGGACTTCCTAAGGCACATTGCTGGCAATGGGGAGTTTCCAGACCTACCTAGTATATGCCCTTTTACTAGTATATGCATACCCACTTCTCTGAGCCTTGAGATGTCTTTCCAGGCCACTTGATATGTCAGTTTTGGTATTTCTAATTCATTGGGCCATGGGTTACACATTTTCCAAACTTCTGAGAGCCATCCTAGCATCCTAGCAGGGGTATTTGCCTAGATTTGTATATCATGGGAGAGTAGTCCATGCTGATAAACTCGCCTTAATTCAACTTTGTATTCCATGCCCCCACCTACTAGTATCCTTTCCCATGCCTGCTGGTACATATTGGCCAGATCTTGCAGCTCTTTTGGCATATAGTCCCTACTCTCCCTTAGCTGATCCAGCACATCCCAGTTAGGGGGTGCTGAGATCTAACCTCATAATCTGTCTGGTTTCCAGGAGGGGCAATGGGGAGAAGCATTGTCTTTTAAGGCACAGCCTCAATCAGGGTCCAGTTAGGAGATTGAAACCGCACAAGTAATTTAAATAGGGAATATTTAATCTAAAGAATTATTAATTAGCAAAAGATATTCGACTACCAAAAGGAATAAAAGAGGACTCTAAGGAGTATAGAAATAGCATGTGTGGAAAGCAGCTACTCCTGCTGGGCTGAGGAAACATGAATAAGGAAGGACCGAGAAGTTAGAAGAAACATGTCCTCTGTTCTCTTCCTTCCAGACCCTCTGGACCCAGACCTCCACAGAAAGGGCATGGCTACCATGGGAACACAGTGTGCTCATGAAGAAGAGACTTACTAGGTGGCACAGCTGGAGCTTGGTCTGCAGGAACAGCCTTCTGGGGAGGGTTGGAGATTGGCAGCAAGGCAGGGAGGAGGGTGGAGGTCATCCAGGAGGGCTGGAGAGTGAGTATCACCAGGCTTCCTGCATGCCGATCTGCCGGCAGCCAGGCCAAAGAACAATGGCACAATGGGACCAGAAAGAGAAGTCCCTTCCTGCGGCTAAGGCAGTGTCACTCCAGTGCCCTCTATGGACCAATATATTTCACCAGCTGAGAAGGGAGAAATGGTTACCAGGTCTTGCTCCAGACTCCCAAAGTGCGACTGGTATCCTTTGAAAGCCTTGCTTACAAGGTTGGCCCTGGGTTGGCATCTGGGAACTTGGGTTCTGGGAGGCTTCCCACCATTCCTAGAACTGATAAGAGTGGCTCACTGTGCGTATACTCTTTGTACACATTGTTTATGCTGAACACCTGCTTTCCTTCTGGGATTCTGGAATTTGGGTATGTGCCCAGCAGAGACTGCTTAGATGACCAGCCCCCACCCCCCCATAAGAGCTCTGGGCACTGAGTCTCCGATGAGCTTCCTGGGTTGGTGACATTTCGCATGTGTCGTCACAACTTGCTGGTGGAGAACCAGGTGCATCCTGTGTGACCCCTGTGGGAGAGGGCCCTTGCAAGCATGCACCTGGTTTCCTCAGCACTTCACCTCGTGCGCCTTTTCCCTTGCTGATTGTGCTTTACATCATTTGGCTATAATAAACTGTAACTGAGTACAATGATATGCTGAGTCCTATGAGTCCTCCTAGCACATCATCAAACTTGGTGTACGTTGGGGGGTGGCCTTGGGGGCTCCTGATGCACTAGTAGAGACACCTGCTTCATTTGAGATCTCTGAGGGATCTTCAAACAAATGGGGGTACTATTTCTTTTTTTTTGGAATTCTTTTTTTTTCATGTTTATTTATTATTTTTGAGAGACAGACAGAGCATGAACAGGGGAGGGGCAGAAAGAGAGGGAGACGCAGATTCCAAAGCAGGCTCCAGGCTCTGAGCTGTCAGCACAGAGCCTGATGTGGAGCTTGAACCCACAAGCCGTGAGGTCATGACCTGAGCCAAAGTCAGACACTCAATGACTATGCCACCCAGGTGCCCCTGGGGTACTATTTCTAACAAAGGGGTGTGGGCCTTGTCTGTAGATCCAGGGAGCCAAGGGGGTCTGAGAGAGAGCTGAAAATTCTCATCTGCATTACTAGAAATCCCCATCTCACGTCCCAGAGTCTGACACTTTCTCTATTAGGGCCCTGCTCTTGGCAGAGGAAACCTTCCAGGAGGAGATGTTGACTTTCTCTGGAACTCTGCCACTCTTGTGATTAAGTTCCGAACCTGATCATTCTGTCTGCCTGCCCACGGGCTATAAGAGATCAGCACTTTCTTAAATGTGGCCTAGAAGGCCATCAGGCTTTCACGAGTTTGCATGAATTGTCCAATAGTCATCCCGAGCTTGTCATAATCTTTCTTCAAGAAGTCAAAGGCCCCCAGCAAGGACTACTCAATTCCTTTTAACATACGCCGCATACTTCTCGAGGGCCAGAGATGCCGCAAGGGCCAGTGCACTCACTTCCACCCGTGAAAATGTTAGCAGTTGGAGCCCTGCAACCACCAGGGCCTCTCCCCCACCCCCACCCCCCACCGACCATTGGGGGAAGGGCCTCATCCTCATCCCCTGGGCTGATCCAGCTGTTCCACCTCCAACATCCTACCACTTAGTGCTGTGGTGACTATGATTTAATTATACATACATAATAACACTTTTGGAGCTTCCCGTGTGATTGTACACAAAGGCTCTCCTTTATTCTGGAAACTGTCCTGCAGGCAGGCAGTGGAGTTGCTGTTATCTCCAGTCTCCGTGAGGGAACGAAGCCTCAGAAGAGTGACTCTCCTCAAGTCAGGATCCTACTAAGAAGCAGAGTCTGAAAGAAAGCCCAGATTCTTCGGACTCAAAAGTCCTCTCTCTCTTTTTTATCATGCTGTGCTGCCTTGCCAAAGAACAGGGCATTTTAGTTTCCGCCGTAGGTGAGGAAGTTGTTTGCTTCACATTTGCTTATTCAAATTCTTGTGATCACCTCAGTATTGATATGGCTGGTGGCCATCTCTATCAGATACTTCTGACCGGAAAGAATCAAGGGCATATGAGAGCACAGCTTGTCAACTTTAATGTGCAAACAAGTCACTTGGGGATCTTAAATGTTAAGCTCCACACTCTGATTCAGGGAGTCTGCATCTCTGACAAGCCCCCTGGTTGATGCTGATACTCTCGCTTCCCCACCACACAGAGCAGGTACTCCCTTCATAGTTCTTGAGGGATTCGAGTAAAAAAATGTAGGAATATAGATGCGCCTTCATTTTCAACTTGGTAAAAACGGAAAACAGTTCCTCGTGTTAATTCAACCCATAAATACTCTTGCTGACAAAAGGTAACAAAAAATATAAAGCTGCTAATAAATCTAATAAAGCTAATCTAATAAAGTTAAATTATTAGAATTTTGCCTACCATAAGATAAAAATGATGATTTCTAACAGCTTCATTCAGGCATTTGATTGGCAAAGCTCATAAGCAGTGAGTCAAATAGGGGTGCCTGGGTGACTCTGTCGTTAAGCATCTGACTTTGGTTCAGGTCATGATCTTAGAGTTTGTGGGTTCAAGCCCCACGTCAGGCTCTGTGCTGATAGTTCAGAGGCTGGAGCCTGCTTCGGATTCCGTGTCTCTTCTCTTTCTGTCTCTCCTCTGCTCGCACTCTGTCTCTTTATTAAAAAATAAACATTAAAAAAAATTAACACCACACACACACACACACACACAGTGAGTCACATGGGTGCTTGTCGTATGTCAGTATGCCTTTCCAGTTTTGCAAGAACAAGTCAAAAGACATAACTAAATTTTGACTGACCCATGGAGACTGGAGTAAATGATTTGGGGGATCAGAGCTGTATTGGGTGATGTTTGCAAGACCCAGCCCCAAGTCAGCCCCAAGTTAGAAAGTTTCCAAGTAGACTTGAGGGAAGTCTCAGGCTATCTGTGATAGCCTTAGAAATCTCTCAAAATGACACCTGCTGAATGTCCATCTCCCCCTCCCCCGCCCCCCAGGCCACCAACCATCTTCTTGGTTATGTGTTGCTAAGCTCTGCTACACGCAGCCTAGGAGTTACCCATTCTCACATCCTGTCCTTCTTCCTTGCAAGTGCCTGGCCATGGGGCTCCTGCTGTCCCTAGGCTTTCCTCAGGCTGCAGGGTCAGGACAGGAGTAGAGCATGGCCACCCAGTTCATTCTCAGGGTCAAAGACTGGGGTAAAGTGTCACAAAAATCAAAAGTAGTGGCAATCTTAGAAACAGGGGTTGATTTCTTCTTCCTGGGACATCTGGAGGCCTTAGCTCAGGTTTCACAAAGCCTCCCTATGACTTTTTCAGAAAAGAAAAACCCAGCAATTAAAATCAAGTCACCCCCTACCCCCTACCTCTCATTCTTTGTACCAAACCAAACCACCCAGCCAGCCTGTTGTAGAGTCCTTTTCTTGACCGCCTTGGTCCTCAAATGACAAAATATTTCCACTGGAAGTTTTGGGGTCATCACCTCCCTCCCTGTTTTTTCATTTAAATGGCACCAAGAAGGTGTGGGCCAGAGGTATTTTTCCCTTTTCAGAATGGACTTTTCCCTTCAAGAAGCAATGCTTCAAGGCTGGCAATTGAATGTATTTATTTATTTGCCTATCCATCCATCCATCCATCCATCCATTCATCCATTTATTTGTTTGTTTATTTATTTATTTATTTATTCATTTATTTATTTATTTATTTATTTATCTTTGTATAAGGTAATAGCTTATGGTACTTACCCAGAGCCAGCTGTTTGCAGGATGCCGAGAGCAGGTGGTCTGGGAGGCCTCTGATGAATTGCAAAAGACACTCACCAGCTGCCGACACTGTGTGTAATGAGCAAACCTGCAAAAATCTTTATTTTCAATTGGATTGTACCTTTAAGTAAGCAAGGGAGACAGCCAGTATAACTACAGACCATGACCAACAACCCACATAAACAGTGTGCAAACACAAGTGATTAATGTACCAGTATTTCAAAACATCTAAAGCTAATGAGTCAGATTTACTAGGGTGCACAAAAGAGGGGGAGAGGGGGTGGGGAAGAGAGAACAACTTAATGGACTTTAATGGCCTTGAGCTGCAGCCGAAGAATTCTTCTGCTTTCCATCCACTGTGCCATTGAGCTGGTAAACAAATACCCTGCTGGCCCATGAAAGCCATTTTCTTCCTGGCCATTCAGGGGGTGGCGTTCTGGCTTGAGGATAGAATGAGGGGAGCAAGCTGGTGACCACTGCGCCCTCCAGTGATCTCTGATGATATGCGGGGATAATGGGTTACAAAGACAGACATTAATAAGGTAAGATAAGAGGGGGAGGTTTATTAATTTTTCAAGTAAGTTAGGATGCCCCAGGGCATGGTAAAAGTGTAAAGAATCTGGTGAGCGATGAGGGGCTCGGCTGATTAATGCAAGTCAGCTGTCCTCCGAGGGCCATAGCAATAATGATGAGATTATGGAAGAACCTACTGAAGACAAATGAGATGCATGTGGAATAAAAACGAAGTGTCCTAGTTACTCTTTTGGAGTGCACGGTGGATTTTTATGAAGGAAGAACGGAGGTACGAATGACAGCCTCAGGAGGTGCCAGGACAGGGATGTGCTGGTGCTGGTCAAGTACTTGGGCCGCCGGGGGTTTCAGGAATTCTGGGCCAGCCTGGGAGAAGGGTTGATGGGGAAGTGCGTCCCAGAAACCCTTTCCGCATGGGTGGACAGAGCTGTCCCCAGGGCCATGTCTGTATTTACTGCCCTGCACAGCACTGTACTTTCATGCTACCATTTCCTCCAGGACGTGCCAGGAGCTGGGCTCCCTCCATTGTTCACACTGTCCCCAGTGGGCTTCCGCTGTGCCACCGCTGACCGATGAACTTGGAGCTGGAGAAAGGGAAATTGGAATTCTTTTTCTTGTCCTGTTCGAAATTGCTCCCTGGGTTTTATACTCTCTCTCTCTCTCTCTCTCTCTCAATCTCTGCATTTGTCGTCTTGCTTGCATGCTTCTCTTTGCTCCGGTGCCTCCCCGGGCTGCCTCTTAAGTCTGTATCTTTCAATCCAGGCAAAGGGCGGGCAGGCAGCACCCCATATCCTCACTCAACTCATGCCTTCTGCACCAGTGCGTGGAAGATTGACGGGGGTGACCCTTGAACTTCAAAGTGAAGAATTATTTGCTAAAAAGGCAGCTTCAGATCCTAACCTCCAGATGGTTGGGAGTGGCAACCTTGCAGAGAGAGGCAAGTCTCTCTCTGATGGTGGTCTGAGAGACACTGAAAGGTTGGTGGTCTGAGAGACACTGAAAGGTAGAGATTAACTAAGAGTTGCTTCTGACAGACTCTTCTCAAAAGTGCCTAGAATTTCACTGTGGATGATGTGCTCCTTTATGTTGGTTCCCTGGGACTTGAGCAGTTTAGGGTACAATGCAGATCTCCTCCCTCCCCTCCTACACAGGAGTAACCCCTTAAATCATGGTTAAGACCACCTCAGTGTGAGTCTATTTACCAGGTTAGAGCAGGACAGAGTTGTAGGATCAAGTCTGAAAGGAAGAGACTAGGGAACAGAGAATAGCCTGGAAAAGCAAGGACCGTTGGTGGAGCCAGGAGGAGGGGGCAGTGGGTGAAGCCAGGGGCTCTCACCAATTTTTTCTTTTTTTTTTTTCGTAGCAAAGCATTTCTTTTCAAATGAAATGTAAATGGAAATCTTAATATAGAAAGCCAATTAAATGACAGTTTATTAGTACACATTTGTTTTATTTCAAATTTCAGTAAATTACAAAAATGAAAGCATTTGAATGAATGCAAGCACTCGATATTGGGGAATTACAAACAACAGTTCCAAGTGTTAGATCAGCTTTTTGGAATCAGATAAATACTCGCAATTTATAAGTTTGTTTGCAGTTGGCTTTGCAATTGTGGGAGAGTTTAACCAAACCGATCTGGATTCTTATACATGGAGTAGCAGGAAATTTATATTTTCAAGTTGGATCACTGATGATGCTCAGTGTGTGCTTAGATTCCTCTCACAGACAAGCCACTCAAAAAACAACCAGAACTGGGCGCCTGGGTGGCTCAGTCAGTTGAGAATCCAACTCTTGATTTCGGCTCAGGTCATTAAAATCTGTAAGTTTTTAAACTTACACTTTACATTGAATTTACATAAAAATTATAATGCAATACACATTTGCTATATTACATTTACATGTACATACATGTACATTTAACTTACAATAAAATGTGCAACTTTTGGGGGGGCGGATAGAGTATGAGATAGATGTCACACATTTGAAATACATATTTAAATAATGGGTTATAAATAAAATATATGTAGAACCCTTGGGATCTCTCTAAAGAATAGAGGCCTGGGCCAAAACTTTGCTTGTGACAGTCTCACCTGTTGGGGCAGGGAGGGGGGAGGTGGGAAGCAGGGACTGGGCTTAGGAAATGTCTTTTTAAAAAAAAATATATATTTTTAAACATTTACTTATTTTTGAGAGACAGAGAGCGCAGGAGAGGGGCAGAGAGAGAGGGAGACACAGAATCCAAAGCAGGCTCCAGGATCTGAGCTGTCAGCACAGAGCCTGATGCGGGGCTCAAACTCAGGAACTGTGAGATCATGACCTGAGCTGAAGCCGGACGCTTAACCAACTGAGCCACCCAGGTGCCCCTAGGAAATATCTTAAACCATCTGTGATAAGCACTGGATTTCCCTTTCATCCAGCTAACCTCCAGCTATTTGTGTATGAAGGTACAATTAGGAAAAAATAGCAATAAGGTAATGAGGGAAGGAGGTGGTGTAGAGAGAAAAACAAAAAGAGGGAAGGAGAATGGGTTGTGATGAGTTAGAGTTGTCTGGATGAAGAAGCCAGTCCTACCATGCATAAAGATGAAAAAAAAGAAGGGGTTCAGAATCTTCTGGAAAGATGTGAGAGAAGAAAAAAGAAAGAATAGAGGATGGTGAGGTGGAAGGGAAACCAGAAGGGACTCTGGAAGCGTCCAAATTATAAGGAAGTGTGGAAGGACCTTTATTGAAACGATTCATGAAGTTCATGCTTGTGCTGTGAGCTTGCTTTTACTGCCCTGGCAAGAGAGGAGGTGCTCGAAGGACTTTGTCTTGGAAATCCACTGTGGTTCCCCAGTGGGCTGGCTCTTCACACAGCGTTAAGCCCTGCGTTTCACTCCCTAGCCTTGTTTCTCTCTGCTTGCTCCCTGTGGTCTCTCATCTCTTCTCAGCTCTCTCCCACTTAGCCCACCAAGGCCTGTCTATCCAAGTAGAACAGACTTTCATTTTCCTTGGGTTCACACTGTGCATACTGACTAACCCGCTTCCTGCCACTCCAGTGGCCCCTCTCCAGCTCCCAACCCCTCTTATCTCTATGGTAACGGAAGGCACTCCGATCTCCGGATTCTGCCTCAGAGAGTTGGTCTGTACAAGCAGGCTTTCCTGGGGTAGCTTGTCCTTTTGCAGTTAACCAAGATGCTGGGGGAGAAGAGCTGCCCCAACAGGATGGCACACAACAGCCTCCAGATGTGGGCACTTGGCGAGTCTGAGCTGAACGTCTCCATAAAAATATGATGTAATTAACAGACCTCAGCAGCTGGAACAATTCAGCACCTCACATTGATTTTCCATGTCTCCTATTTACTTTCCGTTTTTGAACTGTCTGCCGTGACAGGAAATCAAAGAATTATAATGGCGTGTGTGAGGGCCATGATGCTGGGTCAGCATTTCCCTGAGAAATCCTGAGACTAATCAGTTTATTATCACTCAATCATCCCTTCTCCCTCCTAAATTAAAGCTGTCCCCCAAAAGGCTAAGAAATAGCAATTTATTTTGGGATATTAAAAAATCAATGTACTATTTTAAAATATGAGCGGAGTTAAAAAAAAAAAAAAAAAAGAGTAGGTCCCAAGTAATGTTAGTTGGATCTGTTTTCTCCTTCAGGCTTAATATGAGGTTGGCAAAGACGTGGGTGTGGAGAGACAGAAGTGCTATATTCACCCTTCCCAAGTTTCACGGGCTTAGAAAAGTTACCTGGTGGAACTTGGAGAGGAGTCTTGTTCCAAGTTTTTCCCTGAAATGAAGAGAAGTAAGTCTCTCCGTTTGTGCTTATTCACGGACTTTCATATGATGTAGGATTGGCTTTCTCATAGTCTGTCACTGCATTTCCAACCCTTGTCAGGTGGCAGTCAGAATGTTGGGTTAGTTTCATTTTGGATTCCTTAACACTCTGGAGAAAATTGGCCAAAAACTGAGATTGTGACAGAGAAATAGGTCTCCCTCTGAAGTCCGCTAGTCCAGATTTCTTTTCAAGATATGCCTCAGGCTCCTTGCTGTTGCTTTTCTTCAACTTCACTTACCTTGGCAGATTTCATGTCTTGGTCACAATGTAGGGATGCCTTTTTCTTGGTCTTTTTATTGACTCAAGTAATATAACCCCTTCCTAAATAATTCGGAAAATAGAGAAAAGAAAAAGATTGCCCATAATTCTCCCACTTAAGCACAATAGCTATTGTTGTTTTGGAGCAATTCCTTTGGGTCATTTTTAAGTGCCAAGTTTTGATAGGATTCTAAGCACAAACACAAACAACTTTGTATTTTGCTTTTCCACTGAATGTATGTCAGAAGCATTTCAGTATTATTACTTCAGTAAACATCTTTTTAATTGCTGACTGGGCCACTGAACATTTGTCAGTCTCCCGTTTTGATTTTCCAGGTATCCTATAGAAATAGAGACACCATATTTATTTAACTATTTCCATATTTGGGGGCAATAGATCAAATCCATGTTTTCATCATAGTAAGTCCTGTGATAAGCATCTTTATAGTAAGACTTTTCCACATATAAGATAATTTCTTTAGGATAAATTCCCAGAAATTACTGGGTCAAAGTGCATGAATATCTTGTGACTCAATATTTCCTGTTGCTCTTCAAAACTAGTACGTCAGTTTGTAATATCACCTAAAACGTTTGAGGCATCAGGCTTGAGAAGGGTCTTTTTTTTCTACTAAATAGGCAGTAGTGAGAGTGCTTTATGTGTGCAATTTGATGATGTTGACAAATATCCCGGAGATAAACATTTTGGACTTTAGAGGTGTTCCCCTGTCAATTGTGTTTAACATACAGAAGTGACTTCATTATAACCGTTTCTTCTACGTGTGCCATAAAGTATGAAATTTTTTGCCTGGCTGTAATGTTCTATCTCATCAAACCTCATAAAATGAATTAGCGTCACACCCCCTCAGTTTGGCTGTGAATTTTGAAGATGATACGGATTTCTCTTCCACATTACATAGAATTCGGTGGGTATCCCCTTGCTGGGAATAACACCTTTGGAAAGTAGGAAAATACCGAATGGAAAGAAAGTACATTTTCTAGGAAAAGAATAAGAACCCAGAGAGATGGAGTGAGAATTGTGCTGCAGAGTCCCAGCAGCAGATGTTTTGGGTGTTGAAACTCCCACCAGAACAGCTGCAGAAATGTAGAATCACATCTGGGTGTGTGAGGCGGCTGCATCATTACCTACCGACAGCAAAACAGCCAGATGCTTCCAATTCATTTTAAGGACCAAGCTTCAGGTCTGAACCTGTGAATGTCTCTACTTCCCAACTGACGACTTATCAATTGCTCAGGCAGTTCATGAAAATGTGGCCTCACGGGCACCTTAAGGACGGATCTTCTCGGTTACAGCAGGTAGAGGCAGAGCACAGCTGCTGTGCACCCAGACCCACGGCTCTGGGTCTGCTGTGTGGCTCGAGAATGAAGCCATCAAAACCCTTCCACACAATGGCTGCTGCACGGCTTGTCACTGACGTAGGATGCCTCTGAGGGCTCATACTGTTTTATTTCTCCTGGAGTTCTTCAAATCCTTTCTCTCTCTCTCTTTCTCTCTCTGTCACTCTCTGTGTCTCCCTCTGTCTCTGTCTCTCCCTTCCTCTCCCAATATCCCAGATGTAAGTTTCTTTCCCAGACAACTGAGCAGAAAACTGGGTGATCATTACGGTAGCAAATAGTTCCTAAGACTCCTGGATGAATACTGTGACTTTTAAGTACATGGCTATTTTCTTGTGTCATTTCTCTCCTCTTATACTGACAGTAACTGTGAAAGTCAAGGTGAAAGTGGCTCCTGGTGACAGAGCTCCAGCAGCCTTTCACCTTCCCTGATTGAGTTCAAAGCATTCAGGGCAGCTCACAGCCCACACCCCACCCTGGGGTGTGGGGGTGGGGAAATCATTCAATATGTAAATCTCAACCCCAGGAGAAAAAGGGTACTCACTGTATAAATCTCAACCCTTACAATGGTCAAGGGACAGTTTCTTTCAGAAACAGCCTGTCCATCTCACACCATGGAGGGAGGGGAAGTTGACAAGATACATTTGCTGAAACATGGGGACTCATGCGTTAGATCCAATGTTAACAAGTGCCCTGAGAAACAAATAATGATAGAAGGCATGGAATTTCTAAAAAAAAACAGTAGAAAGTATCTTCCAGTCTTTGAAGTCACTCACATGCATAAAAATGCTTCATCTCACTCAACCGTCACACTTGTACCGTACCTTCTTGTAGAAGCCTCACAGTTGTTATTAGAAGTATTTTTATTATGTTGAAGGGGCGAATCATATAGGGCTTGCAAATGGGGAAGGCCAAAGAGCCACAGAAGTGGATAAGCACCACCAAAAGAAAAAAAAAAAAGAGAGAAAACTAAAGGAAAGGATAGTTAATAGTCAAATAAACGCAGAGTTGGACCCAAGCTTAAAAAAAAAAAAATTAATAATAATATTAACTGAGATTTATTGAGTGCTTACTATAAGCCGGGCAATGTTCACAGTTTACAATGTTTACAGTTATGAAGTCATTTAATCCTTATAAACACCTTAGGAGGTAGGTACTAATATTATCCAATCTTACACAGGAGGAAATAGAAGCTCGAGGAGGTGAAATCACACTTTCATAGTGCAGCTCGACTCCCGATCCCACACAGTTCACCACCACACTGTGCCTGTCTCTGCTTATGCTGCCTCTCCGATTACAGAGGATAGTGGCAGGGTCTGGCAGGACGAGGCTAACCCCAGGGCTCTGGGATCCTGGCAGCAAAGGTCTTCAAATGTGGGTGACTGGCTCTGTTGAGCAAAAATGAACTTAGAGTTGAAGAAAAGTAGGGGTGTTTTTCACATCCATCACGGCCCAGAGTGGATATCTCCTATTGAAATGCTTCTTATTCAATAATAATAAGATAGAGGAGCATTTATTGAGGCGTACCTCCTCCTGCAGGAGGGACAGCGAGGTCTAAGATGTATATTCTGCCTTTAAGGGATTTATAGCCTGGTAAGAAGATTAGCAGAGATAGAGGAAAGATTAAGAAATGTTCAAGATCATGTAAGAAGAGCTATGGAGGTTTGTATGCAACATGGAACGCTAAAGGGGATAGGTTTTCCGCAACTAGTGGACAGAGTCAACATCTCAGCCAGTGGGGTTTGGGGCAAGTGTACAGGGAGTGGGAGGAGGGATCTGAATTGTATTTGGAAAGGTGCAAAAACCTCCAAATATAGAGTAAAGGAGAAGCATTCCAGAGGTTTGGAATTTGGGAGAAAAGGGTAAAGACGAGAAATGATATGTTCGGAGAGCAGCCATCTTGTGTAGAGCGTAAAAAAGCTGCAAAGGAAACCTGGAATCAGGTTGCAGAAAGTCTCGGTTACCCTGGACCAGGAAAGTGGAAATGGCAGCACTGCTGGTCATCTGGGAAACTGCTTTCAACAAGTAGGCTTGTATGAGCTCAGCCGAGAATATGTGGCACAGAAAGGACTGGAGCCAGAGGTTAAGGGCAACTTAAAAAGTCTATGTGGCTTGTTTTTCACAACCTAGAATGTTTAGCAACTGTATGGAATATTGTCTTATATACTAATCCTGGGCTGATAAAAATCTCTTTATCTCCCATCCAACTCAAAGGGGACAAGCAGGGATGCTTCAAGGGATGCCACACAACAGCCTTAGCCATGGAAACGCCTATTCCAGAAGTGACTAGTAGAAGTTCATGACTTGCTCTTCATTATGGATTTATTAAAATCAGAAGAAAAGTCATGTAAAAAAGGGTAGTTGATTGGGCATGATTCAAGGCACATTTGGAAAACTTAGTAGCTGACCCTCTGTGGCATGAAGAGGAAGCCTTTTGAGTAGAACCTGAAATGTTGTAAAGTGGCACCCGACCTATGGGGGAACCAACCTGGGTGTCCATGTTAGAAGATTTCTGTCCACGAGGCAGCTGAGCTCCTCCAGCAGAGTTTAATTTAGACACAGCTAAGCTATCAGAGCTGGAGTGGGCCAGACAGTGTATTTAGCCCAGTTCCTCAATCTCAAGAAAGGTCTTCATGCCCAGCCAGGGTAAGTGATCTGCCTGAGATCTCTTACACTGATCAGGGAACCGCTGCGAGGTGTTGCGACCGGCGCAACAAACACCGAGATCAGCGTCCTGAGGGTAGGGGAACGTAAGAAAAAAAGAGAGAAGAGAAAGAGGAACAGGAGGGTCCCCTGGGCTGATGGCCCAAGTGACGGCTTTATTGTTGCTGTACACAATCTTTTATAATATAAGACTCTTATGGATCAGGTCATTCTAAGAATAAACAGGTTTCACATGATCACTGTCAGCCAAAACATTTAGTTCTGTGTACCTTGTGAACTTTCTAAACGGGTCACAGCAAGACCTTGTTGATAGACTGCTAGCAAAACACAGTTCCCATGTTTGTTTCTATTTGACCCGGGGTAGAAAAAGGGGGGTAACATTACTGCCAACACCCACAGACCACAGGCTTCAGGAATTAACTTTCTCAGCCCTGACAAGGCTTTCGTATGCCCTTGCAAGTGGGGGAATGGGAGGGGGAACCACCAGGTTGGCTGAGTCAACAGGGAGCCATTGCTCGACCCGGTCTCAGCCTGGCACCGGGGTCCGGCCTCCCATAGTGAGGTGCCACACCAAGCCTGGGTCTTTGCTTTGGAGACACCTCTGCTACTACGTGAAGACTTAATTTCTCCTTGGGGGCTTGTAGTTTATGATCTCTCTAAGAGGTATACCTTCTCAAGACTAAGGCACCAATATCATTCTTAGGGGCAACATAGCGTCACCATTGACAGTCTGAAGAGTTATCAGATACAGTTATGCTCAGGTAGATCATTACAAGGACCAAATACAATTGGAAAGAGTTGAGGTACAGTTGAAGGTGTAAAACCTACTTTGTAAATTTGTGTGTCTACTGACAGGGCTGGTGTACATACCTGCGTAACCCCAGGGAGTATCAATACCTGGGGTCTGATGTGGATCGTACCCTCTTGGGTGATGCGGAGGGGGCTCATGGTGACCTCAGGTTCTTTTTGTTGCAGACTCTCCAGAAGACAGTGCATTATCCATAGCTCCAATGTTCTTTTTCTCTCAGTCCAAGCCAGAATCATTCCTACATAATCTAAAATGCGATTCTTTTCTCCCTGATTGCCCAATGCCGCTCTTCCATTTCTGGCAAAAGGGCACCCGTACTGGCTCAGCCTGGGTTTCTCCTCATGGCTTCTAGCTTCAACATAAGCCTTTCCAGTTATTTATTCAAACTGTCTTACCTCACTATTTATTCTCCTCTCCTCTCTCTTCTATCTACTTATTCCTATATATTCATCTACTTAGTATTATTTTTTTTATAATTGTTAAAGTATTCTGTATGAACATAATTAAAAAAAAAATGTGATCAAAAGACATAGAATCAACCGAGCAGCACCCATCTCGAATTTTCCCCAGGCCCTATTTTCTCTGTATCCATTGGCAACCACTCCTAGGTCTTTTTGATTTTTTATAAAAATGTACACTCGTATTTGTAAACAATCTGCTAATATTGTTAATTCTTGATTTACCTATTTTAGACATCATCTATTTGTTTCATATGATGATAGTGGAGCCTTTCTCTAATCACCCCCACTTCCTCTCAGCATATTGATACCATGTTCATTTGATTCCTGTTCAGAGCTTACCTTATTGTGGCTATGTAAATATTGTTTGCTATTGAACAATAAGTGCTACAGAGTAGACCTCCTTTATCCATGGGGGATACATTTCAAGACTGGATGTGTGAAACTACAGATAGCACCCAACCCTATGGGTACAATATTTTTTCCTGTACACACATACCCATGATAAGGTTTAGTTTATGAATTAGGCATGGTAAGAGACTAACAGCAATAGCTAATAATAAAATATATTATAACAATATACAATATTATAACAATATACTGTAATAAAAGTTATCTAAATATGGTCTCTCTCTCTCTAAAAATATCTTATTGTACTCTGTTTACCCTTCTTCTTGTGATAATGTGAACTGATAAGATGTCTACATGATGAGATTAAGTGAGGTGAACCACGTAGGCATTGTGATGTAGTGTTAGGCTACTACTGACCTTCTGACCACTTGTCAGAAGGGGGATCATCTGTTCCGAACTGTGTTTGGCCCTGGGGGACTGAAACTCTGGAAAGTGAAACCACGGATAAAGGGGTTATTTATTTACTGCATTTACCTTTAGTTTATTGTACATCTCCCTCCCACTTCCCCCTCCCCAGAATGGATAGTCTTTTCCCTTCATTCGCTTAGCGTTCTATGAACCTATCACCGATTTTTTTTCAAGTCCTCTGACAGAGGTGTAAAATGCTCCTCATGCAGTTTTCCACAAGTTAGGTATATCAAATAATCTAGAATTCTCCCACTTGTCCCTACCCCCCACTTGGAGATTTTTCTCCCAAAGTTCTCCAAACCCCTTGCACTCTATATTGGTTGCTTTCCAGGCTCATTGCATACTTGTCGTATGATTCATTTTCTATATCTTGCTGGGATTGATTTTCTCTTCTCTCCTTGCCTAGTTTCCAATTTCGTTTTGCCATGATAACTAAAAAACAGTTTTGGTGAAGCACTAATTGCAGTTAACATGAGTTAAGCACTGACACCTTGAGAGAGGGTGTGTGGGAGGTGTATTGTTTTTAGTTTTTGTTTTTCTGAAAATTTTTTTATTCCACCCTGATATGTTATGAAGAGCCCGGCTTGCTGTAGACGTAGACTGAGAGTTGTTTTTACCTCGGAATATGCCAGGCATTGCTATATTGTCATTTGGCCTCTGTGTTCCTTGTGATAGGCACCAATGGCATTTTTGTTTCCTATCCTTTGTGATAGGCTTTCTCTCTGCAAACTTATGAGCTTTCCTATACCTGGTATTCTGAAGTTTCATGGTATTTGTCTTGCTGGGTTTTTGCTTTTGTTTTTCAATGCATGGTGTTGGACACTCTAGAAACATATCTTCCAGTTGTGAGATCATTTCCACCCCTTTATTATTTTAAGTTTCTCTTTCTGGAATTCCTGATGTTGGACACATTAGACTGGTTCTCTAATATCCTTTTCTCCCCCTAGTCCATTTTTTTTTTTTTTTTTTTTTTTGGCTTTTTGAGGACAGTCACTCAGCCTTATCTTCCAAGTGTCCTACTGAATGTTTTCTATTTTGGTTATTATACCTTTAATTTCACAAACTCTTCTTTTGCACTCTGATTCTTCCTTTTTATTGTATCCTATCTTGTTTTGTGAAGGCAATGTTTTTTCAGAACTCTCTGATGATAATTACTGTAGGTTCATTTTTTTGTCTTTTGGTTTTACTTTTGTTTCCTCTGCTGCCTCGATGTCTTCTTAGTCCCTTAAAAACTATATTTATTTGTTTAGTTCTCTTTTTGCATCTTTGAGAACATCTTCAAATGTCTGGTGATCTTTGAATCTTCATTTATGGTTAACAACTGATGCAATACGGAGCCACTAGGAAACTGTGTGCATGGGAGTGGCTTGTCCCTCGGTAAGTATTGTCAGGAGGTGAGCTGGCTGAGTTGATGAAGAACATTTTTATTTATTTATTTATTTTTATTTTTATTTTTAAATATATGTTTTTTTTTTCCAACGTTTATTTATTTTTGGGACAGAGAGAGACAGAGCACGAACAGGGGAGGGGCAGAGAGAGAGGGAGGCACAGAATCGGAAACAGGCTCCAGCCTCTGAGCCATCAGCCCAGAGCCCGACGCGGGGCTCGAACTCACGGACCGCGAGATCGTGACCTGGCTGAAGTCGGACGCTTAACCGACTGCGCCACCCAGGCGCCCCTGTGAAGAACATTTTTAGATGGGAGTCTCTGTGGAGATTTTCTCCAGAGCCAGTGAATTTCTTTGGAGAATTTTCCTTTATGCTTCTGCTTGGGCGGTAGATATCCAGACATTCATGTTCCGTGAGCAGAGGCAGGAAGGGTGCTTGGAAAACCAGATTTTCACCTAAGTGCTTTTCTTTCAGCCTAGCACCTGGTTCCCCATCCTCTATGCCTGTTGTTATCTGAGTCTGGGATTCTCTGGTTCAAGTTCTCTAAAGAATACATTCTTGGCTTCCTGGAAGAGATGGAGCAGGGATGGGTTGGTGGGGGCCGGTGAGCAGGGCTGGTGTTTGGTGGAGGAAGAGACATACATACTGTGTATGCAGACTTTCAGTCAGAACCTCTGTTCCAGACCCATGCCTCACCCCCAGCTATGGAGGACCTGCAGTGTCCATGTGCCCAACCTCTCCAGGGTTCTTCACCTTGGCAGCTTATAGTTTCTTCCCCTCTGCTAAGCTAACTGCCATTTCTCCATTACTTTCCATCCCCGCCCACCCCCCACAAATGTGTTGACTGTCATCATTCACCGCTGTTGCCTCTCCAGTTCTCTTTGACCTATGGGTTTACATCTTTTTAATTCTTTCACTGTCATTTTATCCAGGTTTTGGATGGGAGAAGAGATACATGTGTGTGGTCTACTTACCATATTTGACCCAAATTCCCTTCTGTTTACCTGAATTTCGGAAATCACACTTGGTGGGTTTTAGTCACAGAGGGCACCATATATTGTAGTTCACGTCTCGTTCATAGGAAACAAAAACTTCTTTATGTCTCAGAGGCCCCCATGGGGGGCAGCCCTGCCAGGTGGCAGCCTGCCTGGCAGTCGGGTCTGTTGGCCTCTAGAATCCTTCACTGAGCCTGGCTTGAATGCAGCCAGGGCCAGAGACACCTCAGGGAATTGTCTCCCTGTGCGCAGCTGTTGGAGCATCAGGCATCTGAGCATGGGAGACAGACTTCTGGGATGGCTTTTGTGTGATTAATTAAGGTCTGGAGCAGTAATTTTCCTATTTACTCATGATGTCCATACTCCAAACTGCCCATCACATTTATTAGAGGGAGAAATACACAAAGAAACAAACCTGGAGTCCTGTCTCATGGAAAGCTTGTCAAACAGGAAAGCATCACATATGCTTTTTCTTCTTATCTGCCTCTTTCGACTTGAGAGCAGACTGTTACCTGTGAAACAAGACTGGAGCTTATTTCTTTGTACCAGACTGTACAAATGTTCTGGAGAGACCTGGACAGGGGCAATGCTCGTTGTAAGAACGCAATGAAGATAAAGAACAAAAAACAGTCAAGATTTAGCAATCAAGAAAGTTCTTACAGAAAACATTGTTAGGACAAAACAACTATAATAAGAATCTACCCCACCTCCCCAAAACTCAGAGATAAAAACCACTCTTTTTTCTTTGGTTTGTTTTGCTTTAAACCAGAGGAAGAAACTTTGCTTTCAGTGGCTGAATTTCAAAGATCCTTAAGAGATTTATTAGGAATTGATTTGTGCCTACAATTTCTTTTTCTTTTTTTTTTTTATCTTTGCAATATTCATTAAATATCACTGTTATGAAAAATATAATGCATCAACAGAGAATTAAGAACAAGGCTTAGATGCACTTCATTTCTTTTGAGGTAAATCTTGGTAAACCCTTGGATGCTACCAGAAGCATGTGATTGTTTCTCTTATGGGCAGAATTGTGTGCCCTCCAATTTCGTATGTTGAAGCCCTAACTTCTAGTACTGTAGCATGTGACTGTATTGGAGATGGGACCCAGAACAAAGGTAATTAAATAAGGTCATCTGGGCGGGCCCCGATCCAATCTGCTGTGCAAACTGGTGTCCTTATACGAAGAGGAAATTGGGATGCACAAAAACACCAGGGATGCATGCACACAGCAAGAAGGTAGCCATCTGCAAGCCAAGAAGAGATGTCTCAGGAGAAATGAAACCTGCTGACATCTTGATCTTGGACTTCTGGCCTCCAAAACTGAGAAAATAAATATCTGTTGTTGAAACCACCCAGTCAGTGGTATTTTGTTATGGTAGATCTAGCAAACAAATGCTGTGCCTAGATCTTTCTACCCTATTTGATTTAAAATCTGAACATAATAAAGAGCATAGAGAAACTAAGAATCAGACACTTGTAAAAGTTAACTTTTGCTAACCAATGGCTGAAAAGTCCGGGTAGTAGATCACAACTGCTGCACGCATCACACACGAAACCACTTTGGTCCTATTACCCATGAGGCGAAGATCTAAGGTGCTGAGTTGGCCTTGGCTTTGGCTTCCAGAGTGGTAACTTGCAGCCTCAGACTCTTCCTGGAGCTCCCCTCAGGGCTGGTCCTCTAGAGAAAAATGCACATCTCTGGGCCTGGCAGAGGATGGATGGGATTGCCTGCAAGCCCCCGGCATAGTGGGTTGGATGGAACCAGAAGGTTTTAAAGAAGAAGGGAAGAGTAGAGTAAGGGTGTTTCTTGGTGGAGGGTGTCCCTGATGGAAGTGGATTCAGGGGCCCATTCTCCTGTCACACACACCAGTCAGCATGGAGAGAAACACAACTTGGGGTGTTGGGATGCTGCCATGGAGAGCTTGAGAAATGGCTCCTCACTGAGAAGAGCTTTAACTGGCAGAGCCTTCTGGTGGCACCTGGGCAGTCATTTCTATAATTCAAGTTGAGGGAGTAAGGGAAAAAGCACTGTATCCATTTAACGAAATACTAGAAGTGCTTGTATTTGGGCTGAGGAAATAGCTGGGCACTGGCACTGGCACTGTTGCAGCCTCCAGCCGTGTGGTTGCACGTTGTCACAGTTCATCAAAAGCCAGCAAAGAAAACCAGGACATCATGTTTAGTCTGTATTCACCATCAGAGTGTGTTACCCTCCCTGTTACCTGAGTCCTCATGTTGACCAAGATCCTAGATCCAGAGAACAACAAAGGAGAAGAAAATTGAGGGGTGGAGAAGAGAGAGGCAGAGATGGAGATTCAGGGAGACACAGCAAGAGCCACAGAGAAACTCCACAAAGACAAAGAACAAGCAGAGAGAAGTAGGTGGTCACGGGGAAAGCAAGTCAACATCGCTAGACCTCAGATCCCATAGGATTCTTATGGATCGTGCGTCAGATCTGTTCTCTTCTCTGCCTCTGATCTGGTTTGAAACCCCACTGGAGTGTCATGGCTTAACGAAGCCCGTGGGTGTTTGTACTTGTGATGTGGTTTCTAATGGATACCCTGTGAATTCGCTGAAGTGGAACAAAAAGAATGTGGGAACCAAGTTACTATGTTTAGGTTTTACTAAATAGGTGGCTATGCCTGAGATTCACTCATGTAAGGTGGACGTCTTGTTCAGGCAAGAGAATCACATGAAGAACTGAAATCTGGGGGAGGCCAACAAGACTCGGGGCAAGGGATGTTCGTTCTTCCTAAATGAGTCTTTATTGCAAGAGTGCTGCCTTTTCTCTGGTGCTTGTTAAATACTGTATTTATGCTGTGTATTTGTATACAGTGGGATTAAGGGACCAAACTGAATTACTGATGATGGTTGCTTGAAGGGGTGTTTGACTAGGAGATTTACAGAGCGTTCTTAATAATCTTTTTTATTTATTTATAGAATGTTATCATTCTAAACGTACAGTGCAGCCATCCCTTAGGAAACATGCTTTCTATTTGAGGACCACCAGCTCTGCATGTTGATTTGAAAAGAGATAAAAGGGCATCTGGCCACCATAGTACAGGCTGCACATTCCCTCCCTCTTCATTATGCAGAGAGCTGATGCAATTTTTGCTTCTTTCCTATTTATACAAATAAAGAGAACAATTTGGGAAATATGTCATGCTGGCATTAAACACCACCAGTCTTGCTGGGTTGAAATGTACACGTTCCATTAACAACAATTATATTGTATAATTAAGGTTTTGGTCCCCAAAGTCTGACTCGGAAGCTTCCTCAAATACTGATGGGTTTATTGAAGACATGTTAAAATAAATATACCCCTCCCATTACCCCCCCCTTGTGCTTCCCACCCATGCACCCCCATCTCCCCCCCAAAAAAAGTACCACCAGTACCTGTGCCAATGACTTGGTCTGCAATGAATGTAGTGTTCAAGTGCCCTCTAGTGTAGCTGTGGCTGAGATTAATAGGAGAGTAGAAAAGAAGCTTTGAAAGGGCAGATGCCAGAAAGCAGAGCCATTAGTACATTCTGTACATTCTATGAGGCTCCTTTGTGCTGGGTCCACATGAAAGAAACTGGGTGCAGATAGATCATTTGGAATGGCCCCTCCAGAATGAGGCTCTCCATGTAATCCTTTTATACTGGTATTCATCACTCTTTCTGTGGGGCTCTCAGTTTACATTGAGGTGGAAATTCCCTGAAGCTTATGCATTCTTGGCACACACGCATGTGTAACCAGCCATGGGGAAAGGGCTAATGAAGTTGAAGCCCTTGCACATGGGAGCGCCTCTTACTCTTGTGGCCTTAGCACGTTTCACTCTCCCAGCAGCCAGAGAGAGCTCTGACCTGTGTCTCCAGTGAATGCTGCTGGTGGGGACAGTAATGGATTCCTAAGGGCGATTAGCACAGTGACAGGGTTTATAAATGATAGATTATGACAACATTCTCTGCTATCAGGATTTTTCCTTTGATGACCACATGGCTATCGATAATGGTTGCACCAGCCAGATGCTACATATCTACCTGTGATCAAGACTAACAAAAAACAAATAGCTGAAAAGCCTGGAGTAGACTCACATCCTACCCAGGAGAATTGTTGACCCAAGGGCCCCAAATTAGGGGTGACACAAATTAGGCATAGAGGAGGGACACACACCTGAATCAGGGACACCGGTCTGGTTAGATACAAATCCGAGTAGACTGGTGGGCTTCTCTCCTCTAGCTCTCTTTCATGGGAATCTGTGAGCACACAAATGATAAGAGCAAGAAAGTCATCTTCCTAACTTTCTGAGTATGCCCATTCTGAAAAAAAGGTGTGGCTGGGAAAGGTCCGGCTGAGTGGCTGTTCCCTTTTTCCTGGATGGGTGATATGTAGGTGCTGTTAAAAACAAGACAACAGGCCCCAAATGGAGTCACTTATGCTAAGCCCCATGCCACCAAATGGAGACTTAACTTAATTACAGTTTCTGTTCCATTAGGAATAGAATCTCAAACCTGATGTGAACTAGTTAAGTAATTTGCCTGATACACTCCAGCCATCCCCCAAAGAAAAGTAACCTTGCAATAACCAACACCTCTCTCTCTCTCTCTGTCTTTTTTTTTTTTTTTTTTTTTTTTGCCTAGTATAACTTCCTTGTCCCTGTTCTTTCCTGCCTATAAATGTCCTGCATTTCAGACAGCAACTTTGGAGCTCTTTTCTATCTGCTAGATTGGATGCTACCTGACTCGTGAACTGCTGAGTCAAGCCAGTATGATCTCTAGAACTTACTTAGTTGAATTTCATTTTATAACAGTGCATATATGTGTTTCCTTGCTAAAGGGTCAAAATCGGGTAGATTTTCTTCCAGAATTGTATGATTGTGGAGGTGTAATCCCAGGAAGGCCTACAAATAATGTATGATTTTGTATCTAGTTATTCTTTAGAATACCTAGGAGAAACATGGCTCCACATAGAAAATGGAAGTAGGTTGAAAATATTGGTAGGCTTCCTATAAATCTGGAAGCCTGAGCAAGTGGTAGAGGTGAAAATGTTAATGGGGTTGAATAGGTATAAATGGACAAATTCATATTATTAACAAGGTGGGTAGGACAAGATGAACTATTTTGGGAAACCCGTGTGGCAGAAACTATTGATTCCTTATCCCAAATTGACCACTCCATTTTTTTCCTTCCTAGTAGAGCATTGCATTTGTTTAGTAATTGGGTTTACAGGAGCTCCAAAGACCCCTCTCCAGCTCCAGAGGCAAATGTTGATCACGGTAAGACAATTGTGGGTAGTGTACCAGAAGCCTCTGGGAAATGTCTTCCTTGAAATACATAAAGAGAAGCAGGAGAGGAACGCCTTCTTCTTTGCTGGATGTCATGTCTGTGGGTACCATCTGGAATTGCTACAGCCAACTTGCAAATATAAAGGAGGGCTTTGTTAACCTGCTGAGCATGGCAGAGTGGAAAGATGCAGAGTACCCAGCTCCTGGGAACTGACCACCTTCAGACTTCTTGCAACATAAGGTAACATATTTTTCTTGTGGTTTTAAGCCACTTTTTGCTGGGTTTTCTGTTCCTTGCAACTGCAAACATCTCCACTGATATAACCACTATTTGGAACAGTGCATAATAAGAGTGTCATCTTTGAATGATCAACACAGTCAAAACAATTCAAATAAAGCAATTAAATAAAATGAGGATAGTGGGTGACATAGTCTTTAAGCTGCCAGTTTGTCCTGACATGCCATGCTTTAATCCTTGGGTCTTTCTGTTATGGAAGAAATTAGTGATAACAACAACAAAAGTTTATGAGGACTTTTTGATTGATCAAAAAGTTGATCAAACCTGGGGCATTGTGAGTGAAATAGTCTTTGTTTGTAACTCGGACATTTGTAAAATTTAGACATTGGAATTCTTACTGTTAAGCAAACAAGTCTGTTAAGCAAATCAATCATTATCATTGACAAGAGAACTAAAAAATGTTTCCAGTGATGTGTTTTGAATGATCACATCTTATTTAAGAGTACTTATCCAAATGTCTTGAGCCAAGCTATGAGTGTATGCCATCTGCCATAAAGGTGGAATCATGTGTGAATTTTCTGACTAATGATCCTAAAGAAGTAAGTAGGGTTTTCTGGGCAGATTTAGGCTATACTTTGTAATGTAAGCATGTATTTTATAATATATGTATCAGACAATGTCTCCTTCAATTTTCTTTAACATTGACAGTCTAAAATGAACAACTTAGGAAACAACAGATGTTGGTGAGCATGAGGAGAAAGGGGAACACTTTTGCACTGCTGGTGGGAATGCAAACTGGTGCAGCCACTCTGGGAAACAGTATGGAGTTTCCTCACAAAATTAAAAATAGAACAACTCTACAACCCAGCAATTACACTACTAGGTATTTATGTACCTAGTACATAAATGATGTAATACAAAAATGATGATTCAAAGGGGCACATGTACCCAATGTTTATAGCAGCACTATCAACAATAGCCAAATTATGGAAAGAGCCCAAATGTCCATAGACCAATGGATGGATAAAGAAGATTATATATATTTATATATATAAATGGAATATTACTCAACAATAAAAAAATTAGATCTTGCCATTTGCAACAATGTGGATGGAACTAGCGTGTATTGTGCTAAGTGAAATAAGTTAGACAAAAAAAATATTATATGATTTCACTCATATGTGGAATTTAAGATACAAAACAGATGGGAAAGGAAGGAAAAATAAGATAAAAACCGAGAGGGAGGCAAACCATAAGAGATTCTCAAATACAGAGAACAAACTGAAGGTTGCAGGAGGCAAGGTGGTGGGGGCATGGGTTAAATGGATGATGGGCATTAAGGAGGGCACTTGTTGGGATGAGCACTGGGTGTTTCATGTAAGTGATGAATCACTGGGTTCTACTCCTGAAACCAATACTGCACTATATGTTAACCAACTTGAATTTAAACAAACAAACAAACAAACAAACAAACAAAAAAGTCCAACAAAACATTGACAACCTTGATAAGGGAAAATGAATGATGATGTCTGGATATATATGAATAACGTTTACTATTGTAATAAAATAAAACTTAGGAAAGGTTAATCAGATAATATCAAGTTATAGGCATATTGGTCACAGGTGACAAGCAGTCCACAGAAAATGACTATAATTGATAGTAATTATTCCCAGATTTTCCAAGTCTGTTTCAATTGCAAATATTCTCTCCCACTGTGAGAACAATGAGAATTGATTCTTAGCTTGGGAAATATGGTCTGTCAGAGGATACCATGTGCATGAACTCCACCCTGTAGCAAGCACTCAAGTTGTATGTGGGGTCAAGGAGAAGGAAGAAGTAGATAGATGGAAGGGAACCCAGCAGGGGCCCTGAATCTACAACCCAGAGGGATCTTCTCCCTGGGTTTCCCTCCACACCAGCTGTGGTCACCTGTTCCCTAGGGACACTAAGAATGCTCTCCTCTCTTTCACCTGAGTAATACTACCCTTCACCTTGTCCTTCTGGGAAAAGTTTCCAGAACAAGCTTAGCCTTTCTCCTGGTCCCTCCCCCCCAAAATGTGGGCTCCACCAGCCTTTTATGTTGTTCTGTGTTCTGATAAGATGCAATCTGAAACCTATTGGATAATAAAATGAATTACAAGCCATAGCAAACCCAAGGATTTGATTTGTACACTAAGAGATGAAGCTTGTACCTCTATGATGTGCTCTGACTTGGGAAGTTTCATTGATTAAGTTCCTAAGAAGGTGGCATTCTAAAGTCCCATTTATGATTTAGTATACCAACATTATTGAAGAGTTAGTGTCCTTTTCCTTTTGTGTGTCTTGGGGTTGATGATGAATCTTACATTGAGAACCTGTCACGTGAAAAGCATTTTCAGGTGTTAGGTTGGAAGCCTTTCCATGTAAGTCTGCCCAATTCATTACAGGCAGCAGCAGAAACCAAGCTGATCTTGTACCCCTTCTGCAATTTTCTCTTCAGTTTAAGGTAGCTCCATGGAATTGTGTTTCTTTGTATGATTATTTCCCTGGCCCTGATGAAGTTCATGCATTGTCTAGTTGTCCTGTTTTTCCTTTGTGACACTGAATTGTTTTAGGAAAACACAATACTTTAAGTGATTCACTAAAGTTGTCTATGGGGCTGTTTTTGTCTTGAGAACTCTTAGGACTGGAGAGTTGAAAATTAAATTATTGACACTTGAATAATATGGCTGAAGCAGGGACAACAGCCATCAGGTGTTGATCACTGACAAGATCAATCCAAGTTGTGAAATGCTGAGAATTACTCTGGACTGAAGGATGAAAATGCCTCCAAAATACCAGAACTCTCAGTTTGATGACAGAGGATACTCACGGAGAGTGGCCACGACATGCAGAATGCTGGCGTTTGAGTCCATCACAGTCTTTGTTGAGAAGAATGAGCAGAAATGTGAACTTTCTAGCATTCTAGATGCTCCTCAGAGGAGGGATATTTCTTGGTTGACTATTTAGGGGCATATCTTATGTCTAACTCATGAGAAGGGGATTTAAAAAAAACAAAGTGAGGAGACAGACTTTGGTCACTAAACGAGATATGGGTGCTTATTTGAAATTCATGCCTACTACTCCTTGATGTTATGTGATATTTGACTTGAACTTGGGCCACTTACTGTCAAGTTTCCAAGGGTATAGATAATATTGGGGAAAAACACCTCAAAGGCGAATTTCTATGTAGGTAAACCATGAGTATAAGGTCATAGAAATCAATGAACACAATTATATTTTGCAAACCCCAATGACTAATAACTGTAGTTACTGCTGCACAACCAATTGAACAAAACAATGGATATATTTGCTCTACTGTGACTTTCAGCAACACCTCCAGCAGCTCCATTGTCAAGTATAGGCTGCAGCTGTTCAAGGTCAAAGATGTACCATCCTGAGCTGCCAAAGTCATCTTTACTCTAATCATTATTATTTTTAAGGTGCTTAGCTTTTTTTTTTCTGGGGAAAAACCCAACAAATATCTTTCATTTGGTACTGGAGTGAGGTGGGGGTGACACATGCCAGGGGGCTCAAAGACAATTAGCAAAATAGTGGGAGACATAAGGGCAAGTGTCTTTTCTAGACTAGAACTTCACCTGCTGCTCAACCTGTTATCATTTTTGGTTCATGAGGCAAGTACCCTATGATTATAGGTGTTTGAAATCACATTATTGAATACCATCCTCAAAGAGTTTGATCTCATTAAGAATGAATGATTATGAATACTGGTAACCCTTCATCTCTATACATGCTTATAATTATTTATCTATTCCAGATACCTTGTCAAGCATTTCTTGGTACTGCTTAAGTGTGTCTGAAGAAAATACTAATGCCATAAGTCTTTAGAGAAAATTTGTAATCTAATTTTGTTCTCTTATAGTGAGGTTAAAATTGAATGATGTTGTGAGATCCATGTCCATTTATTCTTTTTTTTTAATGAATACTTATGGAACCCCTTCCATGTTTCAAGCATTGTGCTGGGACTACTGATAAAAACAGAAGGGCAATGGACAAAATATGGTCTGTCTTCAAGGATCTCACAGTCTGAAAGGGAGGCAGACCTACATCAAATAATCACAATAGACTGTGGCACGTTCACCATGGAGATAGGCACAGATGGTTGGCAAGGCCTGGGATGAGGACCCTGAATCCCAGGCCAGTGCTGTTGCTGCTTGAGTGGCATGTCCCATGTGGGGCAGGACTTACAAGTTCTTGGGAAAAAGAACACTTCAATGATCCAAGAAGCTCTTTACCAAAGAGCTTCATCAAAGCAGAGTTATCTGTGCTCTTCTCATATACTGTTATTTTCAAGCATTTATTAACAATCATTAATCTGCCTACTAAAATTAAGAAATAACTTTATATCACTACATGATTTTTACTTCACAATGGACTGGCATTCACATGCATTTTCTCATTGAACTCCAATAATCCTATGAGGTGGTTAGAATGGGCTTAATTACTATTATCTGTTTTCAGATGAGAGCTCTGAGACACAGAAAAGTTAAGGGACTTTACCCAGGTCATGGAGCTAATTAGCTGGCAGATTGAAAGATGTGTATCTTGATCTTTTTAACTGCTTGGACCATGAGTTTTCTTAGTTGACGTTACAATGCAAGATGCTTCTTAGTCTCATTTCACAGGTGGAATAAAAAAAATTGTCTTTAATGTTTATTTATTTTTGAGAGAGAGACAGAGTGTGAGCAGGGGAGGTGCAGAGAGAGAGAGAGAGAGAGAGAGAGAGGAAAACACAGAATCTGAAGCAGACTCCAGGCTCTGAGCTGTCAGCACAGAGCCCGACGCGGGGCTGGAACTCACAAACTGCAAGATCATGACTTGAGCCAAAGTCGGACACCCAAATGATTGAGCCACCTAGGCGCCAATTTCATAGGTGGATTTAACAGATATATGGGGCTGGACATTTCTCTCTTTTGAAGACTGATCCTGCAGTACATCACTTTGCACATTTCTTGTATATTTCTGATTATTCTGTCCCTGTCTCCAAGAAGCCTTCCTTCCTTTCCCCCTCAGGTAAGTGCTGATGTTTCCCTGGGGTCTGTCCCTGCCCTGTTCTCTCCCTCCATACTCTCTCAACTGGGCAATTACGTACATTTTCATGGCATCACTACCACATAAGGTATTACTACAATTCCCAAACCTACACCTTCACGCTCTGACCTCTCGTCCAGACAGCTGAACTGAAATATACCAACTGCCTGCTGGACATCTTCCCTGATGTCTACAAGTATTGGACTTTCTCACTGAGCTACTCACCCTTCCATTCGGCACTAGAAACTTCACTATTATTCTTAACACACTTGGCATCAGCACCATTGACCTAGTCACCTAAGCTTGAAACCTGTGAACTTCTTTCCTCGTCCTCACTTGTCACCTCTAACTGGATAACCATATCTTGATTCGGTCCCCTAAAATATTTTTTGAAATCTGTTCTGTCTTTCCCATTCATGCTGTTGCTGCCCTGTGTATTTAAATGGGCTTTCCAGTGTGTCTGTAGGGTTCTTGAGAGCACATTGAAGAAAAGGGTGAGTGATATATTTACTTATGCATTCCCTCACTAATTCATTCCACAAAAATGCATTGAGGCATATAGATCTCCCTATTCCTGGAAAAAATTGTGTTGGTCCTTTTGAGAAAATTAAAATTGGCCTGGAAACTCTACCCTTCTCTCATACTACCTAGGTCAATTAACTATGTATTCCACAGCTCTCAAGCCTTGGCACTTTCAGATTGGGAATTTAACTGTTGATGTAGCCAGAAATCAAAGATTAAATGACAATTCTTATCCATCATATCCAAAGTAACCTCTCTCAAAACCATCACCTAAGATTCTACTGAACAAATACATCAGGCTTTGATTCAGAAGATGTTTGGGCCACTTATAAGTCACTGATTTATCAGATTTTTCCAACAGCAATTGTAAAAATTCCAAACTGGTAGAGTTTCAGCAAAAATGTTAGTGAATCTACAATAATTTTGACAGTAACTTTTTCTACTTTGTGAAATTATTTATGTAAAAATGCTTATAATTTATAAAATTAGCTCTTATTTGATAATATATTTATGAATATATTCAGTATCATATTCATGGAATAGTCTTTATTGAAAGGAATAAAGATAAGTGGAATTGGAACTGTCTTGGAACCAAGCAAGCAGAGAATTCCCTGCAAAAGAATGGATTTCCTTTAATTAGCCAACTCCTTTGATGCATTAAAAGGTGATTCATTTTCCAAAATATTGAAGTATAGGCATGTTTCAGAAATATCTACTAAACGTTAAGTAAGGAATACCTATTATGTGTTAATAATGGTAAGGGATGTATTCATGCTAATGGATGGTCTGATCGGGTATGCTTCCATTCTAGAGGCCTAGAACTTTGACATTTGGTTTATTCAAAGTTAATCAAGTCCTAGGAAGAAGAGGTAGATTAAAGACGACTAAAAATTCCTTGTTTTCCATCCCATTGAAAGATGGAGACTATGGAGCACCTGGGTGGCCCAGTCAGTTAAGCGTTTGACTTCAGCTTAGGTCATGATCTCATGGTTTGTGAGTCTGAGCCCCACATTGGACTTTCTGTTGTCAGCACAGAGTCCGCTTCAGATCCTCTGTCCCCCTCTCTCTTTGCCCCTCTCCGGCTCATGTGTGTGCTGTCTCACTCTCTCTCAAAAATAAATAAACATTAAAAACAAGAAGAAGAAGAAGAAGAAGAAGAAGAAGAAGAAGAAGAAGAAGAAGAAGAAGAAAGGGATGGAGACTATTTCTTCTCTAAATGCAGGATGGCCCTCTGACCAGTTTTGACTAATAGAATATTGGCAGGGGTGACTCTACATCTGAGGGGAGGGCAACAGTGCTTCAGCTTCCACTTTCACTGCTTGAGACACATTTTCTTGAAAGTCAGCATCCACCTGAGAAGTGTTATTAATTACCCTGAGACCAGCATGTGGCGAGGAAGCCCAAGCTAGTCATGCAGCCACCAGGAGGCGCTGAAGACTTATAGAACTAGCCCAGATGAGCACCTCACCCCCACCCCCCCACCCCGCACCACCTGGCCCCCACTGGATGCCACTAAACAATGCTACCCAGCAATGCTACACGGAGTGGAAGAACTACTCAGCTTATCTTTATCTGAATTCTTGACCAGTAGAATCGTAAGCAAGAAAAAAATAGCTGTTTTTTTTAAAAAAAATTGGTTTATTTATTTTAGAGAGAGAGCAAGAGTGAGTGGGGTAGGGACACAGAGAGAGGGAGAGAGAGAGAATCCCAAGCACGCTCCACACTGTCAGCATGGAACCCGATGCGGGGCTTGAGCCCATGAATCTACTAGATCATGGTAGATGGACTTACAAAATTCTAAAAATCAAGAGTTGGAGGTTTAATTGACTGAACTACCTAGGCGCCTCCTGCCCCCAAATAGCTATTTTTAAGCCCCTACATTTTGGGATAGTTTGTTACACAGCAATAGATAATAAAAACCATTGACTCCTACCACCCACTGTGTTCCCTGAAAGAAAGTTTACTTAGGAAACCAAATCACCTGATGAAGAAGAGAATGACAGAGAAAATGTTTTCAAGGATAGGTAGGACTACATTTCCTGGCTGTTTTTAATTTGATTTGGGTGTCATTTCCTCTTGCCAATCGGAGAAACCATTGCCCTCGGTTTGTCTCCTTGTGGACACCATTTTCCCATTGTTTTAAAATGCTCTTGTCAGTTCTTCTGATCACTCTCAGTAGTCAAATTACATCAAGTTACAGGTTACAGTCTATTTGTGTCAGGCAGTGGACCTCCAGGAGACACTCAAAAGGGCCATTCAACAAAAATGTAATGAGTCCCTGCATCGTGTGAGGCACTGAGCTGGACAATGGGGCACATGCACAAATATGCAAACATGATACAGTCCCTGTCATCACCAAGCTTGTAATTTTTTAGGGGGAGCAAAGCCACATTCGAATAATTATGATACAGTTCATGCTTGAAAACACAGGAGTATTTATTTCTGGCTTGGAGGATTTCAAAGGGAGAGTGACATTTGATCTGGGCTTGGGACAGTGAGTAGGAGCATGGCAGGAGGGAGAGTTTATCAGTCATTCCAGCCAGAGGGAACAATATGAGAGAGTTTCTAGTGAGCTTGGGTGCCTTTGAAGAGTCTGGGGAGGCTGGGTGTAGCAAGAATTAGGAGGTATGAGATTGGAAAGATAGCTTGGGGTCTCATTGTGCAGCTCTTTGGACACTCCCTAGGAAATGAGCTAGACATTTGTCCTTTTAAAAAAACTGGGGAGCTGTGGAGGGTTGAGAAGAAGAGGTGGTCACATATGTGTTCATACACTGTTGGTCATGGGTCTTCTTTCTCTCCTCATCCCACATTCTGGAACCCTTCATTCACAGACTGATGATAGACACTGTGGGAAAGAAAAAAGATGAGTAACTTGCGTGACCTTACAGAAAATCTGCTTGTTTGCTTGAGAAGGTAGCTTGTCACTTGACTGCTTAAAAACAGGGAAAGATACTCAAATGCTTTCATGCTATTGTTTTAAGGACAAAAAGACTGCCCAACTCTTAGAAAGTGTGGCATTTGCAGAAAACAAGAACATGTCACTTTGGAGAGATATTTTTGCTGGTTCCAGAGATGAGAGCGGGGCTGGTTCCCGAAGCACCCAGAAAGGTCTTTGATGGGGAGTGGGGAAGTGGCAGTTTCTCTCAATCTGTGTTGTGTGCCAGGAATAATGACATATTCTCCCAATCACAAATTAACTATCGCTTCTTGGCAAGTGTCCCCTTCTCCCTGAGTTTATCCTGAAAGAATTCTCAGAGGTCTCAGTAAGCTGCATTTATTTAGATTTTTGCCATATGAATATTGACAAGTGGGTTGCTACTTTATGCTGTTTTGTGTGAGACATGCTAGGAACCAGAAAATGAGATTGAGAATCTGGGTCCTGTCATTCACCTGCTGAACTCCACAACCCTTGGAAGGGAGGGAGGTTAACCAAGGAATGAGTGTCACTCCCCTTGGCCTTGAGGGGCAAATAGTGCAGGAGGGAGAAACACATCAGATGAGGAGGCACTGAAGTAAAAAATACTGGTTTATAATTATAAAAAAAATAAATAAAGATCTTTAACTGTAATGTCTTCAAAGGCTAAGTGTGTAATTTTTCCCTATTGTGCTATTTATTTTGAGGTTTCCATATGAGAATTAGTCTAGCTCTGTGAAAAGATTTGGAAAGTTTTTTTTAATGCCATGGAATATTTTGTATAAACTTAGGAATTATGTTTCTTGACTGTGTGTGCAGAGCTGGTGGGAACACTTTATGGGTCTGTTAATCTTCTTGGAGGTAATTTGTTGACAACGTCCCTTCTTCCCTTCCTTGTTTCTTCCCTGGTTATTTGTCTATTTAGTTTTCTGCTTTTTCCCAAGGGAATTTTGAGTTTGTATTTCCTTTTCTTTTCTTTCTTTTTTGTTTGTTTGTTTGCTTTGGTGGTTATTTTATTTCTTTTTTTTTTAAATTTTTAAATTCTAGTTAGTTAACATATAGTGTAATATTGGTTTTGAGAATAGAATTTAGTGATTCATCACTTACATATAACACCCAGTGTTCATCTCAACAGTGTCTTCCTTAATGCCCATCACCCACTTAGCCCATCCCCCATCCACCTGCCCTCCAGTAACCCTCAGTTTGTCCTCTGTATTTAAGAATCTCTTATGGTTTGCCTCCCTCTCTATTTTTATTTTATTTTTCCTTCCCTTCCCCTATGTTTGTATTTTCTTGAAAATCAGCTATTTCAACAAGACTTCATAGTATTCTGTGGTCAATGACTTCTTCTGTATCAGTTATATCCCTGCCTCACACTTGATTTCATCTGTCTTAATATCTTTTATTTTTTCTTTAATGAATTAACTACAGGATTGTCAATTTTATTTATTCTGCCCTCCCTGAAACAGCAAGCATCTCTCTTCCTCGTCTTGACAGGCAGTGGCCAGAGAGTTCTAATATTTCCATCAAACACTGTCCTGCGACCCCTCTGTGTGAGAGCTGAGCATTCCAGGTACATTATTTTACAGCACTGATCTCCTTAAGCTGTGGCTAATGCCTTTGGCTACAAGATGGGAATCAACTTCTGCATTTTCTCAATCATGTCTTTATCACTCTTAAGATCATGTTTAGTTTCCACTAGTATGAGGAGTGTTGGGGAGATGGAGTCACTGCAGGATACCACTTTGCATACATATTTGCAAATGATGTGGGACTCACAAGGGAAAAGCAAATGAAAAATACACCTGTTTGCAGATAGGATAGGGGGTGTAATACATCATAATCTTCTCGTCCAGCTTCTTGTCTTAGAAGCCCATCTACCATAACATTAGTAGAAAGTTATCAAAGAAAATGGGGACATATTCTCCAGGAAGTACATTGGTGTATTACTGACTAGGAGACAAGTTTTGCCTATGCTCTATCTTTGACCTGATAGCCTGCATCTGGGCCAGTGTCTGGGTGGCTTGTGGCTGTGGCTTCTTACCACAGGCAAGAAGTGGCAGGACCTCGGTCTACACTACTTTGCCATCAGCAGACTAGAAGCTGAAGCTTGGGAAAGACACCAACCAAAGCTGGAAGAAGCCCCCATGTTTGCATCTCAGTGGGATCCTTGAGGGTCAGGATGTCTCTCCGGCCTATGAGAAACAATCTCACATTACAGACTTTGAAAGAGATGGAAATGGTGGAAGAATACTTGGTCTACAATCATTTATTCAGTGTAATACAAATTACTCCAAGTAGTAAACAAGACTTGCATCTAGAGCAGATTTCATGAAATGGCTGTGGGTGTGTGTGCACCCAAGGATGTCCTAGTGGCTCCATTTACTAACAGTGGCTCCACTTACTAACAGTGTAAGGCCCACTGGAATGCCTTTCTTGAAGAAGGATTCAGCATAAGATAGTAGGATCTAAAATTATAGTCGTAGGACCAGGATTTGAATCCCATTTCTATCACAAATAAATAAAATAAAGTGTTTTTAATCTTTCTGAGGTTTAGTCTCAACATCTGTAAAATGGAAATAATAACACATACCTACCAGGATTGTTGCAAAGATACAAGTCAATGAGAATAAAAGGAAAAACAAAGGTAAGGTGCTTTGCAAGCTGTCAAGTAACTTAAAAGTGAAAGTTAGTACTTAACAAGTATTTGTTGAGGGACTATTGTGCACATAAACCATATTAAAGATCCACAGCAATTTACCAGGTAGGCCTTTAAATGTCTAATACTATTTTAGCTGAGTTGAAAATTTTTCAAGGGGAAGATTTTCTCTGAAATAATTCTGTTTTATATAGTAATTTTCTTTATTGGCTAAATTTTAGAAAACGTCAAGGAGCATGAAGATTTTTCAACACCCATTCCTTGCTTTTATTAATAAAAAGAGAACTGTGCCAAAGGGGCATGCCTCAGTGAGAAATAATGAGAGAAAATTGTTCACAGGGCTTACTTGGTTAAGTGCAATTAAACTAGCCTGTAATTTTTGTATTAAACTACTGGTAGTCGGGAACCAATATTTGGAGCTACTTATTAAATAAATTACCTAGATTAAGAAGTTTTTCCATGATTGCAAACACTGAGAGGAAGGATGTCTTTAAACCCATGGTCTCTTAAAATAAAGGCTAATGCAAGATTGCTGAAGAGGTAGCCTTAGACCTTCCAAGCTGCACTATGCTTGGAAACTGTTGATAATGGCCCTCCCCCTCCCTAAAGCACATTAGAGGAGGGAATTACAGTGGAGCTTGGAACCTGGATGCTCCTGCTCCTTCTGCCTCTTTTAAATGTGTGGGAGCTTTGGCTAGCATGGAAATTCCCTGAGCTCAGTTTCTGTGTCTCTAAAGAGGAGCAAAAACATCTATGCGGCCTATTGCATAAGGATGTGGTGGTGGTCTGATTCAAGATGCAAATTATGGGAGAAGCTGATTCAGAGAGGGTGAGGAGTTCTTCTCAAAAGCCAATGTGCTCAGAGAGTCACCCTGGGGATTTTGTTCAAATGCAGATTCAGCCTCTGGAGGATCCCCAGCCTGGCCCTGGTTCTGCATTTCTGACAAGCTCCTAAGTGAGGTTGCTGCTGTTGACTCATAAAGATCCCATTTCAAGTGGTAAGGTCTTCCACAATAAAGAACATTTTAGCTGATGCAACTGCAATGTCCAGGAATAAATACTGGTCTCAGTTAAGGCTTGTTCCAGCTGTCCAAAAAAGTTACGAAAGTACTAATTTCCTTTTGCTTTTCCCTGTGCTCTGTAATGTTCGTTTCACCTGGAGGCTGGTTCTCCTCAGGGTACCAAGATGATGACCTGCAGTTCGTGGGGTTTTGGTTCATACATCTTGGTTGTGGCCAGCAGAAAACTGTTTTCCCAATATTGCCAACAAAAGTCCTAAGATTCATTCTGATTGTACAGGTGAAATAAACTGATTGGCTTAACCCAAGCCAAAGGCTCCCCTCGTGGAGCTGAAGGTGGGATGAAATTCCCCAGAACTTCATAGAAATTGGGGCTATGATAAAGAAGAGGAAGTGGGTGCTGGGGAGACCACCAAGGAATGTCTTTGGTAGAGGCAAATGAAATAAAAGTTTTTAAATTGGACCTTTATTTTTAACAAATGTCATATCTTACATAAATATGAAATATGGGAAACAGTTTGTACATTTATTTACCCATCATATTTGGAAAATTCTCTGAGTCAGGAAATACATGGTTTTGTTAATATCGAATATGGTTTGAAGGTCATAACACTATTTTAGAAATTCCCAAGACATATTTTTATCTATTACTTTTATTTTTTTTTTAATTTATATCCAAATTAGTTAGCATACAGTGCAAAAATGATTTTAGGAGTAGATTCCTTCATGCCCCTTACCCATTTAGCCCATCCCCCCGCCACAACCCTTCCAGTAACTGTCTGTTTGTTTTCCATATTTAAGAGTCTCTTATGATTTGTCCCCTTCCCTGTTTTTATATTATTTTTGCTTCCCTTCCCTTATGTTCATCTGTTCTGTGTCTTAAAGTCCTCATATGAGTAAGGCATATGATGTTTGTCTTTCTCTGACTAATTTCACTTAGCATAATACCCTCTAGTTCCATCCACATAGTTGCAAATGGCAAGATTGCATTCTTTTTGATTGCCAAGTAATACTCCATTGTGTGTGTGTGTGTGTGTGTGTGTGTGTGTGTGTATGTATATATATATATATATATATATATATATATATATATATACCACATTTTCTTTATCCATTTATCCATCGATGGACATTTGGGCTCTTTCCATACGTTGGCTATTGTTGATAGTGCTGCTATAAACATTGGGGGTGCATGTGCCCCTCCGAAACAGCATACCTGTATCCCTTGGATAAATAGCTAGCAGTGCAATTGCTGGGTCGTAGGGTACTTCTATTTTTAATTTTTTGAGGAACCTCCATACTGGTGGCTGCACCAGTTTGCATTCCCACCAGCAGTGCAAAAGAGATCCTCTATCTCTGCATCCTCGCCAACATCTGTTGTTGCCTGAGTTGTTAATGTTAGCCATCCTAACAGGAGTAAAGTGGTATCTCATTGTGGTTTTGATTTGTATTTCCCTAATGATGGGTGATGTTGAGCATTTTTTCATGTGTCAGTTGGCCATCTGGATATCTTCTTTGGAGAGTGTCTATTCATGTCTTTTGCCCATTTCTTCACTGGATTATTTGTTTTTTGCATGTTGAGTTTGATCAGTTCTTTACAGATTTTGGATCCTAACCCTTTATCTGATATGTCATTTGCAAATATCTTCTCCCATTCTGTCAGTTGCCTTTTACTTTTGCTGATTGTTTCCTTTGCTGTGCAGAAGCTTTTTATTTTCATGAGGTCCCAATAGTTCATCCCTGCTTTTGTTTCCACTGCCTCCAGAGATGTGTTGAGTAAGAAGTTGCTACAGCCAAGATCAAAGAGGTTTTTGCCTGCCTTCTCCTCAAGGATTTTGATGGCCCCTGTCTCACATTTAGGTCTTTCACATCCATTTTGAGTTTATTTTTGTTTTTGGTGTAAGAAAGTGGTCCAGGTTCCTTCTTCTGCACGTTGCTGTCCAGTTTCCCCAGCACCACTTGCTGAAGAGACTGTCTTTATTTCATTGGGTATTCTTTCCTGCTTTGTCAAAGATTAGTTGGCCATACATTTGTGGGTCCATTTCTGGGTTCTCTATTGTGTTCCATTGATCTGAGTGTCTGTTCTTGTGCCAGTATCATACTGTCTTCTTGATGATTACAGCTTTGTAGTATAGCTTGAGGTCCAGGATTGTGATGCCTCCTGCTTTGGTTTTCTTTTTCAAGATTGCTTTGGCTATTTGGGGTCTTTTCTGGTTCCATACAAATTTTAGGATTATTTGTTCTAGCTCTGTGAAGAAGGCTAGTATTATTTTGATAGGGATTGATTGCATTGAATATGTAGATTGCTTTGGGTAGAATTGACATTTTAATAATATTTGTTCTTCCTATCCAGGAGCATGGAAACTTTTCATTTTTTTGGTGTCTTCTTCAATTTCTTTCATAAGTTTTCTATAGTTTTCAGTGTATAGATTTTTCACCTCTTTGGTTATATTTATTCCTAGGTATTTTATGGTTTTTGGTGCAATTGTAGATGGGATCGATTCCTGATTCTCTTTCTATTGCTTCATTGTTGGTGTATAGTAATTCAACCGGTTTCTGTGCATTTATTTTATATCCTGCAACTTTGCTGAATTCATGAATCAGTTTTAGCAGTTTTTTGGTGGAATCTTTTGGGTTTTCCATGTGGAGTATCATGTCATCTGCGAAGAGTGAAAGTTTGACTTCCTCCTGGCTGATTTGGATGCCTTTTATTTCTTCGTGTTGTCTGATTGCAGAGGCTAAGACTATGATGAATATGTTGAATAACAGTGGTGAGAGGGGACATCCCTGTCTTATTCCTGACCTTAGGAGGAAAGCTCTCAGTTTTTCCCCATTGAGGATGATATTAGTGTTGGGTCTTTCATATATGGCTTTTATGATCTCGAGCATGCTCCTTCTATCCCTACTTTCTTGAGGGTTTTTATCAAGAAACGATGCTATATTTTGTGAAATGCTTTCTCTGCATCTATTGAGAGGATCATATGGTTCTTCTGATGTGATGAATCACATTGATGGTTTTGTGGATATTGAAACAGACCTGCATCCCAGATATAAATCCCACTTGGTCATGGTGAATAACTTTTTAAATGTATTGTTGGATCCAGTTGGCTAATATCTTGTTGAGGATTTGTGCATGCATGTTCATCAGGGAAATTGGTCTATAGTCCTCTTTTTCAGTGGGGTCTCTGGTTTTGGAATCAAGGTAATGCTGGCTTCATAGAAAGAGTTTGGAAGTTTTCCTTCCATTTCTATTTTTTGGAACAGCTTCAAGAGAATAGGTGTTAACTCTTCCTTAAATGTTTGGTAGAATTCCCCTGGAAAGCCATCTGGCTCTGGACTCTTGTTTTTTGGCAGATTTTTGATTATTAATTTGATTTCTTTACTGGTTATGGGTCTGTTCAAATTTTCTATTTCTTCCTGTTTCAGTTTTGGTAGTGTATATGTTTCTAGAAAATTGTCCATTTCTTCCAGATTTCCCATTTTATTGGCATATAATTGCTCATAATATTCTCTTATTATTGTATTTATTTCTGCTGTGTTGGTTGTGATCTCTCCTCTTTCATTCTTGATTTTATTTATTTGGGTCCTATCCTTTTTCTTTTTGATCAAACTGGCTAGTGGTTTATCAATTTTGTTAATTCTTTCAAAGAACCAGCTTCTGATCTGTTCTACTGTTCTGTTTTTTTTGGTTTCAATAGCATTAATTTCTGCTCTAATGTTGATTATTTCCTGTCTTCTGGTGGTTTTGGGTTTTATTTGCGGTTCTTTTTCCAGCTCTTTAAGGTGTAAGGTTAGGTTGTGTATCTGAGATCTTTCTTCCTTCTTTAGGAAGGCCTGGATTGCTATATACTTTCCTCTTATGACTGCCTTTCCTGCATCCCAGAGGTTTTGGGTTATGGTGTTATCATTTTCATTGGCTTCCATGAACTTTTTAATTTCCTCTTTAACTTCTTGGTTAGCCCATTCATTCCTTAGTAGGATGTTCTTTAGTCTCTGAGTGTTTGTTACCTTTCCAAGTTTTTTCTTGTGGTTGATTTTGAGTTTCATAGCATTGTGGTCTGAAAATATGCACGGTATGATCTTGATCTTTTTGTACTTGTTGAGGGCTGATTTGTGTCCCAGTATGTGGTCTATTTTGGAGAACGTTCCATGTACACTGGAGAAGAATATATATTCTGCTGCTTTAGGATGAAATGTTCTGAATATATCTTTTAAGTCCATCTGGTCCAGTGTGTCATTCAAAGCCATTGTTTCCTTGTGATTTTTTGATGAGATCATCTGTCCATTGCTGTGAGCAGGGTGCTGAAGTCCCCTACTATTGTGGTATTACTATCAATGACTTTCTTTCTGTTTGTGACTAATTGATTTATATATTTGGGTGCTCTCACATTTGGCAGATAATTGTTTATAATTGTTAGGTATTCTTGGTGGATAGACCCCTTAATTATGATATAATGCCCTTCTTCATCTCTTGATACAGTCTTTATTTTGAAGTCTAGATTGTCTGATATAAGATTGGCTACTCTGGCTTTCTTTTGTTGGCCATTAGCATGATAGATGGTTCTCCATCCTCTTACTTTCAATCTGAAGGTGTCTTTATGTCTAAAGTGGGTCTCTTGTAAACAGCATATCGATGGATCTTGTTTTCTTATCCATTCTGTTACCCTATGTCTTTTGATTGGAGCATTGAGTCCATTGACATTTAGAGTGAGTACTGAAAGTTATGAATTTATTGCCATTATGTTGCTTGTAGAGTTAGAGTTTCTGGTGGTGTTCTCTGGTCCTTTCTAGTCTTTGTTGCTTTTGGTCTTTATTTGTTTGTTTGTTTGTTTGTTTTCATCTTTTCTCCCCTCAGAGAGTCCCCTTAAAATTTCTTGAGGGCTGGTTTAGTGGTCATGAACTCCTTTAATTTTTGTTTGTCTGGGAAATTTTTATCTCGCCTTCTGTTTTGAATGACAGTCTTGCTGGATGAATTTTTGGCTGCATATTTTTCTGATTCAGCACATTGAATATATCCTGCCACTCCTTTCTGGCCTGCCAAGTTTCTGTGGATAGGTCTGCTGCAAACCTGATCTGTCTTCCCTTGTAAGTTAAGGACTTTTTTCCCCCTTGTTTGCTTTATGATTCTCTCCTTGCCTGAGTATTTTGTGAATTTGACTTTCATATGCCTTGTTGAAGGTCAGTTTTTGTTGAATCTAGTGGGAGTCCTCTGTGCTTCCTGGATTTTGATGTCTGTGTCTTTCCCCAGGTTAGGAATGTTTTCTGCTAGGAGTTGCTCACATAACCCTTCTACCCCTATTGCTCTCTCTTCCTCTTCTGGGACCCCTATGATACTGATGTTGTTACTTTTTAATGAGTCACTGATTTCTCTAATTCTTAAATCGTGCTATTTTGCCTTAATCCTCCTCTTTTTTTCTGCTTCATTATTCTCCATAAGTTTGTCCTCTATATCACTGATTCCCTGTTCTGCCTCATCCATCCTTCCCTCTGTGGCATCCTTTCCAGATTGCAGCTCAGTTTTAGAATTATTTATTTCATCCTGACTAGCTTTTACTTATTTTATCTCTAGAGAAAGGGATTCTAATCTATTTTTGACTCCAGCTAGTATTCTTATTATCGTGATTCTAAATTCTGGTTCAGACTTCTTGCTTGTATCTGTGTTGGTTAAGTCCCTGGCTGTCATTTCTTTCTGCTCTTTCTTTTGTGGTGAATTCCTTAATTTCATTATTTTGAAGGGAGAAAGGAATTAATGAGGCAAAAATAATTAAAATAAAAAAATTGAAATTAGAAAAAATGTTAAATTTAAAAAATTAAAGCAAACACAGACACAAAAATTGAATAAATGATGCTAGATCCTAGGTGTGTTTTGGTTTGGGTGTTGAAAGGGGCTTGATAGATTAGGGAAAAAAGGGGAAAGAAATAAAGAAAAAAAAGAAATCATTTGAAAACTTGAAAAAATGAATACACTGAAGTAGACTAAAATGAAATGATACAAGTAAAATAGAATTTGAAAAAATTTACACCAAAGTAAAAAATATAGTAGAAAAAATTAAAGAAAAATATTAAAAAAAAATTTTTTTTCAACGTTTATTTATTTTTGGGACAGAGAGAGACAGAGCATGAACGGGGGAGGGGCAGAGAGAGAGGGAGACACAGAATCGGAAACAGGCTCCAGGCTCTGAGCCATCAGCCCAGAGCCTGACGCGGGGCTCGAACTCACAGACTGCGAGATCGTGACCTGGCTGAAGTCGGACGCTTAACCGACTGCGCCACCCAGGCGCCCCAAAGAAAAATATTTTTAATAAGAGTTGAAAATAAAAATGAATTTTTTTCTCTTTCTGTATTCAAGAAAAAGAAAAGAAACAAAAATAGAAAAAAGAAAAAAGAAAAAAAAAGAAAATTGAATAGATGGACTAGTGAACACACTGAAGTATGACTGAAATTACTTCGTTTTCCCCTAGAAGTCAAACAATGAATCCCTTGGGGTGCCTGGGTGGCTCAGTCGGTTGAGCGTCCGACTTCAGTTCAGGTCATGATCTCACAGTCTGTGGGTTCGAGCCCTGCGTCAGGCTCTGGGCTGACAGTTCAGAGCCTGGAGCCTGTTTCCAATCCTGTGTCTTCCTCTCTCTCTGCCCCTCCCCCACTCTCACTTTGTCTCACTCTGTCTCTCAAAAATAAATAAATATAAAAAAATAAAAAAACAAACAAACTATGAATTGCTTTATAGTCCATAATCTAAGCAGGAGGAAGGACTTGTGTTCCTGAAGAGTGAGATTGGCCCAGTTGGGCGGGGCTTAGTGTAATGGCTCCGTTCTCCACTAGATGGCGCTGCTTAGCTTACAGGGTTGGATTGTCGTAGTGCTTGTAGATGCGTATGCGCATGCGCTGGAGCGTGAACATGGTGTCACCCAGGTATTCAGTCTCTAATATCAGAACTCTTTTCTCCCTGATCAGCAGTCACGCACCCATCCTTTGTCTTCGGCTTCCATCCACTCCCCGCTTTTACACGGTCTGTGACCAAGCCCCAGGCAGCACCTCCCTCCTGAGTTTTGTCTCAGATGCGGCTGTTTTTCCCGACCCCTTATTTCTGAGGGACTGCGGCTTTGACCTGATCTGCCCGTCTGCGGGAGGGTCTCACGGAGCAATGGCCGGGTGCCGGCCGTTCCCAGGAATGCTCGCGGCTGTGCTGCTGCCGACACCCAGAGACTGCGGCTGGGTGCCAGCCCACCCCGGAAAAAGAAAAAGTTTGCAAGACGGTGTAGCAGCAGCGCCTCAGGGATTATGGAAAATCACGACACACATCTGGCCCCCGGCTTCGCCCTTAACGACCTTGTTCCAGCACCAGGGAATGTGGTTGTTCTCCCGGGTCCACTGGAGCCTTGCCTTTGGGGGACCCACATAGCCTCTACCAGGTGTCCGCCCATCAGGGGAACCGCTTCTCCCGTGTGGCCTGAAGAACCCCGGACTCCACTCTGCTCCTGGGGATTCGCCCTTCTCACCAGAGCACCGCCAGGTATGGAGCTGCGGAGTTTCAGCCTCTGTGCTCCCCCTGTTTATAGTCTTAATGGAATTTAAACCCTCTCCTTTCTCCTTTCTCCCTTTTTGGTTCAGTCCCTGCGGCTGTTTCCACTTTTCCACTTTCTCTCCAGCTGCTTTTGGCGGGGGAGGGGAGGTCCCATATCCTACCCCCGCCCCGTCTCCATCCTCTTTGCAGGCAAAAGAGGCTCCCAGCCTTCTGCACTTCTCTCTCCCTCAGTTCACTTCCCTGCGCCGTGTACCTGCTGAATTCTGTGGTTCAGGTTGTGCAGATTGTTGTGTTAATCCTCCAATCAGTTTTCTGGTGTGCAGGATGGCTTAGTGTTGGTCTGACTGTATTTCATGGACGCGAGACACACATAAAACTTCTACAGTGCTCCCTATTTATTACTTTTAATACATTTACCATGGCTTGTGTCTGTAGGAATCGCCAAGAAAGGTTTGAGTATCTCTATGAAAAGGTCAGAGAATCCATGGCACAGAAAAGGTCTTTTAAGGTGGTTTATAATGTTTTTAAAAAATATTTATTTATTTAATTTGAGAGAGAGAGGGTACACATGTGCGTGAGCATGGGGGAGGGGCAGAGAGAAAAGGAGAGAGAGAATCCCAAGTAGGCTTCGCACTGTTAGCTTGGAGCCTGACATGGGGCTGGATGTGGGGCTCAAACTCACACACAATGAGATCATGACCTGAGCTGAACTCGCAAGTCAGATGCTTATATGTTGAGCCACCCAGGAAGCCCTATAGTTTGTGTTTTAAGTTTAGTCATAAATATACTTCTGTCCAGCTAGACCTGGAGTGGAATAAGGGAAACAGTAACTAAATAATTATAGCAAATGAGAATACCAGGAGAGTAGAGTATAAGGTGAGATTGAGGGTGGGGCTACCCTCCCTGGGACAGAAGGAATGATTTGTTGATTCAGATAAAACACATCAAATTTTTGAGAGCTGTCCACAGTTACCAATGGTAAACTCCTTGCTAATCTTGTCATTGCTGTGCCCAAAGCTTTCACAATATTGTTCTTTTATCCTGACAAAGACCACATGCTTGCCATCCAACCAGCCAGTCTTAGCAGTGGACACAAAGACGGGTAGCTATTTGTATTGGGTGCAAGCATTTATCATGGAAAGTGTTCTAAGGCTTAAACAAAGTTTTCATCAGAAATTTCTTTCCATAGATAGACTTGCCCCAGTGCCATGATGGCAGTGATGTCACCATTCTGCCAAAAAAACGTCAAGATTAGTTCTAAGAAAGCAAGAATTCTAGTCAGATTCTTTCTCTCCAGTGCTTAGAACACTGTGGTTTACTAGAACTTGGTGTCCAAACAACTTAAGTAGACACAAGGATTTGTAGTATAGGGCAATGTCTATGTACATGACAGGGTTGGCCATATGGCTAGGTGTAGATGTGGCACAAACTGGATGAGGCTATGGATCTGGGTGTTAGCCCCTGTAAAGTCTTGGTGTCTTTTAGGTAGTGTGTAATTAATAATTGAACCTTACCCAAAGAGTAAAAGAGTTTTATCAACATTGAAAATAACCTTGGGATTCCTGAACTTGAAGTTGGTGTCAGAAATGGGGTGGTCTTATAGGCTGTAACCCTTAACTTTGCAGTTGGCATCAGAAGTGGGATTCCCTAGGGGTGCCTGGGTAGCTCAGTCAGTTAAGTGTCCAACTCTTGATTTCAGCTCAGGTCATGATCTCATGGTTTGTGAGATTGAGCCTCACTTTGGGCTCTGCATTGAGAGCGAGGAGACTGCTTGGGATTCTCTCTCTCTCTCTCTCTCTCTCTCTCTCTCTGCTCCTGCTCTGCTTTCTCTATAAACAAACAAACAAACAAATAAATAAAAGGAGCTTTTTGCATGAACACTCCATGTTACATTGCGGCTACAGTATTAGGCAGCAGTTTGAGAAGTCCGGTCAGATTTGTTGTCTCATTTTCCCTTATGGAATTTTATAGAATTAAAAAAGTTAGAATGATTCACAAGAAAATGGGGAAAGACAATGGGTTGGAAATCTTTCAATGGTTTTTGAGAAATGGGATGAGTAAAGTAGACACTGCTGAGTTGAAATAAAGGTCTTAATGTAGCACTATTGGGGGTCAGGTAGACAATGGGAGTCCCTCCTGGTTCCCAACATCAAAGGGCCTTAAACAAAACTATGCTATTGAACCCAGTGTGGAAGAATTTGGAATTCTGGAAGGTGAAGATGACAATGAGAAACAATGAAATTGCTGGGGGCAGTGGTCTGGCATATTAAGATGGAAGTTGATAGAGTGGACAGGACCTTCTCGCTCAACGCCCAGCTGGGGCCTAAATCCATGTGTACATGTGTGGGTTAAATGGCTAGTGGGGTTGGGGGGGGGGAAAGAATTTTCTGGGATTTCTTGATATGGGATCCCAATGCGCTATGGTTCTAAAGCCTGCTGGTGACGTCCTAATGAGATGTACAGTTAGACTGGGAGGAAATGAGGTGAAATGGTTGATAGGATAAAGTGAAAGTCTGGATTACAATTGGAACATGATATTTTATATGAAGTGACTACATTTCCTTTGCCTGAAAAGCCCTTCCAGAGGTGGAAAGTTTGGGCAAGCATAAATGGCAAATGAAAGAGAAGGAGAAATAGTAGCTCAGGGTAAAGGAATGAATAAATGGGTGATGATGCACCGAGAGAAATCCAATATAGTGCTGGTGACTTGATAGAGGCTCAGAGCAGAAGAATGATAATACCTCCTTAGCTCAATTGTACCAGATGCCCAGAGGGGTAAAGCCATGTTTTCCAAGGCCACCTCTGCTTTTGGAAACTCACAAGACTGAATAGAACCCTGCAAACCTGAGTGGCATTGCTCTAGGAGACATTTTGGTCATATAATATGATGAGCTAGACTGAAGGTTAATGAATGAGTAGAACTCTGTTTTTTAAAATGTTTATTTATTTTGAGAGAGAGAGAGAGAGAGAGAGAGAGTGAGTATGAGCAGGGGAGGCACAGCGAGAGAATCTCAAGCAGTCTGACTGGGGGATTGATCATACGAACGATAGATCATGACCCAAGCTAAAATCAAGAGTCAGATGCTTAACTGACTGAGTCACCCAGGCGCCCTGTGAGTAGAACTCTATTAATGTGCCAATACCAAACTCTTATTTCTCAGGTTGTATCTACATAGAAAATATTATTTGGGGAGGAGTTTTTGACAACTGCTCCCTATTGGGTCATTGGACCACGTGATATGCAACTCCCAGCTGACTGACAACTGTGTAACTATAAACCTGGATGACCGCATGCTTATTAGAAAGCTTCTTAGCTATACTGGACAAAATATAGCTGTGACATGCCTGATATGCCATAAAATGCTGTGCACAAGTCCACATCACCCTTGTTTTTGTGGGTGGAAAATATTAAACACAATAGGGAAAACAACAACAACAACAACAACAACAATGGGTCCTGATGGGATTAGAACTGTAGGCACCACAGGGCAGATTTGGATTCCCCTGGGACAGCACTACCTCAAGATGAGGAAGGCTGTGGGAGGCCTTAGGGCATACGCAAACTGAATTACATCCAGCTATGATCACCACTCATCTAACTCTAGAACGGAGGACCAACATTTTTGAGTATGAAACATGTATTCTAACTGCACTCAGGCCAATTAGTACACAATGGCAATAATATGCATGATGGATTAAACCACACTGGTCCCCAAGTCAGAATGAGGCCTTATGGGAGATGGGTTCTGTCCTGTTCATCCCGGGACAAACTAAATTCACTTAAAAAACATTTTTTTTTTTTTTTTTTTTTTTTTTTTTTTAGTATTAAATGAATTTGCTTATAATGAGGAGTGGTATTTGGAGAAAGAAGCCCTATTAACTAGAATGAGAAAATTAGAAGTATTCTCTTCACAGAGAAAGACAAAGGATGGGAGTCAGCTTAGAAAGATGATGAAGCTGTAGTGAAGTGTGTCAGGCTGACTCACCAAATAATGCGGGGTGGGGTGCCTGGGTGGCTCAGTCGGTTAAGCGTCTGGGTCTTGATTTTGGCTCGGGTGGTTATCTTGAGGTTCATGGGTTTGAGCCCCGCAGAACCTGCTTAGGTTCTTAGGTGCAGAGCCTGCTTAAGATTCTCTCTTTTTCCCTTCTCTCTGCCCCTCTCCTGCTCGTGCTCTCTCTCTCTCTCAAAATAAATAAACTTAAAAAACAAAACAAAACAAATAATGTGGGGTAATGCTAGGACCCAGTGTTGGCAAAAGCCTTGTACCTTGATCCAAAAGGGACTTTTGACTATTTTCGTACAGATGAAGGCCAAAGTAGCCTTGGGGCACCGGCTCTCCATCCTAGCGGCTGAGGCTCAAGAGCACAGCTATGATAATTTTACAGCCTTCCAAACCTGTGGAAAGTCTCTGGGGGCACTTGTAATTTACATCAATATGCTATGACTGCCCTCACCCCTAGGGCATATCAAAATAAGACACAGACTGAAATACAGGTAGCAAGGATAGGAACTATTCTGAATGCCACCTGTGTCTTCCCCGCAGGAGGGAGGTAGGGCTTGCTATATAACAGCACATAATGGAAAATGGTTTTAGTACAAGTCCATGAACTGAGACAGGTTGAGTGGCTTTGTCCCCAACTGACTTTGACCATGGAAATAACCAATCATGGCCAGTTACAATGGCACCTGTTCATAGTAATATGTGGTATACTGGCAAGGGTTGGTTGTGTTGGAAGGCATTCCAACTGCCTCTGTAATTCTTACTGATTTTGTTCTGTAATGAAACATAGTTGAACCATGACGACACTGTGATATAGTGTACCATTGGCATTTTGGGTAAGATTTGACTTCCTTATGTATGTAAGTCTTAAGATTATACTCATGTTAATAATCAAGTTAATAATCAAGTTAATAATCAAGTTAAAGCCTCCTCAGGATATAATAATACCAATTGAAAATGACTAATCTGAAGAAGAACTGGATTAAGTAACCATCACAATTGCTATGCTAAATAGTTCTGCACAAGTTTATCATAAGGTACAAGTAGTAATAGATGAAATAATCAAGTTAGCACAAAATGTTAAAATGATTCTAATGCCTGTTTAGGATGGATTAGTTTCTTTAAATCTATTTCCTATCCCACAAATGTTAGACATATTCATACTGATACTATTGCTGTCTTTGTCATATAAATGCTATACTAAAGGTAGATGCTCAGACAACTATGGTCATTTCCCTAGAAGGAGAGATCCTTGGCCAAAGGCCATGGGGTGGCTTGTGTAATAAGGAATTTAAACTTACTCAAGGTGAGATCTCACCTTAGCTAGAGGTGCTTTCTAGAAGTGTCTGTTTACCTGCAGGCTCTGGGCCACAAGAGACAACTAACCATGTGATTTATGATGATGGCTTCGGGCTGCACGATATCTGCTGTACTTCTGGAAGAGCTCCAGAGGGGCTGGAGACCAAAATCAGCCATGTGTGCAGGCAACCATGTCTCCACGATAAAAACTCTGGACACCAAGCTTGGGTGGGCTTCCCTGGCTAGCAATATTCTATGCATATTGTCACATATTATTGTTAGGAAAGTAAAAATTGTCCATGACTCCATGGTGAGAGGACAACTGGAAGCTCCATGTTGGGAACCTTCTGGGACTCTGCTCTTGGCCGATTTCAATCTGTTCCCTTTATTGTTTCGCTGTAATAACCCATAACCATGATTATTACAGCTTTCACTGAGTTCATCTAGTGAATTATGGAGCCTAAACATGGACTTGAGAACCCCTGAACTCTAAGCATGGTCTTGGACTGTAACCCCTAACTTCACAGGTGGATTTTTTGACTTTATTCAGACCATTTTTTTCCTATACTCAACACCATCCACTTCAAATATGTCTCTGCTAGAAACATTATCTTTTAAATGGTTCCTTGGATGCCATTACAAGTATGGCATAATCTGTGGTAAAGCACCATTAAGATGTTAACACAGATGTATGTGTGAATTAAAAAGTAACTCTAAATGCAGAGTAACCAATTTACTTCACATTAATAATTCAGCTAAATATTTTTATTTGTTTCTAAACAAAAAGCAAAGAGGACCCAGTCCACTGAGCAATTTTAATAGTGTGCACAATTTCTATTAAACCAAAATAAAACCTTTTGATGTTCTTGGCTTATGAAAGTCACTCAACTTCACTTCTTTTTTCCTATCAAGTTTTTCCTTTGCAAATTTGTTCTTTCTGACTGAAGTTAGAAACTGACATGTCCTTCCATTCTCCTTTTGGGGCAAAAGGAGACATCAATACTAGTCCTTTTAATGGGAAATCAAACCCACCTCTAACTAGGGTATTTATTCTAGTTTTATTCTAGAATTATTATTTATTCTATTCCATCTGTTTCAAATAAACACAGTAAAGTGATCGGAGATGAGTTACAAAGAAAGAAAATGGCAGGCGTGCTACACAAAGACCCTTAAATTGCACATTTTCAAGATTTTCATGCTTGAGAATAGCAGGCATCTGTGATTCACAAAACACTGCACAGAGCAATATTCTTGGCCCCCGTTTTGTGACTGGCAACAAAACAAAACAAACAAAACGACAACTGTGCCCACCTCCCCAAGAAAAAAAAATCAAGACCAGGAGGGCAGAGCAATAACATTATTCAGAGTCATGGAGGAAAGATGAGGAATGCCAGATTCGGAGCCAGTCCCCCGGGGGGCAACATTTTTCTGTTTTCCCCTCTTTGCATGCCTTGGTATTGGATTTCAGTTATCCAATTTCAGTTTCACAAAATTTCAGTTGTGGTTACTTTACTTACAGTCTGCGCACATGTTCAACATTTACAGTGCATCTGCATCATGGCCACATTGTTGCAGGTTAGCCTCTGTCTCTCTGTCTCTCTCCCCCCCTCTCGGTCTCTCTCTCTGTCTCTGTCTCTTGACTCTTCTTTCCCTGATCCGTTGTACTATGTCACGTGCACCGCTTGGGGAAAGCCTGGTTATGTGACTGCCTGCACGTAGAAAGAGGACAAAATCTCCTGGTGATGGTCTATGTGCAAAAAGATTTCTCATTTAAGGAGAGCTTGCAGAGTTCTTTTAGTTAGCTTTTCCAGGTTACCACAAATGATTTAGCCCATTCAAAGAAATTTTACAGACGAGTTTGACAAACATTTCTATCTCAAAAAAGCAATGTTTTCAAGCTCGTTAGCCCCAATTTTTACCTATGTGGTAGTCCAATAAAATAATTGCCAATATAAAATAATAATCTCATCAATATGAAGAAGTATATAATAGAAGAATTTACAAATATACAAAATTAAAATGTGCATATTTTCGGTGCTTATAACCCTTGAGGAAACATAAAACAAGTATACAATTTCAAATTATATGCCCTTCAAAAAGTCCTTCTGAAAATGAAATTCAAAATATCATCTTTATGTGAATGGGGCTGGGGATGGTTTTTTTTCCTGGAAGGACATCCCCTTTGTAAATACCTGTGGTGCTGAGTGCTCCAGCTTAGGTATTTGGATCCGGCAAACATTTGCTCTGAGTGATGTATGGTGACTCAGTTCCCTCACTGTTTCTCTAGTCATAACCCTGACCAGATGCTATTCACATGTCTGTTGGTCTTTATGTGGCATGAACACATCATACGCTCATCAGAGGCACCTCACTTCTTTTCACTATTCATTAACTCATGAATATCAAGAAGAATTCCTCTATGCCATTGAGATTCTGAAATATCCCAAATGTACTCGATTAGAACCTGTTTGTTCTAATCGATCCAGAATTTACATGGTTGATGTTTTTTTAGATAATCATCAAAATGAATATAACAAATTAACAAAATAAAACTTTGATAGAGAAATCAGGGAAAGCAAAGATTATGTCACTTGGTCCCAGGCTCCAGAGATCCTTTAAAGGTGTACATGCATATGCATTTTGATTTAACAATACGATCTAGTAATAATTCTCATCATGAAGTAATTTAAATCTTTCATCAGGGGCACCTGGGTGGCTCAGTTGGTTAAGTGTCCAACTTTGGCTCAGGTCATGACCTCACGGTTCCTGAGTTTGATCCCCGCGTCGGGCTCACTGCTGTCAGCCTGTCAGCACAGAGCCTGCTTCAGGTATCTCTGTCCTCCTCTCTTTGCCCGTCCCCCACTTGCACTTTCCCCCCAAAATAACTGAATGTTTTAAAAAAAATAAATATTTCACTGGGTTGTTGTAAGAATCAGTGGAATATTCTATGTGAAAAATATTTTGCAAGTTATTAATCACATAAGTATGTAGTTGATTTTTTTCTACCTCTTTCATTTTCTTCTTCCTCAAAGACCTATGTAAGACACACACTGAGTCGTACTGATATACTTCCCTTTTAAAATTTTGTTCCTTTAGTCTTTTTTGTTAGCGTATTGATCAGCTATCATCCATTACTTCAGAGGCAAGCTTCATCTGACTGTTTACCACATTGACAAAGCGACACCGATGGTCTTTTCATGATTTCTTGAATGTCTGGCACTGTTGGAAATAACAATGATTGAAAACAGGGAGCTTCTTGAAATCTTCCTGTTGGAGTTATAGAGTTTTAATTTATCCCACTGTATCTGAGAATTGGCCTACCTGTAAAGAAATACATGGCACTCAGGACATGTGTGTAGGGGACAGAGACACCTCGTAATAATCTAATTGTACTTAAAAGAGAAGGGGAGAAGGACCAAGTGTCAGGTCATGCTCTGTCCTGGACACTTATGAGGCACTATCTGTATTATTGGCATGATTTTTCCGTTGTGCTGAGAAGAAAGTGATGTTCAGAAAAGCTCAGCGATGTGCCTAAAAGCACAGAAGAAATTGGAGCAAGATTTGACCCTAGGTTATGGCTTCCAAGTCCATGTTATTTTCCTGACACTTGGAAGAGTGAATAAGGATGCAAAGAACACAAACTAGGGTTTTGGGCAGAGGAAACCAAGCTTCCCCCGCTTGGGTCCTTGAAATTGAGCATAGGTGTGAGACACAGTTTGGCTGGCTTCCATCAACCAGCTTGGGTGACCCTGATAGCAGAGCAATGATAATACAAATGATAACATTTACTGAGTGACTACAATGTGCCAGGTACTATTCCGATTGCCTTGTATGTATTATTTTATTTAATCCTCACGAAAAGCCTTTGTAGGACCTATTAATGCCATTTTACAGATAAGAAAACTGAGGCACAGTGAGCCTCAGCAACTTGCCCAAGACTACACAGCTGTGATAAGGCCACAGTAGATTATGATCCATTGTTATTACATCCCTGGTACTCTGTGCTGCGCTTCTGGGTAAACCTACGTGAATTGCTATGACCATGGATTTCTACGTATGTACTATGCATACCTGATCTCTGGTCTCAGGTTGCAAGGTGCTTGGTCCAGGACACAAGTGTTCCATTTTCCATGTAGCCCTCATCGTACAGAATAGCTCTGAACAAATAGAATAGGTTCAGGGAACAACGTTGACTTGTTCTATGTGAAACAGTAATATTCAGGTACTTACTTGTGAAGGCATAGAGAAGTAACCCATTTTAAGTGACATGCTGATATCAAGAGGGAAACTAGACTTTAACATTAAATACTGTTAAGGGCTAAAAATTCATTTGCTAAAATCCTAATCCTCTGAGCTATACTTAGAGGTAGGGTCTTTAAAGGGACAATTAAGGTTAAGTGAGGTCATGAGGGTGGGCCCTAGTCTGGTAGGAGTGGTGTCTTTTTAAGAAGAGAAGACTGGGACACAGACACACTCAGAGGAAAGACCATGTACAGATACAGGGAGAAGACAGACATCTATAAGCCAAGGAGAGAGGCCCTCAGAAGAAACCAACCCTGCTGACAGGGGGAAATACATTTCTGTTGGGAAATAAATTTCTGTTATTAAAGCCACCCATTCCGTAGTACTTTGTTAAATGGCGGCCCAAGCAAATGGATACAGATACCATTGGGGCAGAAAGATAATAGGGCCTGGATGAACTTCTTAGGCTCTGAGTCCCCAGAGAAGCAGAATCTTTTCCAAATTTCCCCCAAATTCTCCCCCATAGTCTCTGCCCGTTTCTTCCTGGTTGGTAGGTGATCAGTCTCTTATTTACTTTTGCCGAGTGATACAGATATTATCCATTAGCAGGCTATGGCTTTGCATTTTTTTTCTTTTATCCTCTCCTTGTTTTTGGTCTTAAACTTGGATGACAGTCTAATGTGTTGAGATATTAATTTGTACCTTTGCTTTTAGTCCCAGAGGAGGCTTGATGGAATTATTAGCATATCTCCTGTCTCTATCCCAAGAAGGAAGTCAATTTTTCTTCAGAGTTTTTAGCTCCTAGCCTTAGGGATTTGTTAAAGGCTTTCTGGCAGGGCCACAAACAGAAGTTATATATTAAAGTTGTGTGACCTTGGGGAGTAACTTAATTGCTCTAAGACTCAGGCTTTCCCATCTGGAAAATGGAGATAATTATGGTGCTATCTCATGGCTTGTTGGGAAGATAAATAAGATAATGTTTGCAAAGGTCTATGATATATCTATCTATATCTATCTGTATCTATATTTATATCTAAATCTATATCCCATTCCTTGTTATTGCTTTTGGGGTCCATATTGACTCATGCATAACTTGTTTGAAAGGCCTGGGATTAGGGGAAAATTATGGTAAGCATTTGGGTAGATGAAGTGTGCTCACCGGAGTAGGGGCAGATTCTTGGAGATTAAGAGATGTTTTTTGTTTGTTTGTTTGTTTGTTTGTTTTTTTGTATGTGGGGACATGTCCATGAGTTGTGCAGAACTATGCTCTACTCACAAGCCATGCCCTTCCTTGGGGCAGAAGGGACCATGGCCATGGAATAGTGGTGGAGGGGATCAAGCCCCCATCCCCACCTCTGAGTGCCAGTACCTGCTGCATGGCCACATCTGGATGCTCAAAAGAAGAAGAGAAAGATGGGGCATTAAACACTAACCGTCTGGTTCCTTCCTCAATTCTCTGTATCCATTTCAACTCCTTATTGCACTGAGGGGCAAGAGGGCCCCCATAATGACCACTATGAGGCATCTTGCCTGTCCTGGGCCACTGGGCCTCAGAGATTTGATCTGATCTAGAGAAATCAAATTATGTGACAGTTTTTGCACCTGAAGATTGTATCCCAAATCCTTATTCTTGCAAGTATTTATTGATTTTATTTTCTTTGCTTATAAAAAATTCAAAAACTCGGTTTGTAAAATTTTAAAAGTAGAGAAAAACATAAAAATAAATTAATATTGCCTACAAATTCACCACTGGGGACTAACCACTCATATTTTTCTGAGTTTGAGTGATGTAAATATAATACATATATAGGTACAGAAGTGTACATTATATAGAAGTGTACATTATACTATGAGTAGTCTTAATCCTAATTTTCATTTAACAATGTTATAGGTATTTTCTCATGTAATACAAAATTCTTCATAAAGACCATTTATGTGCTGCATGAATCCTGTTTTATGGAAGCGCTTTAGATGATTTAACTTATTCTTTATTATTGGAAAGGTAGATTGTTTTTAGTTTTTGGCTCTATTAAATACTGTTGTAATGATTATTTGTGTTCCTGCCTCATTTCCTCAGAAAGTTTACCTGGAAGCTGTTCTCTCTCTTATTTCTAGGGTAATATTTCATTTTATTCTTAGGAAGCTCATCTTATATTTTCTTCAACCCATTGAAGTCCAAAAATATTTCTTCAAAGAACCTAATTTTCTTGATTACATTTTCTCCTCACCAGTCATCCCCAAACACCTTCGTTTTGAGATGGTTGAAGACTGTCCAAATGGCAAATTAGCAAGATTGGGAAAACCTCCATTTGGTCATTTAAATCAAAAAGTTTCCTTAGCCACAGCCAAACCAGCACTTACCAAAATGCATCCACAACTAAGGTTACGTTGGTTATTTGATTTTGACGTTTCCATATCTGGCCATACCAAACTCTTTCTGCCATCAAAAGGTCTACTGTTTTACTCAAAACTGCCTTCAGCGAGATTCTAAAGGAGTAGGAAGCTGGGGCCCTCAAAGGAATAGCAAGATGATAGTTCATCCTAATGTGCTGACTCGTTGTTGCTTTCCATTCTTTCCTGGAGCTCTGTTTGTGAGTATGTATGCATGCACGCACACGTATGTGTTCTAGGTGCATGTGTGTTTGAGGGCACTGGTAGAAAGAAGCTCCCTAGAGGTGTTTTAGTTATCCAGAGTCCCAAACCATCTTGAGACAATCTGCCTTGCTGGATGTCTGAAAGCATAGTCAGTCCTCACTACAGAACCAACATGGATACACCCTTCCCCAGATTCTACTCTGCTATCCCATTTTAAGTGCTAAATTTGTGATTTCCCCTGGAGTTGCAAGTTTAATTTGCAATGAAATTGAATATACAGCTCCACAGTATTGTGCCTGTTACAAAGGAGAGCCCCTGGCTGGTCTGTGATAGAAACATTGGCTTGTCAAGGATGATTGTGCATGGATGATGTGTTTGTCCATCCTTGTCAGGCTCTGCCCACTTCGGACTGGGTCCTACATCCCATAGTCAGAGCCAATGGTGCATTTTCCTTGCTTCTGATGAAGAGTAACAAGGACTTTTGGTTTTAGGGATCAGATGGAGAGTGATTCTCTTTGAAGCTTTCACAAAGCCGGCAAGAATTTCACACCATTTTGAGTGCTGCAGGTGAAGAATTTAACAGCTGGTGGGAGTGCAAATTAGAGCCAATTATAATTTGATTGACCTGCCTTGACAATAAAACTGTCTTCCCTAATTTAAAATGCCTAGCAGGATCCTCTCTGCCCTGGTAAGGTGGTGATTTCAAACGAAGAGCAGCTCAAACTAGGAAATTCTTTAACAATGCTGTGACAGTAATAAAGATTTATTTATATAGCACTTCTTTTTTCTCTTGGACTGAAATGACTATGTTCAAACTGAGGAATAGCACATTATGTACAGGAATGAAAAGGATTGGGCTTGGCAGAAATGGTGGCAGCAGAAGTAGAAAATCCATGTAAATTTTGGAAAGTAGTGAGGAAAAGGGGGAAATGTCTCAGTTCCAAAATGTAATACCAGGTGTCATAATATTTGTAAAGAAACCACATTAGAATTGAAAAGCATATTTTTTGGAACTGTTTAAAAATGGCATAGGAGAAAGTCCTTTTTCTTCCTTATTTGATTTTAAAGCTAATTTATTCCGCCACCTTGTTTAAATAGGTCACAGAAAGCTTCAAACTCTAGTTCAGACTCAGCCTAGTCACTCCCTACTTCTTATTCACATTAGCCTGGGTTTATTTAACTATCTAATTTTTTTTTTCTAATGTTTATTTACTTTTGAGAGAAAGAGAGGGAGAGACAGAGGCATGAGCAGGGGAGGGGCAGAGAGAGAGAGAGGGGGACACACAATCCAAAACAGGCTTCAGGCTCTGAGCTGTCAGCACAGAGCCCGACTTGGGGCTCGAACCCACAGACCATGAGATCATAACCTGAGCTGAAGTTGGATGCCCAGCTGACTGAGCCACCCAGGCACCCCTATTTAATTATCTAAACTTTAGAAGGAAAGGAGTTGGTTGCTCTGCATCGTTCGGTCTGCCTTGAATCAGGTCTCTGGGTCATTTTCATTGAACTATAATTTAGATGCAGGTGGCGTGCATGCCCCATGCTTCTGGCTTCGGGAAGGCAGAGCTCCAAGGAGCCAACCCATGTTACCACCTGGCAGAGACTGAACAGATCTACTCTCTAATCCCACCTCTGCCACCTAGGACTCACTTGATTGTAGGGCCGTTGTCCTCTGGGTCTCAGGTTTTTCATCTGCAAGATGAAAACAATAAAATCTCCTTCACGGGGCATTGGGTGGTTATTAAGATATGACAAAGATTTTCTCCTTGACCAACCTCTAGCCAGGTTCCCCTGAGCACTGCTCCCAACTAGGCCTCAACCTTGGCCTATGAAGACTTGAATGAACACTAACATAGTTCACTGACAGCTCAAGGCTGCATATTTAGGGTGACACTAGCCTCCTTAAAGTGCCTGCCTGAGAAAACTCAAGGCTGCCCAGAGAATTTACTGTGTGTTCTAGATGACGCCTGAAGATAGGTCCCTTGTGTCCCAGCCTCTGTGGGAAGGCAGAAGCTTAACTTTGATGGGGACCAGTTAATAAACCCAGATGCATTTGGAGCAAACCCTTCTTCTGCTTTTGTAATTATTACTTCCCTGACTCTACTGAGCCCCTGCTCACCACTCTCCCCATTCCCTCATTCTTCCTTTAAAATACCCTATCATCTCTGTCCAAATCAGTTGAGCTGTGTTGAATTCGGTTTATCCTGGAGTCTTTCCCTATTGCAATAATATATTACTGATTAAAATCTGCCCTTACCACATTAACTAGTGTCCAGCTTTGTTAATCTTTGACAGGTACCATATACAAAATGGCTTGACATGATATCTGGCCCAAGTGGCTCTCAGAAAGTGGGGAGATCATGTTTCTACCTGTCAGGATGCCCTTCTCTTTCTCTCCACCATAGAGGCTGCCCAGCCAGCTTGCTTGTCTTGTCTTAGTCTCATGAACCTTTGCAATGACAGAGTGGGGATGGTGAGGAGTGTGGGTGGTGGGGAGGATAGTAGAGTGAGGAGGTATGGGGGGCAGTGAGGGAGGGAAGATGAGGGATAAGAAGAAGTGCTATTCTTGCCACCTTGATGTTGTACTTAGAAGGAATTTCACTAAGTGACAGTGTCATTCCCGTTGAATTTCTAGAATACTAATATAATTTGGACCCATTGTACATGTTAAATATACTTTTGTTACTGGCTTTGAAGTTTAATCTCTTTGTCATACAGTTTATATAAAAGTAAGCAAGGAAGGTTAGGAAGGTAGCTGTAACAAAGGCCATGAGTTTTATGTCATAGAAAAGGTATGGATACTTTCAGCTTTTGGATGCATTGTACCAGTATTGATACGATCTGAATTTTACTGCCTTCAATTTGATGACAAGTAAAATTACCAAAGGGAACAGAAGCCTGAACTCCAAACAATCAACTTAATATACAAACTTTTGGTTTGTCATGTCATAAGCTGTATACTGCATGTAGCCAAGTTTCACCTTTATGGCTATGAACCCTCAGGAAGCTTCTATTTAAGGTGGCCGAATAAAGTGCATGAACTTTGTGACAGTGTTATTGCTCCTCTTTTCTGATTAGTTCTGGATGAGGATTAGGGTTTCTGGAAGTCCAGTCTTTACAAAATGTGAGCCTTCCTCTATCATTATTAATGTGGTTCCCAGGGTCACTTCCTAAAAAAATTAGAACTTAGATCCATGTAGTGATGGTTGAATATAGCCTTGTATACATCCATGAAACCGAAATTTCTTGTGGGTACCAGATCTGGTTAAAAAAATTACCTATAGGAGTATTAAATGGCAAGCAAGGATCCCAGTAACCAGGTCCTGGAGTGCGGCCAACCCCCAAGCAATGAAAGGATGATTTCTGCAGGGCAGGCTTGACAGGGCTGGATCTGCATGGATGATGGAGGGGAGCAGGATGTTCTGGCAGCTGCTGTCTAGTGAGCTGAGACGGGGCATTCACAAGGTGGGCAGACAGATGCCGTAATGACCCACTAAAGAATAACCACATGCAATACAACATAGCTGTGAAACGTGGGGAAACAATGGCAGCAGATGGACAAAAACCTGGCTCACAGCAAGCAGGGAGAGGCAGCTCATTTATAGCAAAAAGCCCTGCATGGCTCAGGGAGGGACAGGAATCCAGACCCAAAGCAAGCCTGGAAATAGCAACAGGCCCTGTAAGCAGTGTTCATCCTTTTCAAGTATTTATTGACTGCTTTGCTGTGCATAGCCCACTTGGCTAGGAGCTTTGTGATGAAGCAGAGATGAAGACAGGCATACTGACTTCAAGGAATGTAGGCTCTAATGGATATGCAGTGGGTTTCTGTTATAGGATATGCTTTGGGAATTATTTTGTGGTTACTGACAACGCCAGCATTTAACATTCTTCAAAGTCTGGTTATTCCTGCCCCAAATCTTGGAGCAGAGATGATTGCCTATCAATTAATGATTAAAATACCTGCACTTCAGCATGTTCTAGTTTGGCAGATTTAGTGGTGACTATACCACCTTATCATCACCAGTTTGATCATCCACAGAAAAAGCAAAAATAATGATGGAGATTCTACAAGGCATACACAGATAGCTTTATAGCTACATCCTAAAATGCAAACAGTCTACATTTCTGCTAATGCCTAACCATAGATATTAAATTTATGTGAAAGTAAGAGATCAACTTGTGATGAAGAATAGCTTCTAATTATGAAAATTTTAAATACAAAATAGTAGTATGTGACATATCTTTATTAAACACAGAGTAGGACAGAGACAACCAAAACGATTTGTGATTTCACCTCATCATATGGGAATAAGTTTGACAATATCAAGTGTAAAGAAGAACATCAGGAAATCTTGGGGTGCCTGGGTGGCTTAGGTGGTTGAGCGTCCGACTTCAGCTCAGGTTGTGATCTCGCTGTTGGTGGGTTCAAGCCCCGCATAGGGCTCTGTGCTGACAGCTCAGAGCCTGGAGCCTGCTTCCAGTTCTGTATCTCCCTCTCTCTCTGCCCCTCCCCCACTCGTGCTCTGTCTCTCAGTCTCTTGAAAATAAATAAATGTTAAAAAAAATCAAAAAAAAAAAAAAAAGAACATCAGGAAACCTCTACACTTGTTAGTAGGAAGGTACAGCCATTTTGGAGAACAATTTGGAAATATCTATAAAGAAAGCTGAAGATATTCATACCCTATACTTTAAAAAATCCACACCTTGACATATTTCCTAAGAATAACACTTGCACATCCAAGGAGATACATGTATTTTTATAGTAGCATTATTTGTAGTAGCAAAAATTGGAAATAACTTACAGTGGTAAGTCTTTATAAAGGAGTACTATACAACAGTGAAAGTAAATAAACAATAGCTCCATGGTACCTGTACTGAATGCATTTTATAAGCATAATGCTGCTCTTAAAATGTAAATTATAGAATGTTCTGTGCATTATGATACAATTTATGGAAGTTATAAAAACATCCAAAACAATACATAAAATTGTCCAAAGGTAAGTATAAATGTAGCAAAAGTAAAACAGAAGAAGCAGAAGAAATATAGGATAACGATGTTTCTTTTAATATTCTTTATATTCTTTTGCATGTCTTTAACACTATAGGATGAATGAATATACAAATCAACAATATCAAAAACAAATTAGAAAGGTGATCATAAAATTCCATTGAAGAGGTAGAAGGAAATTGAATTTCTCCTCTATTTTCTCTGTTTTCCTCTATGAAAGCACATATTAAGTGCAACTTTCTTTAGAAGATGAATTCAGGGGCGCCTGGGTGGCGCAGTCGGTTAAGCGTCCGACTTCAGCCAGGTCACGATCTCGCGGTCCGTGAGTTTGAGCCCCGCGTCGGGCTCTGGGCTGATGGCTCAGAGCCTGGAGCCTGTTTCCGATTCTGTGTCTCCCTCTCTCTCTGCCCCTCCCCCGTTCATGCTCTGTCTCTCTCTGTCCCAAAAATAAATAAACGTTGAAAAAAAAAAAAAAAAAAGATGAACTCAAAGAGAGAGGCAATCTCCATTCCATTTTCATCCATCACATTTCTTATTTCTGAAGTGGCCTGAGGACATGGGGTGTGGAGGCAAATTCTCTCAGAAGCTTTCCTTTCTGAAGAATATGAGTAGGTCAATATGTCTTAAGCAGAGAATTTCTGAAACAGAGGTACATTCCATTGGAACCAGATATTGGCCAAACTGTAGAAGGTCTTAAACATCAGTGTCAAGAGTGAGACGATGTCATGGACATTAGACAGCCACTAATGTACATACACATGTGGGGAAATGAGAAAAAAAGATAGATAGATAGATAGATAGATAGATAGATAGATAGAGGCAAAGTATATGTACTTATGTATAATTATGTATCTATACATAAATTCATCTTCTATCTCTATACTACCTACCCAACTATCTACCTACCTACCTACCTGGCCACCCACCTATCTGTCTATATCTATCTATCTATCTATCCATCCATCCATCTAATCAACTATATCATTTACCTCCCACTAACTACCTATCTACCTAGCTTTCTATCTATCTGTCTATGTGTATGACCTTAGTTACAACTGTATCTACATCCTCTTTAGAATTCCCTGAGTTATCCAGGATGGAGTGGGATGGAAGGCAGAGTGTCAAAGAGGAATTATAACAACATTAGCTGGTTTCATTTCTTTTATTATAATATGGGAAGGGGAAATGGAAACTTTAAGATGAAATGCCTATATTTAAATGTTATCACTTTAATGCTAATGGTAACTAGTAGACTCTACAAAGAGCTTTAAAGATGAGAACAGCATACACTGGTTAATGAGAATGACTATTATTGATGACAATAATATTAACTTGCTAGTACACAATTGGGAAGGGAGATTTACAAAGGATGTTTTTCCTGTGTAAAAACCCAAGACTGATATTTTTGGCTGTGGAATGTAAATTCAGAAATTAGCCCATTCTTTCACATCCCTTTTAGAGATGTGACATATGCTTCTTGGAAGGTTTCTTTTCATCTTTAGAAAAAGGTATAGAATGACATTTGTTTTAAAAGTTAGTTTTTGGTGCCAGTGTTATAACATAAAACCATGGTGGATGTTCAATTGTTAAAGTAGCACAATTATCCTAAAAATAGCAATTATATTTAATCACTCACTTTTTCATTCTTTTACCTATTCTTCTACTGACCACTTGGAGAACGCCTACCTGCTTTAGGCATTATGCCGAGCACACAGAAGACATGAAACAGTCTTTGGAGAGTCCCAGGCTATAGGAGAAGACAGAAAGTGAACAGATGAAATGTGATATGTACAGTAAGGAGCAAGCATTGTAGGAAAGAAGCATAATGTTAGTTTAGAGCAAGATTTCTCAGTCTTGACACTGGGGACATTTGGGCAAGATAACTCTTTGTGGGTGGGCGAGAGGGGAGCAACTATTCTGTGCATTGTAGGATGTTTGGTGGCATTCCTGGCCTCTGCCCACTAGTCCCCTGTAGAACTCTCCTCAAGTTATGAACATCAGAAATGTCTCTGGACATTCCCAGACATCTCCTGAGTAACAAGATGGCCTATGGTTGAGAACAACTGCTCTACTGAATCCCATAAATTTTTTATTTTTTGAACAATTTTATTTAAATCTAAGTTAGTTAATATGTAGTGTAGTATTGGTTTCAGGAGTAGAATTTAGTGATTCATCACTTACATAGAACACCCAGTGCTCATCCCAACAAGCACCCTCCTTAATGTCCATCACCCATTTAGCCCATCCCCCTACCTACCTCCCCTCCAGCAACCCTCAGTTTGTTCTCTGTATTTAAGAGACTCTTAAGGTTTGCCTCCCTCTCTGTTTTTATCTTATTTTTCCTTTCTTCCCCTATGTTAATCTGTTTTGTTTCTTAAATTCCATATATGAGTGAAATCATAGTATATTTCTTTCTCTGACTTGTTTCACTTAGCATAATGCACTTACATATTTTTTTTAATTTTTTTTTTAACGTTTATTTATTTTTGAGACAGAGAGACACAGAGCATGAATGCGGGAGGGTCAGAGAGAGAGGGAGACACAGAATCCGAAACAGGCTCCAGGTTCTGAGCTGTCAGCACAGAGCCCGACGCGGGGCTCGAACTCACAGACCATGAGATCGTGACCTGAGCTGAAGCTGGTGCTCAACCGACTGAGCCACCCAGGAGCCCCTGCACTTACATATTTTTTAGAGTGAGAAAGATTTCTGTAGGCTTGTTTAACAATTATAATTATTTATGATTTCATTAATTTTTTTTTCCATTCAGCCAACATATATTCATTAAAGTAGTACTGGAAACTAGCATGGAGAGAGTATAGTGAAGATTTCCAGTCCTTTTTTTAAATTTCCTTTTTTAATTTTAGAGACAGCATGCAAGTGGGGGAGAGGGGGAGAGAGACAGAGGGAGAGAGAAAGAAAATCTTCAGCAGGTTTATGCTCAGTGCAGAGCCCAACAGGGTTCAATCTGACGACCCTGGGATCAAGACCTGAACAGAAATCCAGAGTTGGACGCTCAACCAACTGAGCCACCCAAGCTCCCCAAGCATTCTTTTTTTAAATAGAAGGTAAAAGATATCAGGGATTTTGTATGAGACTCACTTACCTGGATAATTTCTATATTCTTATGTTTTTTAAATATATTTTTTAATGTTTATTTATTTTTGAGAGAGAGTTGTGGGGAAGGGCAGAGAGAGAGGGGGACAGAAGATTTGAAGGGGGCTCTGCACTGACAGCAGTGAACTTGAAGAGGGGCTTGAACTCACAAACTGTGAGGTCATGACCTGAGCCGAAGTCTGACATTTAACCGACTGAGTCACCCAGGCACCCCTCTATATTCTTATGATTTTCTTTTTTTTTTTTTTAACGTTTATTTATTTTTGAGACAGAGAGAGACACAGCATGAACGGGGGAGGGGCAGAGAGAGGGAGACACAGAATCGGAAGCAGGCTCCAGGCTCCGAGCCATCAGCCCAGAGCCCGACGCAGGGCTCGAACTCGCGGACCGCGAGATCGTGACCTGAGCTGAAGTCAGACGTTTAACCGACTGAGCCACCCAGGTGCCCCTCTTATGATTTTCTATGAGGCAAAAATCAAATCTGTGTTTTCAAAGCCTTTATTGAGGAATGATGTACATACCATGAAATTCACCTATTTTAAGTGTCTAGTTACATGGATTTATGAGTTTATACCAATCTAGTTTTAAAACATTTCCACCACCCCCAAATTTCCCATCTGGATGTTTACAGTCAATAACTGATTGCTTCCACTCTCCAGGTCCATGCAACCATTTATCTTTCTGTCACTATAGCTTTGCCTTTTCTAGACATTTTATTTAATGGAACTGTATAATATACAGTCTTTTCTGTCTGGCTTCTCTTAATTAGTACAATGTTTTTGAGGTTTATCCATGTTGTTGTATGTTATCAATAGTTTATTCCTTTTAATTGCTAAACAGTATTATGTTTGATGGGTAACCATATTTGGTTAGTCCACTAACCAGTTGATGGCAGTTTGGATGGTTTCTAGATCTTGTTTATTATGAATAATCTTCAGGTGGACATGTCTTCATTTCTTTTTGGTGGATTCCTTGGGATAAAGTTGCTGAGTCATACAGTAAGTTCATGTTTAACTTTTTAATATGCTACTAAACTCCTTTTCAAAGAGACTGTCCCATTTTATATTCTCATCAATAATGTATGCCGTTGCTAGTCACTTCTCTGTCAACACTTAGTACTGTCAGTCCATCTAGTTTCAGCCATTTCAGTGATTTTGTAGAGGTATCTCATTGTGTTTTTAATTTGCATTTTATTAATGACTAATGATTGTGAGCATTTTTTTCACGTGGATATTTGCCATTCGTACATATCTTTGGAAGGAGAAGAATCTTCAAATCTTTTGTCATTTTAATTCTTTTTATCTTATTATTGAGTTGGAAGGGAAATTTCTATATTTCTGAATAGAAGTTGTTTATGAGATACATGCTTTACAAATCTTCTCTCCCAGTCTGTGGCTCCAATTAATTTTTTAATGGTGTCTTTTGAAAAATATTTATATTTGATGATTCCAATGGTCAATTTTTCCTTCCCAAAATGGTGTTATAGTTGTCATATCTAAAAAAAATTTGCTTAACCTAAGTTAGACAGTGATTTTCTCCTAGGAATTTTATAGTTTTAGCAAGCTCAATCTTACATTCAGGGAAGGTTGACATCCATTTTGAGTTAAGTTTGTGTGTGGTGAGAAACAGGGTCAGGTTGAATTTCTAAAACATATAAATTAATATTGATCCAACGTCAGTAAAATACATGAACATCCAGTATAATTTTTAGAAAAGACTAGTCTTTTCCATTGAATTTTTTGGCACTTATGTTGAAAATTAGTTGCCGTGTATGTTTTGATCTATTTGTAAACTATGTGTTCTCTTCTGTTTAATTGTATGTCTGTCCTCACACCTATACCATATTTTCTTGATTACTGTAGCCTTACAGTAAGTTTTGAAGCCAGTTATTATAAATCCTAACAAGTTTGTTCTTCATTTATTTTTCAAAATTGTTTTGGATATTTTAGATCCTTTGCTATTTCCATATAAATTTTATATCACTGTCTCAATTTGTACAAGAGCACTTGCTGGGATTTTGATAGAAATTATGTTGAATTTAAACATGAATTTGGAGAAAATGCTATCTTAACAAATGAGTTTTTCAATACATGAATGTGATATATCTGTCCAGTTAGTTAGGACTCTTTAAGTTGTGCATTTCTGGTTTTCGTTTTTTTTAATCTTTATTTTTGAGAGAGAGAGAAAGAGAGAGAGAGAGAGAGAGAGAGAGAGAGAGAGAGAGACAGAGTGTGAGTGGGGGAGGGGCTGAGAGAGAGGGAGATGCAGAATCTCAAGCAGGCTCCAGTCTCTGAGCTGTCAGCACAGAGCCCAATGCGAGGCTTGAACTCACGAACTGCGAGATCATGACCTGAGAAAGTTGGACATTTAACCGACTGAACCACCCAGGTGCCCCAAAGTTGTTCATTTCTTTTGTTAAATCTATCCCTAAGTATTTTATTATCATTGATGTGTTTGTGAATGGAATTGTCTTCTTTATTTTTTAATTCATTGGTGCTAGTCTACAAAAATGCCCTATATTGATTTTTGTACATTGATCTTGTAACATGTGACCTCGCTAAACTTACTTACTAATTCTAGTAGTTTTTTCCGAAGATTTTTTAGGATTTTCTAAGTACAAGATCATGTCTGTGTAGAAAGAGTTTTACTTTTTCCTTTGCAATTTGTAAGCCTTTTATTTATTTCTCTTGCCTTATTCCACACTGTTGAATAGAAAGGGTACAAGCAGACATCTTTGCCTTTGCTCCTGATCTTAGGGGGATAGCGTTCAGTCTTTTGCCATTAAGCATGATTATTTTTTGTCAGCTTTTTGTAGATGCTTTTTATCAGGTTGAGAAAATTCCATTTTATTCCTGATTGTGTGAGAATTTTATCTTTATGTGCTGTGTCTTATCAAAATTTTTTTCTACCTCTGTTGAGATTATTTTCTATTTATTCTTGAGTCCGTTTTACTAATTTGTATCTTTCTAGGAATCTTAAATTAATCACAACCTCATGCCAATAAAATGTAGCAACTTTGTATTAGTACAGCTTCACATCCTTGTCCCTTCTTAGAGCTATTGACATATATGTTATCAACCCATATTACAAGATAGAAATAGTTGTATCTAATCATGGATCCCAGTTACCATCTGGTGTCATTTCTTTTCAGCTTGAAGGCCTGGCCTTAGAACTCATTGTAGTACATGTCTGCTATCAAAGATTTGTCTTCATTTTTGTTTATCTGAAAGTGTCTTTATTTCACTTTATTTTTTATTTTTTTAAAAAATTATTTTTTAAAATGTTTATTCATTTTTTGAGAGACAGAGAGACAGAACGTGAGCAGGGGAGGGGCACAGAGAAAGGGAGACACAGAATCCAAAGTAGGCTCCAGGCTCTGAGCTGTCAGCACAGAGCCTGACACAGGGCTTGAACTCATGAACCACGAGATCATGACCTGAGCTGAAGTCAGACGCTTAATCGACTGAGCCACCCAGGTGCCCCTGTTTCACTTTATTTTTGAAAAATAATTTTCTTGGGGCGCCTGGGTGGCGCAGTCGGTTAAGCGCCCGACTTCAGCCAGGTCACGATCTCGCGGTCCGTGAGTTCGAGCCCCGCGTCAGGCTCTGGGCTGATGGCTCAGAGCCTGGAGCCTGTTTCCGATTCTGTGTCTCCCTCTCTCTCTGCCCCTCCCCCATTCATGCTCTGTCTCTCTCTGTCCCAAAAATAAAAATAAAACGTTGAAAAAAAAATTAAAAAAAAAAAATAATTTTCTTGACTATAGGGTGCCTTGCCACATTTTTCTGTCAGTGCTTTGAATTTGTTATTCCACTGCGTTCTGGCTTCCATTGTTTTTGATGCATAGTCAGCTACTAATTGTATTATTATTGCTTTGTACCCGGTGAATCATTTTCTTTGGCTACTTTCAAGATTTTCTCTTTATTTTGGCTTTCAGCAATTTGACAATAGTACATCTATATGTGGTCCTATTTATGCTTATTTTATTTGATGCCTGTTGGACTTGTTGAATCTGTTAAATTCAAGTTTTGTGTTTTTTCTTTTTCTTTCTTTCTTTCTTTCTTTCTTTCTTTCTTTCTTTCTTTCTTTCTTCCTTTCGTCAAGTTTAAGAGACTACAGTGTCTTTGAATATTTTTGTCCCTCTCCCTCTCTCTCTTCCTCTGTTGGGACTCCAATTACACACATGTTGGAATTCATGACATTACCTGGCAAATCTGAGGATCTGTTAATTTTTCTTCAAATTTTTTCCTTCTTTGTTTTTTAGATTCAATACTTTCTACTGATCTATCTTTATGCTTTCTCTTCTTTCTTTTGCCTTCTCAGATCTGCCGTTGATTCCATCTAGTAAACTTTTCATTTCAGGTAGAATCTTTTGGAATTTTCATTTGGTTCTTTTATATAATTTTTGTTTCTTTATAGAGACTCCTTATTAGTTGACTCTTATCATATTTTTCTTTATCGATTTCAGCATAGTTTATTTTAATTCTTTAAACATATTTATAATGGCAGTGTGAAGTCCTGTCAGCAAGTCCAGTATCTACGTTCACTCAGAGTCAGTTTCTAATGACTGGTCTCCCCCCACCTCCACCCTGGTCTATAGGTGACACTTTCTTGTTTCTTTACATATCTAATAATTCTTAGTTGAATATTGGGCATTTTAATTCAGATCTTATAGTGACTCTAGATTCAGTTATATTTTCTGGAGTGTTATATAGATTAATTAATTAATAACTTGCCTGAACTTACACTGTAGAATTTGTTTTTCTCATAGTGTGCAACTGCTGATGTCTCTATGGATTTGTTTTTCCTATTTTTATGTGTTAGCCTGGCTCACTAGGGGAGGTCATTCCTCCCTCTGTATAGTTCAGTGATCCAACAATGATCAAGACTCATGTTTTGTTCAAACACTTTGAATCTATTCAGCTTCCACCTGTGCCAACTGAGTTGTGTGTGATTGCGGAGCACATCCGAAGTCACGGCCAGTTCTGAAGTCTCCCTTGGTTTTCACATCCTCACAGATCCTTAGGACCTCCCCAACACATGTGTGATTTTGCAGTCAGCCAGGGATGTGAGGAAGAGAGCTCATCATAGTTCTTTTATGATGCTCTGAATTCCAGCAACTCCCCATTAAATTTCTGGCTGGTTGGCTGCTCACCTTCAACTGGGAAACACAACGTTGGTCTAGAAAAGCTGCAGGTTGTTATGATCTATCCCAAATCAAATCTGCCACTTTTTAGCTGTGAATGTCATAGGTGTTTAACTGTCCCCCTCCTCCACCTCTGCTCCAAGGCAAGTCAGCCTTCTCTGGCAGCAAAGTTGCTTTTTTATTGCAGCTAGCCCAGCTTGCTATGGCTACAATTCTTGCCAACTAACCTGGGGGAGAGGGGTCTAAGAACAGCCGCAGGCAAGAGGTCACAGACCCCCCCACCCCTACCCAAAACTCTATTAGTTTTTGTGTTTCAGGTAAATGTTTCTAAATTTATCTTCTGCCTTTGATAGGTTTGTACATCCTGAAATAATTTTTTTAGGACAATTTTATCCATTTTTGTGCTTGTTTTCCATAAAAGTGAATCACCTGCCCTCTTCATATAGGTATCACTAGAAGATCAAATCTGTTTTTATAATAGATTTGTTAGAGAGTAGCATTCCATAAATATATGTTGAGCGTGGTTTATCGAAAGGCAGACTCTGTGCTGAAGAGCCTTCAGAGAGTGATAAAGTCTGTTTCTCAGGATGCCAGGTTATTTTGGGAGGCCTATAAATGTTTGTTGAATGAAAAGATGTTCTAAAATTCTGGCCAAGTTTTTCTTTGCTTTTATAAGAGAAATTGGAGAATACTAACCTAAAAATTCCTCTGCAAACTTTGTTTTGGTAAGGAATGTATTGATTTTCTTGGGCCATTGTATTACATTCTACTAAGATAATAAAAATCCCTTTTTCATCTACATTTTAAGAAGTCTTTTCCAGAGATCCAAAACCACTTGTTTTTTTATCTAAATCATATATATGCAAACAAGCAGCGTGACTACAATATATGTAACCATTCTCTGCCATGCCATTTACCCCTTTCTAGTTCAGACTTTTGGACAAAGTTGTTAGAAGGTCAGGTGATGTTCAGAGAATGTGTCAAAAGGATAGGGCTGTGTTTAATTATCGAGTGTTTCCACTCAGGGATTTAAAACTTCTAGCTCTGAAGAAAGCGATCTTGAGCCAGGTATTTCTGAATTATTTGGGGCTTACTATTCTTGTTAGAATGTTCATTTAATCTAAAAGTATCCATTACAGGTGTCAGATTGACAGCCTGGATCAACCCACAAACAGATTTTATTTGACCTAAGCAATGTTTTAACAGTATCTCTTGTCACAATTTAAAAATCAGAGATTTTAGGTAGCAATACAAATTTCTTAATTTGAAGATCTCACAACACAGCTTTGTTCCCTCTGGGCAACAGTGAGCCCCAGACCCTTCAGTAGGCACAGAAACTCCTGGCCTCACCCAACCCAATTTCCTTTCTCCAGGAACACCCTGCCCTCGTAGACATTTGATTTCATGACTTTTGGGACCTTGGTTTCAAGGGACAGACTACTACCAAGGGGACAAGATAACCAGTGGAGGATTAAGCTGTATTTATAATAAAAGAACTTGGGCCAGGTAGAAAGCATTTGAACCCAGGGTGGAGAAGAATTTTGTAGCCAAATATATACATGACATAAATGAAAATTGAATTGAAATGGTATAAAATGTCATTCATTTGTTCATTCATTCACTTATTCACAGAGTGTTTATGGACTGAATGGGTCTGGCTGACTATTGTCTCCACCCAAGACTAGAAGTTCCTGATGTATAATAAGCATAATATAGTAAGTTTTCCAACACATAATAAAATAAGTGTTCCATACATATTCTCTAAATAAATGAACAAGTAAATGAATTATATTCATTTTATTTCATTTCCCTGGAAAATGAGATAGCCTATTTTCTTGTTCTCTCCCCTTCTAGCAACCCTCAAAATTCAATTTTAATTGATTTAAAATTAGTACCTAGTGGTATTAATAAAGACTTTCATACTTGTTAATGAAAAAAAAAAAAAGGAGATTCCCACCCCCTCCCAGAAATTCTAGACATTTTACCTGTAATTGGGGCTGAGCAGTTTACTTCTCATAAGGCAGAAAATCCCAAATTGGTGGGATCAGGTAGCTTATTATTATAAAGACTATACCACCTTCCAGTTTCTATATAAAATTGGAGAGAGTAGAATTAGAAAGCAAGTAGACTCTTCCTTTGAGAAGCAGGTTAATTAATCTTTCAGCAACCAAGACAAGAGAGCAGGGAAAACACAAACCAGGGAAAATACAAACTGACGAACACAAGTTCAGGTTTACATGTTAAATTCATAAGATCTGTAAATATCACGGAAAATACAGATTTTAAACTTAAGGACTGATTCCGTCCTCCAGTCATCGCCTAAATATATCATGGTCAGAAGCTGGTATTAAAAGCCCATGCTCTGATAACTCTGCTCCAGGAGGCAAGGCTCTCATGAGAGAGAGAAAGAGAGAGAGAAAGAGAGAGAGAGGAGACAGGATTGGGGGCACTTCAGAGAAAAGATCCAAGAGAAAAGTCTGGGACTCTGCCACCCAGCTCCCCGGCCCTGGGAGGGTCCATGGCAGATGTTTGGAATGAGGCAGCTTGATGGTCCCCCAGGGGCATTCTTATAAAGTCAGCTCTGGTAAGTGATATTCTTGATACTTGATGTGTTGCCAGAAGTTAGAATATTGCTTTTCTCTTACATCTACACATGCTGCTTGGAAGCCACTGGGTTTCTATTTAGCGTTATAGATATCCCAGCAACGATTTTCAGACATCATGTAACATGTAGTATCAATCCAGGCATATGTAGATATTTGGGCTTAAGGAGGCAGTGGAGTATCATAAAGAAAAAGAAAGCATTGCATCAGGAATCAGGAGGCCTAGGGCCCAACGGTATTTTCGGTTCTGTTTGATTTTAGCAAAAGTGCCTAGCTCTGTTGAGGCACTGTGGTCTCTTCGTGATGAGAGCCATGCCCCCTTCCCCACCCCCTTCATTGCTGCTGTCTTCATAAATTCCAAAGGGAAATGATACTCGGCCTATTTCAGAGTTGCAAGGCTCACAACCTCCTGGTCAGGATTTTAGACTCCAATCCATGTAAGAGATCCTGGTCTTTTAACAGAACTAGAAATGTCCTCAATTGAGAATCCGGTTATAGAATTAAAAAAAAAAAAAAAAAAAAAAATGGAAAGCAATCTGTAATTTGCAGTAAGAAAAGACTTGTAAAATGAATCAAATTGCAGGAGTCCAAAATGAATAAGAATGCCGATTGCTGACTATGAATATCTGAATAGTGCTACTTTCTAATTGCTTCACTTGCATCAGAGAGAAATAAAATTGTGAGAGTGTGAAGTGTATAAAGGATTCTACCGCTCTCTCGGGGCTCAGAGACCCACAGATTGGAGAAAGTAAGTGAGTGCCTTTCTGACCATTGAATTCCTCACTCATTGCAAGTTAGAAAGCTCTAAGGAGGACTTTAATGAAATGTCTTTGCACTTCTGGAAGGAGGACTGAAACAGCCTGGGAGACAGCGCCACCTAGTGTTCGTCGTAAAAACTTCCTGGCGATCACTTCGCGGTAATTGGCCCCAGTAACTTCTATGAACTAGGGCGAAGAAAATAAATCCATCAAAGCTGACTAACAGAGAGAAATGCCAGCTGAAAGCATTTTTGACTCTTGATGCTTTCAAAAGCCAAGGAACTTAATCCTTGCCTTATGTTTCTTTCTTCGTGCCCAAAAGGCAGCCAAGCTCGTCACTAAACCAAGGGAGGTGAAGCAGGTCACTAAGTTTATAATGTAGTTGGTAACTGGTTTTCATTTTTTCTCTGCATCCTGGCAGCAGGAGATAGGCAGCTTGTTATAACTTAGAGGGGGCTCCTGGAAAGCCTGCTTGCTGGGTGTATTTCTGTAGGCGTGGGCTCGCTGGGAATATTATTACCTCATGGAGTCACAGATTTAATAACATTTCTTCCACTTCATTCAGCACAGCACTAAGTTAGTGACTCCGGCTTCAGCACATTACAGACGCACATTGTTCCCGATAGTATCACATCGTCACAGTCCCATGTGGGTCCCAACCACACCGCCTGCTTTGGCACACAAGCCACACAGGCTCTATTCTCACACTTCCAGGCTTTCTGGCTAGTGTGTTCCCGACCTCTTTGGTTTGCCCCCACCCTCTCCCCTGCCTTTCCTTTCTTCTTTCCCTCCCTTTTGTTCTACTCTCTCTGCTGTATCATCATAACTGTCACTTTGGAGCACCCACCATGTTCCAGGCACGACGACAGGTGCTTCACATGTAATTTGTCATTTGAGAAATGACTGTGTGTATCTTGTGGGTTGGGAAACAGTGGCTCTCCATGGAGCACAATCCAAGGAGTGGGGTGGCCACTCTCTCCCAAGCTGCTTCCAGTCTTTGGATGTTTCTACCATGTGGAGGGGCCTTCGCTGGCAATGACACTCCTGACCCACTCTCACTTCCCTCTCCCCCCACCCCAGAAGAGGAGAGCATGCTTTAATCTGATAAGGGGTGGGGGAGGGGAGGTTTGGAGGCATAATGGGCCTTCGCTAGCCCAGAGCCGACTATTTAACTCCTGGGGGTGAGGCTGCCTGAGCGAAGCATGAATTCTGGTCTGTTTTTCATTCTGTCCATTTCACAGGGCAGACCCTGTCCCTGTGCTGCCCAGTGACTGCGTGAGCAAGTGTGTTCAGTTTGGGGAGTCAGCAGTAGGAAGCTCACTCACCCACAGATATACACCACAACTGCTGCACTCAGCCCTGTGCCTGGTGTAGGTGCTGTTTTCATTTCTTTCCTGCCTTGGTTCAGAACTTTGACGAGTTCTTTACTGGGGCACCTAAAACTCCTAACCTTTAGGGAAGTATCTCATTGCTAAATACAGAGAAGATGGGATTGGGATTATTTGAACTCCAGCTTCAAGTGATTCAAACCCAAACAAGGGCTTTATTTTTTTAAGTTCAGAACCAATTTGTTCTACTGTAGAGAATGTTCTGGACTGGCGATCAGAAGATACAGGCTTTATTTTGGACTTGAAGTCTTCCAGCTTTGCAACGTTGAGAGGGAGCTGCTCTCAGCTTTGCCTTCTTCATCTCAGCTTCTGTGATTTCAAGGTCAAGGCGCCATGATGTGGAGGTACTGTGGGGTGGTGATGCCATCTTTGTGCAGGGAAGAAGCCTTGCATCCGCTTGAAATGAGCCACTGTCTTTTTCCCTCTCTCCTTGTCGGAAAAGCCTGTGTTGCTTTCCAGAACATTCTGAAGGCATTTCAGAACACTGATGGCAGCATTTGCCTAACTGCCTGCTCTGTTCCTGACATGCTTAGAAGCAAACCTTCAACCCTTTTAATTTGTTGTTATACACCCTGGGCAGAGGGCAGCTGGTATGTTAGATTTTTGCTTTTGAACCCCGAATTGGGACTTTTGCATTCACAAATTATTTTCCTCTTGTTTTGTGAATTTGTTCCATTGTTACTCACTTTGAATTGCATTTAGTTATGCATTTATTAATTTGGCTTTATTGAGAAGAATGATCCACTATGGACTGTGGAGAAACAGTCAGTCACCTAGAGGACAGTGTAAGAGGGTAGCAGGAGCATTGCCTCCACTCTGAAAAGACAAGGAAAGGACATGGGAAAGGGGTGTAATCTGGTCATTCCCAGTGTAATCCCTGTAGCCCTGCTCTTGACCCAGAACCTCACCTTAGTTTTAGGACATTTTAGCCCAAATCATGTTGTTATTTCCCTTGAAAATTACTTGCTCCTCCAGGCCCTGATACACCAAATATGCCAGAAACCATCTACATGCCAAGGGGCACCCCCACACCTTCATCTCAAGTTCACCACTTTCTGCCATGGAAGAGTTAGAATGGGCTTTGCTGTGGATTTACAGGTTAGAGAAAATTTAGCAGAGGATACGATTAATGGAATGCATGTTGGTATTAATGCCAACTCTAGACATTTGATAAATAGGACTCTCCTTTCCTTGGTGAAATCATCCCTTCTCTATGCTGATAATTCCAAAATTGCTATCTCCAGCTTGGACCTCTCCTTGTCTGTCTGCCTGCCTGTCTGTATACGTATCTATGTATCATCTATCTATCATTTATCTCAATGGTGTATATGTCAATTATACATAATATATTCATTATATATTATATATACATTATATACACATAATAGACACATTATGTATATTAATACATGGGAATGTATTACATTTATTTAATAATACATACTTTATATATAGCCTCATCATCAGCAGGAGAAAGCACTTGGATGCCCTACAGGTGTCCTAAGTTCAGCATCTCCCAAATTGAGCTCCTACTGTTCTCCCCCTACATCTGCTCTGCTCCTGGCCCTTTTCTTGGCCTTTCCCATCTCAGTAAGTGGCATCTTTCCAGTTGCCAGGGCCAAACCTGGGAGTCATCTTTGACTCCTGCCTTGCTTACATCCTACATCTTGCAGATCCTATGTCTGATCTGTCAGCCAATCCTGTTTTCTCTACCTTCAAATCCTAGCCAGGTTTTGACCATTTGTCCCCACTTTCACAGCTACCACCCTGGTCCCAGCTGCCCTCCTCTCTTGCCTGGACTTTGGCAATAGCTTCTTGTAGGTCTCCCTACCTTCCTCTGTGCCTTTCAACCTATTCTTATCCCAGAGGTCCACAGCATCTTTTTAAAATCTGTCAGGCCATGGCACACTGCTCAAAACCTTCCAGTGGCTGTCTGGAGTCAGACACAGTTCTCTGGGCTGTGCCCATTTCCTCTCTGCTCTCATGGCCTTTTTGTACTCTCTCTGCCACATTGGTGCCTTCGCTTTTCCTTGAATATGTGAGCAGCTTCTCACCTCAGAATGTGTGCACTTACCAGGTCCCCTGGGTGGGACTCTTTTCCTGGAGTAACTTACCACCACCTCTTACCAGAGGTCTTTGTACAACTGAGAGAGCCCCTCTGGTTCTTCTTCTAAAATTGCTACCACCCTCACCGACACAGCTTCATCATTGTCTCTGCTTCGTGTCCTTAGCATTGCCACTGTTTAATATTCTCTATATGCTGGTGCTTATACTGTCTCCTCCATGGGAATGTAAGCTCCACTGGGGCAAGGATTTCATTGATTTTGTTCCCAGCTGTATTCCCCAGCAATGAGAGCTGAGTGCTCAATACATATTTGTTGAATAAATGAATGAGGTGAGGAGGAGGAGGAGGAGACACAGCAGTAGCCTCTCATGTGAGCATTGGGGACATTGAACAGACAACCAACCACTTAAAACACAGGGCACAGTGCACTTGGGTGTTAGGAATTAACTCAAAACAGGGCTATGTTCTGATACCAGAAATTATATTATTAGGGGTTTATTTTTCTGTTTCAAGTTCTTATTTACCGTCACTTGATTGAACAGATATTTACTGAGTAGCTGCCATGTCACTGTGCTGAGGGCTAAGAGTACAAGTATGGTCCATGTTCTTGTGTAGAGTAGGATGAAGGTGAGAAATTCACACATTAGTAGATCATTTCAATACAGAATGGTAAATAAATGCTCAAGCATGCCATTGGGGGTAAACAATTTAGGTCTCCTCAGCCATTTGCACCTGAGTTTTGTGTTGTTGTTGTTGTTTCTTTGTTTGTTTTTTACCAGTTTTTATAGGAGAGGATATTTTGATGAACATGGATGGAAGGGAGAAATAATACACATTTACTCAAGAAGTGCATCCTAAATAAGAGTCTTCAGAAAAGGGTAATTGAGGGTAATCATTGCTAAATAATATTTTGATGGCCTCTCCTCCCCTATTGAGAACTAACTTACAGGTTACTTTAAATAAATCTTATGAACTCTCAGTGCCGCAGAGAGGTTAATAAGATCTTTTTTCCACCAAAGGAATCTTGCACGATTGGACTGGATGAGCCCCACTCTTCATCTTGATCTATGCTATAACCAACAGCTCATCCTAACAAAACCCTGTTCTGTGATGGCACCACTTTGAGGTGTCGTTGGCCATTTGTTGGCTCTGTTTTCCCTGAAAGCCTGGAATTGTGTTTCAGTTGTTGGCTAGACACATTGAGCTCAGGGACACTTCCTAGGTAAAACCAGAGTATTTTGGTAACCTGGGACCTTCAAAAAACAAGGACAATGGTTTGCTGAGAACTATACATCCTCTATGGAATTGACCCTGCTTTTTAAAGATTTACCTTGAACTTAAATGCTTACCTGGTCTTCAAGTGCCAGGGATAACTTTTCTGGGGCGTATGCCCTGGCATCTCTCTCCCCACCCAGTCTGGATCCAGTGAGCCTCTTTTCTGTGCCTACAGCACCCTATATTTCCTTTGTTGCAGCCTACTCAGAGTCAGGCCAGGCTTTCAGGTTGAGTACATGTCTCTAGAATGCTAAGTCTGCCCAAGATTTCTGACGCCAGCTGCAAGTTTAGGGGTCCTCGGAGACACCCTCAGGTTCAATAATTCACTAGAAAGTCTTGCAGAACTCACTGAAAGCACTATCCTTAACCAGCCAAAAGCAGAGATGCATAGAGAGAAGTCCAGGAGGGTAGGGAGGGCTAGATCATCCTCAGGGATGTGTTATCTTCCTGGCACATCCATGTGTGACAATACGCAGAGTATTGACAACCAGGAAAGCCCGCCCAAGCGTTAGTGTCAGAGTTTTAATTGAGGCTTCATTACATAGGCATGCTTGATTGAGCCCTGGCACAGTGGCTGAACTCAATCTCCAGCCCCCACCCCTCCCCAGGGGGCAGGCCAATATCACAGGGCTCAAGCCCCAAGCCTCTAATCATGTGGTTGATCTTTCTGGCAAGAGAGATCCCCATCCTGAGTCGTTTGTCTGCGTTAGCTATCAGGTGTAGTGGGAGGGGCCCACCAGGAATGAAAGACCTTCCAATCACTGGGAAATCCCAAGGGTTCACAGGTTACTTCCCAGGGATCAGGGATGAAGGCCCACCAAATTCTTTGTTACACACAGTCCCCGTGACACTGTATTTATTGCTGCGTGTTTACTGGTCTTTCTCATTAACTTCTTGAGGGCGAGGAATATGCTGCCCTGTTCATCATGGTCTTTGCAGCAAATACAAAGTCGGTGCTCAGAAAATATTTACTGTATGAATGAGCAACAAACTTCAATTTTTAGGCAGATTTTATTCAGGCATTAATTCTAAACCATCACCATTGGGAGTTGTTAAAATCCTAAGGCACATGTAGCTAAGGCAGTTGTCCCCATCTAGATTCTTCCTGTGCACTGCCTACTGATTTTCTCCTGTATCCCATGCCGGTCCACTCCTTACCACATCCAAGACACTTCAGTCAGAGTAGTGGCTCTCTTATCCTGAGACTGATATATTTAATGCAGTATGGAAATTCAGTCTCCATCCACTGTTTTTATTAGTTCTGGCTCCTAGCTACTGCACAGAACCTTGTAAATGCAGGAATAATATCAAGTTTCTTTCCTTAAAATGCTTTCTCTGCACAAAACTGCCCCCTTTACTTGCCTTAATCCTTTCTGCTGCTGTGGTACGGCTAAAGTGGGGTGACAACATGGCAGAGAGGCTTTGACTGCCCTGACTTTCATCTATTCAAAGCTGCTTCCAGGTGATTACATTATGAAGTAGTCATTTTTTAAAGGCAAAAGTCCTTCCCTCTATGACTTAAACCACCTATATTTCGTGATTATTTTTTATGTCGCAGTAATCAATATCTCCCTGACTACCCAGAATACTCCTTCCCACTGACTATGTCAGTCTAAGATTTTATTTCTTACTTTTAGGAAAAGGTTCCACTGTGTGGAATGTATGCTGAGGATAACAGTAGAAAATGGCAGGGGCCGGACAAGACCTGAAGAGCAAACCCTCCCTCTGAGGGCAGCAGGGGTGGGTGATTCTCCTGGTCTAACAGTGGCTGTTGGCGTGTCCCCGGATAAGAGTTTTGCTATGCCAACGTTGAAGTGGCATTAGCTCACCAGCTGCCGAGCGCTCAGTCTTTTCTGGACTGTGGCTTGCTCACGGAGCTGGGAGACGTCTGAGGAGTGGGTGGCGGGTAGAGGAGTGTTTGTGGGGGTCAAGGGAGGATGTTTCACTAGCGTTGACCTCATTTCAGGAGAATACAAAGCCTCCCTACAAAAAGTTAAGACGGTTTAAAAATTGCTTGAATATTCCATATCCTTTCCGGAAATTTGAGAAAATAAAAGTAAGCAAAAAGATGTTCTCACCCTTCCTTATAACACTATAAAATATACTAAAAGGACATTGGTTTTATCCAAGGTCATAAATGTTCAAAGTCCACCCCTTGTAGAACCAGTGATGTGAGAGACCATGCTGGTCCTTTTCTTCTCGTCACTTCTCTTTCTCTTCCTTTCCTCCTTTGATACAGAACAATAGGAAGATTGAGACAATGGGGCAGGCTTGCAGCGGCTTTTATGGGGAGCGTGCTGTTGGCTTGCGGAGCGCCACCTGAAGGGATAACAATTCTGTGAGAGGTGAGGTGAAGGGGAGCCCAGGTCCCATCCACATCCAACCCCTGGCAGAAAGGCACACTCGCTATTGTGTGTATGGAGTAACAGTGACATCCTGTGGCCAGTCTGGTTGATCTAAGTGGCTCCTTTATAGATAAAGAAGACCATTTTGTCTGCACTGAAAGGTGAGCCCTAGTTGGCTCCTTCTTCAGACAATACACAAAAGAGGGAAGGGCTGGATTCTCACCGCAGGCTTTCTGGCGTCTCCGTCTGGGCAGCTGTCTCTGATTTCGGCGGGGGGAGATTCTTGGGACAGAAATTATGTCTGTTTTTATGCTTGATCAATTTAAATGTTACCATTTGAGTGTTGAGTGAACCATAATAATAACCATGAGAACAGTGTGAGAAAATAGTGACAGGAGAGAGAAGCACTTTGCTTCTTTATAAGACTTCCCGGAGGATGAAAGCAGAATAATCTGTTACTTAAAAATGCCTAAATTGCTTGACATTTAGCTGCTTTACTTTTTTTAAGTTTTGGAAGCAATAACTTTATTTTGACCTTACTTAATAGAGAAGAGGGCCGGGCAAGAAAACAACTCTGATCTTAAGTTATGGTAACATACTTACGAAATCAGGCGATGCTGCCAAGTCCGTAGCTGTGCTCACTGGGGCCTGGGAGTTTGTGGTTCCAAGACTTGAATGTGTGACCTCCCATGGGGTGGAATGCAGGTGGGCCCCTGCTGGCACCTGGCTTTGGGTGTGATCAAAGAGCGCGTGTGAAACGCGGGCTCTGGCATGGTGGCCGGTGTGAGTTGAAGGAATTCATTCAACTCAACAAGATGGGGGTGTCTGCCATCTTGTGGTTTCTATCAGAAAGGTGCTGTTGCCCTGAGACTCTTTTCTAGGTGTCCCCAGGGTCCTGCTCAGGGTATAAGGCAAGGGGAATTTGGAAGTTAAGAAGGAAAGTTACGCCCCGGAGATACACAGACCTGGGTTCCAATCCCAGCTCACCACTCACTGGCTCTATGGCCTTGGGCAAATTCCTTAGCTATTTGGAGTCAAAATTTTCTCAGTCTGAGGAAAGTGTTAACAATAAGCACCTCCTTCTTGGGGTGAGGGGAGGAATTCATAGCCTAGGCAGGGTGAGTGCCCTGTGTGCGTGGCCTGGGCCACAGAGCTGCACGGGGAGCTGCCACACTTGTTGCTGCGTCCATAGGCATGGGCCCTGGGCTGAAGGCAGCTTGGTAGGAGGGCTCCTTGTCCCTCTTTCTCGGAACTTGGCAAAAGATCTCTGTCCCTGTCAACTGCAGCAGGTTTGGGTTGAGGGCAGGAAAAAGCGAGGAGCGAGTGTGTGTGTGTGTGTGCGCGCACACGGTGTGTATAGTGTGGTGTGTATATGGTGTGCTGTGTGTGAGTGGTGTGGTGTCTATGGTATGTATGTGTGGGGTGTGTACGTATGTGGTGTGATGTGTGGGGTGTGGCATATGGGTATGTCGTGGTGTGTGTATGTATGTACATTGGTGGTATGTGTGTTACGTGCACATGTGTGGTGTGTATGATGTATGGTGTGTGTATGTGGTATATGTGTGTATGGATGTGGTTGTATGCATGTGGTGGTATATGTGTGGTATGTGTCTGATGTGTGTGTATGTGGTGGTGTGTATGTGTGTGAATGTAGTATGTGTGTGTCTGTGTTATGTGTTTGTCTACATGATGGTGTATACGTGTTGTGGTGGATGTGTGTATGTGGTAGTGTGCTTGTGTATGTGGTGGTGTGTGTGGGGTATGTATATGTGGCAGTGTGTATGTGGTGTGTGTGTATGTGATGGCATATGTGTGTGGGGTGTGTGTGGGGTATGTGCGTATACAGTAATGTGTGTGTGTGTGTGTGTGTGGTGTGGTGCTTGTGTGAGCCCACGCATGCACACACACACGCCTTCACTGGCCCATTGTGGACCACTTGGTGTGGATGGTTGGCCTCAGCAGAGCAAGATGTGAGGGCTGCCCAGAGGGTGATCTCCAGGCTCAGGATGGGAATAGAAGAAACAAAAGAGGAGGGAAGAAGGGTTAGGTAAGCCAAGAAAATGCCAATAAAGGAAGGAAATGGAGAGGATTAGTCAAAAGTAAGACTTTCAGCACTGAGTATTCTCTTAGGCCATTTTAAAGTTCTCCAAAATCATGATAACTTAATTCCTGTGTCAATAATGGTTTCACATACTTTCTGTCTAGTGGCAGAAAAAAGGGCAAGCCAGAATTTCCTCTCAAAGGGCAAAAATCTCATGTTTTAGTCCAGAGGTGACTTAACTGAGAACATGAAAGGGATGGCTCGCAGCTATTCGAATCTCTGTCCCAGCTGACCAGCCCATTGTGTGGGGAAAAGTGATTTTTCCACCTCTCCATTTTCTGTCTATTGCCTGCATTTCTGCCCTTTTCCTCCTGCTCTCCCTCCTTTTCCCTCTGTCTTTCTTAGCGTCTCCTATTCTTGGGGGATGACTCTTGGCCTATGCAGATGGCGCTTACTGACTTTGTCTCGAAAACTTTTTTGCTTTCCAATTTTCTCACAAATTTCTTTATGCCTTTGGGCAGCCACCCTATTTCACTCCAGTTTCTGCTTGTGCTAAGTGACAGATGGATTTCCCACATCCTGGCTGTAAAAGAAAACCAATTTGTTTGAAGATAGGTTCACTTAGGTGTCAATAATAATAAAGGGGAAATAATGTCATAGTGTCTATTGGAGACAGAGTATGAAATCAGTGCCCTTGTAATTACTAGGGGAAAAACAAAGTTGAAGCCCTTAGAGGGTATTTGAAAGGCATCTTGGCTTAAAGATTTGACTGTAGTGACAGAAAGGCAGAGAAAAAAAGCAAACCAAGTTTTTGCTTGCTTGGACTGAGGTTTGTTCTTCCTGATCATGGGAAGTCTGGGCCAGTAGGGCCAACGATTTCGACCGCCCCTCCATGTTTCTTTGCACTTGGGCAGGGAAGATTATTAAGATGGGCCAGTGTGCTCACGTGACATGTGCAAGACAGAGATTTCTGGGTAACAAAGGCTTGAAGTTTCTGATTATACAAATAACAAAGCTAATCACACTTCAAATTTATTTGTGAAAACACATTAAACCCAGTTTTGTACACTAATATTTACACTTTTGAGTATGTGGCCCAGAAGAGTGAATGCGGTTCCAGAAAGTGCTTCATGTAATCAGTGTATGCCCATATGGAAAGCTCCAGGGCAGCCCACAGATGATGCTGACACAATCCAGTTGGCATCTCTCCTCATGTCCTCCCTCCCATTCCCTCCTCCCCCTCCTCATTACCACACTACTGCTTCTCCAGTGTCACGAAAAGAAAGAAAGCTTGAGAGGCACTGGTGGCTGGATGGCTCTTATGACTTTCCATTCCTTTCTCCCTGCCTCTCTTCCTCCCCAAAGATGGAGCTCATGTTAGAAGGTATGAAAGTGTTTTCCTCTCATATGAGTTCGAAATACTGTGTTCTGACTTATCTCCTGAGTATCAGTAGGGATGTTTTTGGTTCCAAGGGACAGAAACCCCAATTTCTAGTGGGGTAAACATTAAATGACTTTTTTTGGCTCCTGTATTTGCACAGTCCATAGCAGGGTGCCTTCAGTGTGTATCCAATGGTCCAATAGTATAAACCAGGACCCATATCTTTTCTTCTTTCTGCTCCACCCTCCACATTATCTGCTTCATTTTATTTTATTTTATTTTATTTTATTTTATTTTATTTACTATTATTTTTAAATTTATTTTTGAGAGAGGGAAGGAGGGAGGGAGGAAGGGAGAGAGAGAGAGAGAAAGAGAGAGAGAGAGAGAGGAGGGGGAGGGGCAGAGAAAAGGGGACAGAGGCTCTGAAGCAGGCTCTGTTCTGATAGCAGGGAGCCTGATGCAGGACTGGAACTTATGAACTGTGAGATCATGACCTGAGCTGAAGGCAGACACTCAACTGACTGAGCCAACCAGGTATCCCTATCTGCTTAATTTTAGGGCCAGATACTCTCACAAATTGACTTCCAATGCCATTGGAGTGGCTCCATATCTCCCTATCCATAAAGAGAGGGGTAGGGGTAGGAAGAGAAGAGAGTGTATGCGAGTATACACTCAAGTAAGTTTTTTTCTTCTTTCTCTCTGGCTTTTACTTTGGGGGTGTGCGTGTCAAAGCCCTGGAAATAAATCCCAGACAACTTTCTGATTGGATCTACTTAAGTTCTATACCTGTCCTGAAGTAATTGCTGTATTGCTATGCCTAGGGGCTGTTGGGTGCTAATTGTTTTATGCCAACAGGACCTACCCATGGAGCTGAGGGAGAAAGGGGAAGGCAGAGAAAGCATGGTGCATGCTGTTACTCAACATGCAAGGGATCTCCTCTACCCTTCTTATTCTGTCTTTATAAACTCTGTTTCATTCTCCTCATCATGTGTAAGAATCCATTTGTTTGGAATGTACTTAGTATTAGGATTGGAATGTATTATCTTTATAAAATCAGCAACCTGTGTTACTAGTTATTTGAATTGTGTCCATACAATCCCCATGTCCCACTGAGGGCAGTTCTGCGCCTGACACTTTGGGTGTCCTTCTGTGGGCAGGGCCTCAGTAAATTTGTGGAGGGAACAAATCAAGGGAGGTGCTTCCCTTGATTTCTTAGTTATGGTACTTCTTCCTGGAACAGAACCAGCACCCCAGGAGTGAGACTATTTAGGGTGTGGTAGGTAGATAAAGCCATATAAGCAGGTGTTAGAAGCTTGAATGAAATAAATTCATTCTTTTCTGGAGTATCTGCTTGAGGTATGGACCATTGACAGGGCAAAGCCTCTTTAGACAGTGAGCTTCTACAGGCTAAACTGGATGTTTCATCACATTTCTCCCTCCTTCCCCATCTGTTGTTGTTGTTGTTGTTGTTGTTATTATTATTATTATTTTGCACCAGAAAAAGGAAGGAAATCAATCCACTGGCACATCTATACTCAAACAGGTTTGGTTGTAAAACCTGCAAGTGAAGCAGAGACTGTTCTCCTGCTGGCAAGAACAGTCAGTAAGGATTCTAGGACCAAAGCAAAACTAAACTACAAATTCTCATTTTCTGATTATTTATACCAGGTTACTAATGAAGCAAGTGATAAGCATCAGGTTAAATTCCCACTACCCCTGGGGGTGGTGGTGGTGGTGGTGGTTTGGAAGTGCTGGAAAGGACATGCGCCTGTCAGACGCTAGCAGTGTTAACTGCTTGTCGAATGGAGAGGTGAACGCTAGGCCTTGCCTGCTGCTTTGAGATACTCTAGCATTCCCTAGCAGTTAGTGAAAGGGTTTAAATTAGATACCATTGAGTTCCGACCATCATTCTCTCCCTAGTCTACTAATAAGAACTGAAAAGAGAAGCAGGACATCAACATGTGCTTTTCTACCTAGAAGGCAGGGAGAGACCTTGGGTAGACTAGGGGCCATGCCTGTAGTCAGGTAACCAGTGTGTGTCATCTCCATGACAACCTTTGGGAGCCCCAGGGTTCATGCACCAGTGCAGGCAGGTTATCGGGGTGCTAGGGGCCTGGAGGAGTGCCAGACTTCTCACACTTCACAGCTGAAGACTCAATCATTCATTCTCCTTACCGGAACAGGCAGATTCAGGTTTCTATCTCTTAGTTCTCAGAGTTCTGATTTGTTCTCTTATAGATGCTTGGATTCCTTTCTCAGCTCATGATTACCTCTTTCGAGATTTCTCTTGCCAAACAAGCACTTTTTTGCTTTATACACTCTTTCAGTGGCTATATTCATTTATTTAATCCCTTGTGCTAGCTTGACACAATTCTGTTTCTTTCAGTTGAGTTTGTGTACCTCTGTTCTTATCTCTTAGGGGTTGTTGTTCAGTCGAAGTCTTGAAGGCAATCTTCTTTCTCATATCTTTATAGGAGGTGCTTTATTTTTCACCTTTCGATCTACCCTTGACGACTCACTGCTTTCTTCTTCTCTGGCTTTCATCACATCTCTTCCTCTTGGCTTCCTTTAAATCTTCTTCATCAGCTTGCCCTCCAAGACTGACTTCATTGGATAGATCAGCTGAATGCCCACCAGCCAGGCACACGGGCCAAACCCTAGCCGTGTCAGAGAGGGCTGGTGAGAGGGTCCTCCAGTAATGAAGCTGGCCCCCTCAGGTGAAGGAGAAGCTGAGGCTCTCCACTCTACTCCAGGTGTTTCCTCCTTTCTCTCCCATGGTCTGGTGTCCTTTCTCCTGGACTCCTGCTCCTCCAGTACTTTCTCTCCCCGACCTGGTCTTCCTCCCAGCTACTTCTACCCTGAAGAAGCTGCCATCTCTCACTGGCAGACAGCAGTAAGCCTCAGAGGAAAGCACAAACCTTCCCCTCAGAAGGCCCTCTGTGGGCAGTATCATGACCCCACTAGTGACAATATGGGCAAATTGTACCGGAATGTGCCACCCATGACATGCCACTATGGCCTGAGGATTATTTTGAGCTAAAGGCAATTAAAAACCAGTATATTCGAGAAAAACTCTTCACCTCCCTTTAACTACCTAAAAATAAAGTATAGGGGTGCCTGAGTGGCTCATTTGGTTAAGAGTCCAACTATGGCTCAGGTCATAATCTCACAATTTGTGAGTTCAAGCCCCACATTGGGTTTGCTGCTGTCAGCACAGAGCCTGCTTTGGATCCTTTGTCCCTCTCTCTCTCTGCCCCTCCCCCACTCATTTACACACACACACACACACACACACACACACACACACACACACACACACACTTTTTCTCTCTCTCTCTCAAAATAAATAAACTTAAAAAAATAAAGTATAAATTTCCCTATTTGCAAAGGAAACTTACATGTATAAAGTCCCATTTATAAAGATATCTCAGAGAGCTACTCCTTGGAGACAACTCCTACCACCCAAAGACTCACATCCTCCTAATGGACCGTTTTTATTTATCACACATCTCTTTGTGGCCCCTGCTCTCCCTGCCCCACTCTGCCCATAACTACATGCCCAGACCAGAAGTCCCCTTGTCCTTTGTTTGGCCTAGGATGGTATATAAATCACAGTCTTAACTGGCTGCCTCCTTGTGTCTCACCTAATTAAACCATTTTCTCCTCTTGTTAATCTGTCTTTTATCAGTTTGGTTCTCAGGTCCCAGATGTTGAAAGTAGGAGGGCAGAAGGAAAAAGATTTTCCTTCCTATAGCGGCCATAGCAATTCGTTCCTAGCTGGTGCCCTTGAAGATGTCGATCTTACATGCGTATTATAAATATTTTATCTGTAGTCTCCTTTCAAGAACATTCCTTCATGTGTGTGTGAACTAAGGCTCCCATCCTTGAGATGGGTCTATGTTTATATTAAGACGTGAGGCGTTACTGCCATCTCTAGGTTTCTTCCACGCTTTCCACCTTGGAGGAGGGTCCTGTTGAATATTCCAGGCTCTGATTCCATCACACTGGCCTCCCACCCTTCCCCCCCCCCCCAGGGCCAGTGTCTCCCCATCAGCCTGTCTGTTACTTCCTCCCCATTGTCAGAAACAAGATGAAGGGTATCCACCAGGTTTTCCTTTCCTGTTCAGGTTAGTCTATCTCTTTTTACCCACTTGGTGAAAGAAGCATTGGAGATATATTAAGAGAAGACATGGAATGTGGTAATTCTGCTAAGGTTGGAGAAATTCTGACTGAGTTGCAGCTAGAAAGCAGCTTGTTAAACACCAGCCGAGGCAGAAGGTTTCGTCTCATTGGAACGCTACTTATTCAATGCTTGAACAGCTCTTGGAACAGCAGGAACCTGGGAGTGTCTCTGGATACAAAAGGCAAGCATGGTAGATGTTAAACTGGCATTCATTTATTGGAATCCATGTTGGGTACTTTTCTCATTTCTCTCCCGGGAAGACCTTGTTGGTGGTATCTTTGAGTTAGATAACACTCATATTTCAGACACTTAGGTCTCTTGCTTAGAGGGAAGACAGGCCAGATTTGAAAATGAAGTTGACATTCCTGTCATAGCACAAACAAAAGATGTTGTCACAAAAAAAGAGAAGGAGGGAGAGAGAGAGTTTTTTGTTTGTGTTTTCATTTTTAGTTGAGAAAAATGTCACATGTATTGGATCCGCATTTCAAAGGGTGGAGCACAACCACAGGATGCATACATCAGTCACTGGAAGGGTGTCGCAGTCAACAAATTAATACAGACCATGTCTACCTCCTCTACATTTTGCCCTTCTTCTTGTGCATGCTATTGATTGATATACCTCAGGGAGGAGATTCTTCTGACTCAGACACTAAGCAAGTTCCTAAAGAAAATATCAGCTTTAAAAGGGAATAGAGGAAGTAGCAGAGGCAGCAAAAAATCGCTAATCTTTCATTTATAAGAGCTACTGAACATCTGGAGAGCAGGCGGCTCCTTTAACCCCTGGAGTGCAGGAACAAATGAGCACCAAAGGGCAGCCCATGCTAATGTGGTGTCATTAATTTGAATACAATGGAGGGCCCTATAATAAACATCTACAGAGCCATCTGGGTATTCCTTTATACCGTGCTTGGCTCCTTGGGGCACTGGAAGCACAGCTTAATGGGAGAAGAAATTCTTTTGAGGTTGAAGAACAGCGAAGATATCTTTAAAGAGGAACACTTAGTTTAAAAAGAAATGCGTAATGGCCAAAGTGAAAAAAGATCAAATAATTCATAGGAAAAATATGTTTTAAACTATCCATGGGGGTGTTCCTAAAATTAATATTTATGTCTGTTTCTTGCCCAGCATTTATAGAATTTTAAACCAAATGTCAGTGTGTTGGGGAAGAATAGGGGAATCACATGCATCAGGAATGATTAATGTCAAATTCATATTTTGGGGGAGAGGATGAGGTCTGGAATCCGGTTGAAACTGGGCAAGTTTTTCTATCACCTTTCCATGGGGTACTCCATCTGAGGAGTCTTTAACTCCATTACAAAAATAGGAATTGAGATTATAATACTTGTTCTCTTTCCTATTCTCAGGGGGCTTGTGGGATAATGTCAACATGTGGGGGAGTTGCTCTGTACAGAAGCCTGAGATAAACAATCAGTGTAGGAATTAAAGTTGTCTTATAGCCGTTGTAGGCTCCAATTTTAGAAATAGGGAAATATTTCTAAGCATCCCCTTTCCTTCAATTCAGAAAGATTTCCCCACATCTGCCTAGTGCAGAGACTGCATAGGACAGCCAGGCATTGGGTCTGCCCATGGATTGGGCTGGTTGTCTCATGTGGGGTTTTGAAATATTTTGAGGTAGTTGCCAACATTGACAAGAAAATCCAGATTTTTAATTTTTCTTAAAAAATGGAAAAATCTGGCAGCAATGGTGCTCTCAATATGACACAGCAGAAGTCAACGGGAGAAGAGTTTGGGTGGAACCCCTATGCTTGATCCTCTCTCTGGTTGCTACGCTCATGTGGGTTTGTTTACAGGCATTTGGGTTGGCACTGCTTGTCTCAAGGAAGCTTTGGAAGGTGTTTTCCAGGATGCAGGTGTAATAGTTAATCTATCCACCCATCCATCCATCCATCCATCCATCCATCCATCCATCCATCCAATAAACAGATTTATTTTAAGGAATCGGCTCTCACGACTACAGAGGCTGAGAATTTCAGATCCAGGAGAGCTGATAGTATAAGTCCAAGTCCAAATTCAAGCCTAAAGACAGGAGAAGACTGGTGTCCCAACTCAGAGACAGCCAGGCAGAGAGAAAGAATTCCTCTGGACTCAGATTTTTATTCTATTCAGGCCTTCAATGGAGTCTATGAGGCCTACCCACATTGGGAATCATTCTGCTGATTCAAATATTAGTCTCTTCCAGAAACACCCTGAGCAGACATAAGACATACCCAGAAATAACATATAACCAAATACCTGGGCACCTTATGGATTGACACATAAAATGAACCATTACACAAATCTGATAACCTTCTAGCTTGGATGAGTAGAGAGCAGATTCCCTATGTGTATATCATTTATCTAAAACGTTGACAAGACCACTTGGTCGGAAAGGACTCTCAGCCAGACAGGTATCCAGTGTGATGTGAGAGGGCTGGAGAGAAAAAGGTTTAAGCTGGGCAGGTCTCAAAAAGAAAGCACCTGCTGACCCAATGGACCTGTTCATTTCTTTCTCAAAGTTCTCTGGGTACCTTCAGTTTTGATGTCATAACAAGCTACTAAACAGGTCTGAAAGTCTATGTACACCTGGGAAATAAGGATGTCCACACGGTGAGGGCTGTAATATTCTACTCACCAAGACTCTGACAATTAACTGGGCATGAGAGTCTGCCCAAGATCCGGAGTGGATCCCAGGAGTAGCACCACTGAGAACCTTTCCAGGGAAATCCTGGGGAAAGCAAGAGGCTGCCCTTTTGGGGACACACATCATTATCCACACTGGCTAAAACTTCCTGGGTATTGGAGGTATTTAAGATTGGATGAGAAGAAGTCAAGCAGAGCATCTGGCCCTTAGAAACAGTGAGAATCCTAGTCAGAATATTGGCCCAATATCATAAAAAATGGTGAAACTATTTTCACTCAATGGCAAATTGAAGGGCACAGTGGTAGCCCCAGTCCCTATTCACTGTGGATGAGCTGGGAGGGGGTGTGGCAGCTAGAGTAATTATTTTTCATCCAAAGCCTTGAAATGAAGTAGCCACGTACAAAATGCTGTGTACCCCATGAAACATAAGAATAATATATGCTAGCTTAGTTCTCTTTTTTGACTATTGCTTAAATATAACTGTAGACAATTTCACTTTCCTCGTTTCATAAAAATCACTTCAAATGAATGCCCACTTTGTGGCTGATTTCCATCAGCATCAGATCTTGAAATCCTTGCCCCGTTTGCTTTTTGCAGGTGTTCATGCCTGCTCAGCCCCCTCCTGGGCTGTGGGCATTCCTAGCAGGGCTAAGAAAGGACTAGCACAGCCGTTCCACTGTCTCTCAATGAGAACTCCCTCTCCGGGGCCCTCGCCTACCCCCTGCCCTTCAGACAGGGAGGCCAACCTGTCCAAGTGGGCGTGAGTGGTCATGATTTAAGCAGTGCCAAGTGCTCAGCTCTCCACCGGGAGCTGAGTTCTCTGCCTCGTAGCATTCCTGGCCATCTGGGCTGGGAGACGGAGACCACCATGGCACCAGAATAACCTTGGCCAGTTCTTCTGCAACTTCTGCTTTAGGAATTGCCATGCTCAACACCGCGGCATGTGACACCAGGCTCACGGACACCGTGTGACCTGGAAAGGCACTGTCCTATTCTCTCACCTGGAGTGCCCCTCTCTTCCGCCCTGCCCCCACACTCACTTAACATTCTGCCTTCCAAGCCCATGGAAGGAGTGCTTCCTTACCTGGATGCGAGGCCGGCCTGAGCATGCACACGAATGTGTGCACATGTGCATGCACACACACACACACACACACACACACACACACTCTTAGACTCTGAATTCCTATCTTCCTCATAGGAGACAAAGGGCTCCCTACAATGGCTTATGAGGCAATAACTTATTGCGCCCTGCAGGGAGCAAGGGGCAGTCAGGCTGGGGATCAAGTTTGATACAGTCTTGGAGAAGAAATGCTCTGGGGTTTGTTTTGCTGTGCCCGGGAGTCTTAGTGCACGTGTTCTCAGTTACCATTACTCTCTTTGTCTTCATGAGCAAGTTTCCTCTTTCAATCTCTTTGCTGGCATCAGTAACCACACACACAAATGCCTGCTACCCCGAAAGACTCCAACCATCACTTAACATATTGTCTTCATTTGTTTCACATTGGATGGCCTTTCATGACCTTTCAGGTTGAATCATCCTTAAGGCTACAAAATGATTTTTGAAAAAGTGTGTGTGTGTGTGTGTGTGTGTGTGTGAGAGAGAGAGAGAGAGAGAGAGAGAGAGAGAGAGAGATAGCAGGGGGGCATATGTTTCATCTCTCCTGCCACCACCCTAGTCCAAGCTACTGAATTTGTCACTGGGTTGTGCAATGGTCTCTACCTTGTCTTTCTGCTTTGGCTTTGTCTTCTTCAATCTATTCTCTTCATAGAAGCCAAAGTGATTTTTCAAAAATGCAAACTGTGTCTTTCCTTTCACTTAACTGAACAAATATTTATTGACCACCTATTATGCACCAAGCATTGTTCCAGGTGTTAGGATTATCAGGGAGAATTAAACGACAAAGACCCTTATGAGACTTACATTTTAATGGCTCTTATAGTTCTTAGGCTACAGTCACAGCCTTAAAATGATTGATAACAAAGTGATGCTTGATCTGATGTCTGCCCAAATTCCTAACTTCTTGAACCTCTCTTTCTAGCCACACTGGGATGTGTCAAGAACTTCTCTCCTTGGGGTCTTCATGCAGGCTGTTGGCTTTTCCCACCCTGTCACTTACCTTACTTTGCTGCTTTGTGTCTTTCACATCTCAGCTCACTGTCCTTTGCTCAGTGATTTCTTCTCTGGCTCTTTCAATCTATATGAAGTTCCCTTCTGATACTCTTTCTCTTAATACTTTTCCCTTTTCTTTTCTAACATTTATCACACAATATATTCCATGATCCCAATACTATATGACTGATGTCTGTCTTCCCCACTGGACTGCAAGCCTCTGGCTAGTAGGAATCTGTTCTGTTTTGTATTTTGTTATATCATCTTTCAAGTAGTGTTCAACAAACATTTGAAAAGTGAATGAATGAATGAATAAGAAAAGTGAAAGGTGTTGACAAACTAAAAATAGCTTTGTAGATATATCATAGAAATATTTAGGTTTTTACAGAATTCCTCAACTTTTCATCTTTCTTTTCCTTTTCTTTTTTTAAAGGGGAATATTTATACAAAATATATTTCATGACTGTCAAGGTTGAAAGAGGTCTGAGATTTTACCTGCTTGCAAGCTAACAATTTATCTTGTCATACTTTGATGGATTCTGGCAGAAGCCATGAGACTCCAGGGTCAGAGACAATGGACTTTATTACTCACAGAACAGCAAGTAGCACAAGCATCAGTAAATTTCTTCCCCTTCTCCCATGTCCCACAGGGATAATGGGGATGGACCCAGAGGGATATGTTACAGAAGAGGGTTCTTGAGTATAGGGAATCTTTTATAATGGACAGTAAACATGCTTGCCCTTTCCTCCAGAGGAAGATACTATCTTTATCTTTTTAAGACTATAAGCAAATCTGCCTTTTGTTCTGTGGGGAGACACCATCTCTATCTTCCAAGGCTGTTTACTTTACAAACACCCTGGAAAATAGTCTCAGAGAAAGGCATTTAGTGCATTGCTCACAAGAGGTGCTGAAATATTAGAGACCTATGGAGAATTTTCTCTAACAATATCCATCCCTCATTTTTACACCATCTTAGCTTCTGGTGAACTTTCTATGAGTATGTCAACGCTTGGGCTGTTCTGATTAATCTGACGGAGGCTGGAGGCAACTCCAATCAATTTGTCCCATGCAGCATTAAGTCCACTATCAACAAGACAGCTCTAAGCAGCAAGATGAGGGCAGCCTGCAGTATTGACCTCAACCAGGGCTGTGGTGTCCTGGATCCAACCTGCTGAACAAATCCCATAAACCTACAGCATTTAACTTGGAAAGTCAGATGATTTTCTCCTTAAGTTTCTGAATTGAACTTTCCTCTTGGCCTGAAGAATTAATCCAGGCAGGGAGGACATATTGGTAATCACACAGGCTCTGCCTTGGCCCACAAGGAGAAGGTCAAGGGCAATTCTCTTATCAGTAACAATCTTAGTCAATGAGTTGAAGTTAACTTCAAGTTCTTCCAGATCCAAAATAGCATCACTAATCTTTTCAGCTAAAGTCAGAGACACATTTTTGACCTGCCTTTTGTTCTGGAGGGAGACACTGTCTATCTTCCAAGGGTGTTTGCTTCACAAACACCCTTGGAAGATAGACTAGAAGAAAGGTATTTAGTGTATTATTCACAATAGGTGCAGAAACATTACAGACCCATGGAGAATTTTCCCCCTTTTCTAATTTGATGACTCCAATCATACAGAAAGCTGTCCAGTGGATGTGCTTAAATAACAAGGCAGTTATCCCTCCTGAAAGTTCTCCCGAATAACCAAAGGTAGCTTCATTTTGGGCGGAGCTCCACAGTCATCTGAGGGCTATGTGATATGCTGATGATATTTCCTTAAACATCAGACTTGAAATCTCCTGTGACTACCTCTGAGGTGCAAAGTAGTACCTGGCTTCCACACTAGAAGCACAGTCCCAGGAGTGTCCATGGTCCCCCTGCATAGAAAGTGTTATTTATATTTGATGCCCCCTGTCCCTCTCAGGTGAGACCCGTATCAATTGGAGGGCACAGGCTGACAATACTTCCAACTTGGTCTTCCAACTGACTGGTAAACTAAAAGTTCCTAGTTCATTTTAAATGAGTCTACTACTTTTTTTCTGGCCTGAGCACAATTAACCCAGCCTGTTCTTGTTGTCCATGCTATCAGATGGGAGCCCCATGAAATGACTGATAGCTACTGATTGGAAATAGTGGTGAGGAAAACACCCAGAAGTGTTGACAGGTGTTTGCTGGTGTAGGTCCCAGGGCCACCCCTTGCCATTTTTCTAAACTTGTTAGAACCATTGGTGGAGGATGGCAAGCCTAGAAGTCAGTTAAATTTAGTGTTTGCATGAGTTTGGAAAGGTGGCACCAAGGTGTTATCCTTCATGAAGAAGGGTACAGGGAAGTTTATGGAGGACAAATATCATTAGTGTTCATCACTCCCCCGTCTCTCCTAGATTCTGAGATATTCTGTCCTCAAGTGCCAAGATAGTTATAGTTCTTTCCATAGCCATAAAAGTGGTGTGTCCCCTTCTAGGAGCTACGATGTCCTTTTTCTTCATCATCCCCTACTCACACCCAGGCTTTCCATTCAGAGGGGTCAAGTGTGAGAGGCACAAAGGCATTTTAATAAAACTTAGAGACTTATCATGTCCCCCTATCTTGGCACATGTGAACCACTCCAGGAGGACTCAATGAATAGCACTTAATCAAGTGATCATCATCTTTATGCTCTATGACCATGTCAGTCCAACAGGAGAATCTTGGTGGCTAACCTAGAATAAGTTTGAGTCTCTAGGCCTCCTATTGGTTGTAATGCCACCCAGAGAGTGGACACACTGGGCTGTCTGGGGTTTCTGTTAGAAGAAAGGAAAGAGCTTCTTGCCTAATAATAGTCAAGTAGAATCCAGAATTTAAAAAATAAGTTTATATACTTATTTTTATCCAAAAATTTTTATCCAAATTTTCATCCTTATTATAGCCAAGAGAAAATGATTCCTTTCTGGGGACAGCCACATACAGTGACCAAATTGTGTTATGAAAGTATGTGGACCAGGAGGAGGTGATGGAGGCCTTTCCAAGTCTCAACAATTCCATTTACCTGTGGATGATAGTGAACATTGAAGGTCTGTTGAATATCTTGACCATTAGCTTATAATTGAGTAGCTTTTATGATAAAAAGTTCATCATCAGACTGCAGTTGGTCTAGGAAGCCAAAAATATGACACATTAGCTTTAAGGTCTACAATGTGGCCTTCCTCACAGATAAATGATAATGCTAAATGATTCAACCTTTGACAGGAAGTATAAGTCTGGTATGTAGAGGTAGTTTATGCATCAGAAACATAGAGTCCTTTCCTTTGTGCCCAGTCCATGATGGTGGATGTGTTGTATTCAGTGTGTTGGCCATTTCAATGTGTGGAAGATGATGGATCCAGGCAACAGTGGCAATCTGGACATCACAGACCCAATGAAAAGTTTGATTCCAGCCGGTCTAATCAGAGCACAGACTCTTACTGTGGGCATCTACAGGAGTGACCCAGATGGTTTGATTAGCAGCCATGATATGTTTCCACATTTCATGGCCCCTAAGAGGAGTGTCTTTAATCTGCCAGTCTGTAGTTTTCCAAATGGCAGACCAAATAGCTAAGCTATTGGCAATAGCCCAAGAGACAGGAAAAATATAATATGGTTCATCAAAGGGAGTATTGGCCGGAGATATGAGGATTACTTTGAGTTCTGCCCACTGAGCAGAGCAGCCAGACCCTAGCTCTGTACAGCTGGCAGGGAGGTTGAAAAGCCCTAGCAGGCCCAGTGGACACCATCAAGGAAGCCTCTGTGAACCAAGGGCCTTCATAATCCAATGGCTTTTCTTCAGGTGGTGGAACGAGGGATAAAATTTCCCCAAGGGATGGCTACCACTTTCTCATATAAAGACAAGATGCTTCTGGCAGGGGTGGGGGGAGCGGGCAGGCTTCATTCTCTTTTGATAAGTGGGACATGTTGGACTCATCCTACCTTATTAGTTGTTGAGTTCTGGTTGACCTACACCAAAAGAATATCAAGAGAGTCATAAGGCCTCCATGGGTCAGGTGTTCAGTGTGGAGAAGAGCCCTGTAGCAAGCTAATAGCTGCTTTTTAAAAATGATGTCCACATTACTCATGCCAGGGAGGTGACAAGACTATAATCCCAAGAGGCACCTCTGAGTGGAAGCTGTCTCCCTTTTCCAAAGGCTCCAGTAGGCAAAATCACCAGTCATAGACACTCAAGATCACTGTAGCTTCTTTTGCTTACTGTGAACCTTGCTCAAATCCCATCCATTGAATTTTGCTCCTCCCTTCTCCCATAGGACCAGGCATAATAGTGACCTGGGTATGTGTATCCAACAGTGATGTACAGTTATATTCCTTCTCTTTCTCAAAGTTCCCTGGTATACTCAGGTGGGTGCAAAACGTCCTCCATCCCGCCATTCATAAATTTGATTCTCTAGGCCCCCTATTGGCTGTGTTGCCATCCAGAGAATGGACCAACTGAGCTCTCTGGGGTTTCTGTTAGAAGAAAGGAAAGAGCTTCTTGCCTAATAATGGTCAACTAGAATCCAGAATTTTAAAAATAGGTTTATATACTGTTTCCCACCCCCTGGCCAAATTTTTATCCTTATTATTGCCCAGGAAGTAGCCAATAGAAAGTTATTCCTTTGAGCAAGGGATTTGAGCAAGGTTCACAGTAAGCAAGAGAAGCTACAGTGACCTTGAGTCTCTATGACTGATGATTTTGCCTCCTGGAGCCTTTGGCAAAGGGAGGCAGCTTCCACTCAGAGGTGCCCCTTGGGATTATGGGATTATGGGATTATCAAAGCAAGTGTGGTAAGGGTAGAGAGAGAGGGAGGGATGGGGGCCATGTAGGGTCAATAAGCTAGACGTTGCATTCAGTTTCCCTTTCTAGTGGCTACTTGCTCCCAACTCAACCAACCACCTTCTAATATTTTAGTCTACCTAAAGCTTTATATACTCTTTGTTGACACCATTCATTTTAGCTTTCAGGACTCTTTTCTCAGCTGTCATAGGCATATTGCCTTTTGACTGGGGCTGCAGGCTTGCCGATTTACTGTAGTGGTAACATTTCTTCTTCCTCTCTCCCTTCAAAAACCAAAGAACCATTTGGGTACCTGCTCAATCCTACGTCTTTATGTTCATCCTCTAAACATTCAGTAACATTTATCACTCCCAATTTGCCTACTACTTTGGAGAGAACATTCTACCAGATCTCAGGGATTTTTTTCCACATTCTCAAACATGTCCTGCATGTCCCTTTTTCTTCTTCTAGAAAGCAAAGCCAGGTATCTGTCAGCATCCCATTATCATCACCGGTATTGCCAAGAGCTGAGGAGAATCTGAGATTTTACCATACTTGCAAGCTAACATTGTAGCTGGTGTGACCTTAAAGTGTTACCCCCAAATTCATATGTTGAAATTCTGCCCCCAAAGATGATGGCATTAGGAGGGTGGGCCTTTTGGGAGGTACTTAGGTCATGAGGGTGAAGTCCCCATGAATGGGATTAGTGTCTTAATAAAAGAGCCTCCAGACAGATCCCTCACTCCTTCTAGAGGTGAGGACATAGAGAGAAGGTGCAAATTATGGACCAGAAAGAGGGCCTTTGCCAGAAAGTAACCATGCTGGCATTTTGATCTTAAACTTTACAGCCTCCAGAACTGTGACAAATCAATTTCTGTTGTTTATAAGCCACCCAATCTGTGGTACTTTGTTATGGTGGCCAGAATGGATTAAGACATTAACCTATCAGAGTTTCATGGTTACTCACAGAACAGATGAGGATTCTGGGTCAGAGGCAGCATGGGACAGCACACAGCATGAGTGTCAGCATATTTGCATCAGCTCCCCTGTTCCCTAAGCCCTGCCAGGGACAAGACAATAGGTCCAGATGGATGCAGTAGGTGTGTTACAGGAGAGAAGTCCAAAGCATGTCTATTCTTTGCTCCAGAGGGAAACACTATCTCCATCTTCCATGGTTATTTGCTTTATAGATGTCCTCAAGGAGATACTTCAGATCAAAAGACAGTTAGTGACCCACTTGTAAGATGTGCTGAAATATAAGAGACCAATGATGAATTGTGTTCCAATAACAACCAATCCTGGGCAACAGAAAGAGCATACTGAATTAATGAATGAGTGAACAGTCTAGATCTGGGTTCAAATCTCAACTGTTCTTTACATTGTTGCGACTTTACGGATGACTGAATTCTGGTTCCTCATATATAAAATGACATAATTACAATGACCCTTGTCTGAGCATGTACTAAATGCCAAGTACTAGATGAACAGTGGGTGTTGTATGAAAGCGATGAATCACAGGAATCTACTTACAAAACCAAGAGCACACTGTATACACTGTATGTTAGCCAATTTGACCATAAATTATATTAAAAAAAAAGAAATGCCAAGTTCTATTCTAAGTGCTTTTAATATTTTATTTATTTAATCCTTACAATAATCTTAGGGAATAGAGACAACTGTTTTTTTTTCCATTTCATAAATGAGGAAAGGGGTCACGAACATGCTGTTATTTGCCTAGCATCATACAGCTAGTAGGCACCAAAACCAGGATTTGAATTCATGCAATCTAGTCCACTATCAATGGTTTTAAATATTGTTCTCTGCTTCTGACTTCAGACCCAATCACAATGCCTGCCTCACCAGGGTGTTGTGTGAAGACAGAAAAGAATTGGGTGCTTAATTAGGGACAGTTGTTTCTTTTTTTCTCTTCCTACGGTTGCTTAATTATTAAAAAAAATTCAACTTTCTGGGATCTTTTTTCAAAAATGATGATTATAGTTTTATCAAGTAAAAGTGGAAAAATACGTTTCCCTAACAATAAAAGTGGAGAAAGGCTGACCACAGGGTACAGTGTGGTGACAGGGATTAAACGCAGCCCTCTCCAGGTTGAGAAGGAAAACCACCCACCGTGGGGCCTGGACACCCAGGTGTCTGTGAAAAACTGTGTAGAACTGCAGACTCTGGTCCTGAAATAGCTCTTCCTTCATCGACTCCAGATGAACCAACCCACAGAGAGCACAGCATGAAAGAATTGCCAAAGAAATACTCAGAACTTACAACAAGGCCTCCAATTCGTAGCAGCCTAGAACAAGCCGGTCCCTTTGTGGTCCCTTCTGGGTGTTGTAGCTGTGGTAATCTGAGCTGCCTGCTATCATCACCATATACAACAGACCCGGTGTGGGACTCCACTCCATCTTCAAAAGAGAAGAAAAATCTTGTGGTTTCAAAAGAGACATGGCCAAAGTTGTAACTTTAAAAAGCCTATACATTTAGTGAGTATATAACAAGTAAATTTGAAACATATTTAATGGAGATATATTTATGTGCCATTAATTCTCTTGGAGGCTAACTTATGCATCCCTGCATACTGTTGGCATTCAAAAGATACTGACGTCACACTGCTTAGAATCATTTCAAACAGACACTTGGGCAAAATGAACAAAATGACATTTGATGGATTTTATGATCCAATTACTCATTCCCAAGGTATGCGTTTTCTTTATAATTACATGCTTTTTAGATAAATATGAAAGATTTTTGGTGTGGATTTAGTAATCTTGAAATTCTCATTGTATTCACTTGGCAATGGCCCCCTACTGGGACAAAGGTACTCTGTTGTGTGTAAGTGCTATTGACTGGGCTGGGTGAAAACTAGGTAAAGAAGAGTAAAGGTACACTCTCCCCATATTGTTCTCAACTTACGCGTCCTGAGAAAACCTAACCCCCCATGAGAGATGATAAATCATACTACTACCTGGGAGAGTGAAGATCAGTCAAAGCCTGAGGAATCATGTTGAAGTCATGCTCTAATGGCACTTTGTATCTTCTACTATTACAGCTTCTTTTTCTGTCCTATTTCTTTACTGCATGTATCCCCTTATGGGCAGTGGATTCCTTAAGGGCCCTGGCTATAACTAAGTCGTCTTGGCATGTAGCATCTAGAACAGACAAGGCTTATCACAAATGTTTTCTCTTTTGGGTCTGGTCACATTCTCTCTTTTGCCATGAATGTTACTTTTGCTAAAGGCGGGCACAACTAGTTAACATTCTGATGCCGCTGGTTCTTTGCACATGCTGTTCTGTCTACCAGCAATGCTTTATTCCCTGTACAAATTTTGCTGATTCCTTATTGTCTTTCAGAACTCACCTCAAGAAGTTCCTCTTCCTGAAAGGCTTCTCAAACTCCCCCTGCCCAATTTCATGCTGTCTGTGTGGCCCCGGCATCTGTGTAGATGTCTGTCAGAGCTCTTAACATCTGTTCTGTAATTGCTGACTGGCCTTGTGGACACAGGCCACATACTATTTGGTTTTGTTCCCCCAGCATGTAGAAATAGCTCAGAGCTCATTGGAGATCCTCAGGCCAATGTTTGCTGAATTCACAAAAGGATAAATGGCTAAGGAGCAAATGGTAGACACAAAAACAAGCAATGTTTTGTTTTGTTTTGTTTTTAATTTTTGTTTGAGTATAGTTGACACACAATGTTGCATTAGTTTCAGGTGTACAACATAGTGATTCAGCATCTCTATATGTTATGCTGTGCTCACCACATGTATAGCTACGGTCTGTCACCACACAGCACTATCACAACATCATTGACTGCATTCCCTAGGCTGTACCTTTTATTCCCATGACGTATTCATTCCATAACTAGAAGCCTATGTCTCCCACTCCCCTTCGCCAATTTTGCCCATCCCTCTGGCCAACATCAGTTAAAACAAGCAATGCTAACACTTAGAAGTTTTATACCATGTTTGGTGATTCTCACATATCAACTCTGTAAGATTAGGATTTGATGAAATTATCCTAGAAAACATTATTAGAAATGTTATCTATTTGATGGCCATAACTCATTTTTCCTTGGTATCAACAGAGCCTCTAAGTTTAGGGGCTTTAGCAGATGCTGTAAGTGCCCCGCTCATTATTGCATCCCTTATCACTTCAGTGGTCCCCTTTCATCTGTCAGCACCTGTGTTTCTTTGCCTGAGGGCTTTCTCTGCCTTCCAAAGCCTACTTTGCCCACTTGCTCTGCAAACTGGAAGTGCTGGGGAATTGATGCCTTCCACCAGCATCTGTCAATCAATGACCAACAGTACAAATACCCCAGCTCCCACACCCCTCACATGGGATAACTCTGAGGTTTGTGTTCTATACTGGCTCAGTGGGACTGAGCCCTAGCTCCCCACATTGGTGACCTATACTGGCTTCATTTTCTTCTCTGTTTTGCTTTCTTGCTCCCCAAACAGCATTTACTGGGATCATTATCCTGAAAAGCCACATTTGCTATTAGAGAGACTTCAGTCTTTTTCGGAATGAATAGTTAGGATGTCATATTCTTCATCCATGAGTTTGGGTCTGCAGCATAGTTTTAACTACTGTAATTTGATGATCAGAGTCCTTTATTCATCAAGATTTCTTTTCCTAAAAATTTCTCTTCTGAAAGCTAGTCACTTTTGATAAACTCTAGAGAATGTATCTCTCATTGGTACAGGGATCCTGCCTCCAAAGTTAGCAATAAGGGAATATGAAAATCCTTTGTGACTGAAACCAGAAAAAATCAAAACCTAATGGATCTGGGAAGAGCAATACAAAGTGAAATTGTGGAGTGAGAAAGAATTCTAGGCTAGCAAAGATAAACTGTTATAAAATTTTCATACATGTTTAAAGAAAAGTTGCAAGGGTCAAAGAGGGTATGTGGGGTTGTATTAGTTTCTTACTGCTGCTGCAACAAATTACCACAATGTAGTGGCTTAAAACAAGGCAAATGTTCTGTCTTATAGTTATGGAGGCCTTAAATTTGAAATGGGTCTCATGAACTTAAAATCAAGATGTTGGTGAGGTTGCATTCCATCAGGAGGGTTTAGGGGAGAATCTGTTTTCTTGCCTTTTCCAGTTTTTGGAGGTCACCCATATCTCTTGGATACTGGCTCTCTTCCATCTCCAAGCCAGCAATGGCCAGTTAAGTCTTTGTCAAGATGCCATCACTCTGATTCTGATTCTTTAGCCCCATTTAAGAGCCATGGTGATCACATTGGACCATTCAGAGAATCTAGGATAATTTATTAAGGTCAGCTGATTAGCAACTTAATTCCATCTGCAACCTTAATTCCCACTTGCCATGTAACATAATTTATCCATTCGTTCTGGAGATTAGGCTGTGGGAGCCATTATTCTGCTTACTGAAGGAGTATTGGGACAATCATGGATATACTTAAAAAGAGCATCACAGAAGCAAGTGTTACCCATGGCCTGACACAGAGAAGAGGATGTTTTGGTGAAGCGGTTCCCCCAAAGTGGGGTTTCCTTGCCCAGTGTATACGTATTTGGGAGGATGGTGCTGCAAACCACGTAGTCTAAGAGAAACTTCTTAAAAAAATCACCTAATTCCTCTCATTCTCTTTCCGTTTGCATCCATTTGTATTCTGACCACTTGGTTTCCCATTTATTTTGATTACAACTTGAGAAGATACCAGGAAGCTCACAATAAACGTCTGATTTATAAACTGACATTATGGTATGTTTCTCTTATGTGATAAAGAAATCTCTCCATGAGTTGGGTTAGTGTGCTTTTATATTGTATGTGAATATCTTACCTGATCTACCTATTTCTCCATCCTTCCATCTGGACTCTGCAAGCTTGATTAATGTGATCATGCCCCTGAGCCATTTATCCACTCTCTAGGCATTAGTAACTTTTCTGACAATGAAATCCTGGACATTGCTGAATTCTACTCTGTGGTGAATTGTCTGGGGGCTAGCTGGCCTTCATATGCAGCTTCCTATATTGCTATGTGGTGTGCATTTACAAAAAAAACCCAAAAAACAAAAAACTACAAGTCCATATCTAATGAACAGAAAGAAAGGAAACAAAAAACATTAAATTAAATTAAATTAAAAATCTGCAAAGAGAATACCCATTTGCTTTTGCTTTTTTTTTTTTTTTTTTTTTTAATTGATTAGAGGTTAGGCAACATTACTGAGTATTTGTTTAAGTTGAATTTTTGGTAATGTTGATAAATATGTCACAGTTGTTAAAATGTGTTTCCGGGGAATTACTAAACCAACAATCCATAGGTGATGCAAATCTCAAATTAAGATACTAAATTCTCTTTTCCATACCTGGATATTTCACCTGGAATCTATGGCCAACTCTGAGAATACAAAAGATTCTCATGTATTTTGACGTATGCGAGATTCATATTAGTTATTACTTGTCACAATTTGTTTTATGCTTTGCTGAATATTATTAAATTTTAATAATATGTCCTGATTTTTGTATCTGTTCTCCTGTTTTAGTAAAGAATTTGTGTAGCTTCCAGTTTGAGGCTATAAGAGATAGTGCTAGAACATATTGTTATACGACTTGGTGTATATGCACACATTTCTGTTGGGTTACTTAGGAGTGGAATTGCCAGGTTCTAGAATATGCTTATTCTTATTCTTAGTAGATACTGCTGGTTTTCCAAATTGGGTGTACCGATCTCTACTGCTCTCAATAGTGAATGGGACTTTCACTTCCTCTATCCACATCCTTGCCAATCCAGGGTATTGTCAGTTTGTTTCAGTTTATATTTGAATTTTTAAATTTTTTGTCATTCTGGTGGCAATGTTATGGTATCTCATTGTGATTTTTAAATGTTTATTTATTTGAGAGACAGTGAGTGTAAGTGGGGGAGGGGCAGAGAGAGAGGGAGACAGAGGATCAAGCTAGCTCCATGCTGACAGCAGAGAGCCCTGAGCCGGGCTTGAACCCATAAACTGTGAGAGAATGACCTGAGCCAAAGTTGGGCACTTAACCAACTGAGCCACCCAGTGCCCTACATTGTGATTTTTTTTTAAGTTTATTTATTTAATTTATTTTGAAAGAAAGAGCAAGTGGGGGAGGGGCAGAGACAGAGAGAGAGGGATCGAGAGAGAATTGGGCAGTGAGAAGGAATGAGAGAGAATCCCAAGCAGACTCTGGGCCGACAGCACAGAGCCCAGTGTGGGCTTGAATCCACAAACTTGAAATCATGACCTGAGCTGAAACCAAGAGTCAGTCGCTTAAACTGACTGAGCCACCCAGGCACCCCAATATAAGTATTATAAATGAATACTCCTATTTGCACTTTATTGATAGTACTTTTAATAAGCAAATGCTTTCATGTTTCTAAAGTCTAATGCAGCAATTATCTCCTGCATGGTTAGTATTTCTCTTCGTGTCCAGTTTAAGGAAACTTTGTTTACCCCCAGGTTGGGAAGTTATTCTCTTGTGTTATTTTCTAAAAGCTTTGTTGCTTTTCCATTTTCAGTTTAGGTCTATAATCCATCTGGAATTAATTTTTGTGTTGGTTTGAGGCATGGATCAAGATTCATTTTATTCCCATGTGGATATTCAATTACCCCAGCACCATTTATTGAAAAGACAATCCCTTCCCCACTGAATTGGAGAGGGCCTTTGTCATTAATCATGTGACTGTGTAAATGTGGATGTGTTTCTGGACTTTCTGTTCTGTCCCTTTCATCTCTTTGTCAATCTTTGCACCAATACTACTCTGTTTTAATCACTGCAGTTTTCAAATAAAACTTGATATCCGCTAAGTCCTTCAACATTGTTCTTCAAAATTGTCTTTATTACTCTGAATCTTTTGCACCCTATATAAATTTAATTTCCATAAAAATTGCTGGAATTTTTATTGTAATTGCATTGAAGCTATAAGTCAAGTATCAAATATAATTAAATATAAATTTTGGGATGAAAATCATGTTTTTACAATAGTGTTTTCTAAGTCATGAACATGTACATTCTTCCATTTATTTATTCTTCTTGAATCTCTTTGGTAAAATTTTATAGTGTGTATAACTTTGTATATATTTTATCAAATTTATTCCAATATTTGATTTTCTATGCTAATTTAGGTGGTATTTTAATAATGTAATTTTGTTACTAGAATATCAGAACATATTTACAACAACCTTGCTAAGTTCACTTAATAATTCTAATCGTACTCTTTAATATCTTGAATTGGTGTTAAACTGCTGAATTTGTTGAAATGAACGTGAACTTTTTATCCTTTATTTTTATAATATAAATTCTGCTGATTGCTTTTAAAATGTTAAACCAATTGTAAATTTTGTGAATAAATCCAACTCGGTCATGACGCATCATCCTTTTTGACTATTGGTAGATTATATTTTCCATAATGCATTATCCTTTTTAAATATTGGTAGATTATATTTTCCAAGTTTATATTTAGGTGTTCTGTGTCTATGTTTATGAGAGATATTGCCTTGAATTTTTCTTTCTTGTATAGTGCTTGTTAAATTGCAGTAATATTATAATGGCCTCATGTAATGTCTTGGGAAGCATTCTTTATTTTTATTCTTTATAAGTGTTTGTGTTAGATGGTGTTATTCTTCTTTCAATTTTTGGAAGAAGTCACCAGTGAGACCATCTGTCCCTGACATTATTTTGTGGGAAGGGTTTGTTTGTTTGTTTGTTTGTTTGTTTGTTTTGACTGTGTGTTAGTCAAGGTCTGGACAGGAGACAGATACCACACAATAATTTCAACGAGAGTTTAATATAAGAATTATTAACTATTTACAGTGTTTTAGCTATTTTGATGGAATAAACAGAACTCTGGAGTTACTCTAGGGCTAAAGCAGAATATCCAAGGCAGGAACAAACTTGGAAGTGGGATGTCCCGTCTCAGTTTGGGATTCAAATATTGTGGAAGGAGGGGGGCATGGCTGTAGCCTACTGATACTGGAGAAATTTTCTGGGTCTCTCTGGGGGAGAGTGGGTCTGCAGCTAATGGGCTGAGGCTGCAGGGCACAGACTCATGGGTCAGGAATGGCAGACTGAAAGTTTCTAGCTGGAGTGCTAGCTGACCAAGGCTGGCACATAGGAAAGTTGAAGAGGGAACCTTCTACTGGGATGCTGGCTGGCTGAAAGCTGATGGGCAGGGAACTGTAGGCCAGGGCTAGCAAGCGGTTACGTGCCTCCAGGTGTCTGCCTGTTGCTGGTCATGTGCACTTCGGAACCAACAGGGAAGAGCACACTGAAACCAGGAGGAAAGTGTGCTCCCCATTTCAAACATCTGGCACCCTCTACTGACAAAAGTTAACATCGTGCCAGCCTGCAGAGGAGAAATATTCCAGTATCACAAAATAATGAGGGCAGTGTTGGAGCTGAGAGGTCACTGGCACAATTAGATTCAATTTTGTAGGCAAATATAGGACTATTTAGATTTTCTAATTCTTATGTCAGTTTTGGTAAGTTTTTCATGGAATTTGTCCATTTCATCTAAATTTCAAATTTGCAGTCACAACTTTGTTTATAATAGCCTCTTACTAAATTGCCTTATCTATAGGATTTATAGTGATAGCCCATTTATTGTTCTTAATATTGGTAATGTGTGTTTATTTTCCTTTTTCTTTGTTAGTCTTGCTAAGCATTTATTAATTTTATTAATATTTTTGAAGATTTATTTTGTTGCCTTGATGTTTTTCTCTATTGTACGTTTGTTTTCTATTTCAATGTTTTCTGCATTCATCTTTATCTTTTCCCCCATGTATCTTCTGCTTTTCTTTGGCTTAATTTGCAGTTCTTTCACTAACTTCTTTTTTTTTTTTTTTTTTTTTTTAATTTTTTTTTTTCAACGTTTATTTATTTTTGGGACAGAGGGAGACAGAGCATGAACGGGGGAGGGGCAGAGAGAGAGGGAGACACAGAATCGGAAACAGGCTCCAGGCTCTGAGCCATCAGCCCAGAGCCTGACGCGGGGCTCGAACTCACGGACCGCGAGATCGTGACCTGGCTGAAGTCGGACGCCTAACCGACTGCGCCACCCAGGCGCCCCTTTCACTAACTTCTTGATATAGATGCTTGTGTTGCAGATTTTTTTCCCTTTCTAGTTTATGCATTTTAGGGTACACATTTTGTGTGAGCACTCCTTTCCTTTTATCAAGCAAGTTTTGATCTGTTATATTTTTTAAAAAAATGTTTATTTACTTATTTTGAGAGAGAGAGAGAGAGGAAGAGTTTGTGCATGCATGTGTGCAAGTAGGGGAGGGGCAGAGAGACAAGGAGAGAGAGAATCCCAAGCAGGCTTCGTGCTCTCAGTGCAGAGCCCAACTCATGGCTCAGTCTCACAAACTGTGAGATCATGAACTGAGCCAAAATCAAGAGTCAGACACTTAACTGACTGAACCACCCAGGCACGTGATAGGTCATGTTTTTATCATTGAATTAAAAATATTTTCTAATTTTTTTTGTAATATATGTGTATTATATATACAAATATATGTTTAAATATATATTTAATTTATCCATGTATTATTTAGAAGTCTTTAATTTTCAAGCATTTCTTGATTTCTAGTTTAAATTCATTGGGGTTATGGGCACCTGGGTGGCTCACTCAATTAAGCATCTGACTTTGGCTCAGGTCATGATCTCACTGTTTGTGGGTTCGAGTCCCATCTCAGGCTCTGTGCTGTCAGCTCAGAGCCTGGAGCCTGCTTCGGATTCTGTCTCCCTCTCTCTCTGCCCCTCCTCTGCTCATGTTCTCTCTTTCTCTTTCCTTCAAAAATAAATAAAAATTAAAAAAAATTAAAAAAAAAAAGGATGTGCCTTCTGAAGTTATTGGATGCAGTGGTTTGTTATATGAAATAGGTTACATTTATTAATTATGCTCTTCTAATCACCTATATTTACTAATATTCTTGGTCTGCTTATTCTATTAATTGCTAGGAAAGTTATAAATGTACAAGTATATGGATTTATCTATTCTCCATTTAGATCAGTCAACTTTTGCTTTAAGTATTTTAAGGCCACATAAATTACTGCATAGAGTTTTATAATTATTATATGTTCTTTAGATTGACACTTTTATTATTATGGAATAGCTCTCTTTTTCTCTAGTAATACTTTTTGCCTTAAAGTTTATTTTGTCTGATATTATTATAGCTATAAAAGACATATTTTGGCTATGTTGTAAAATATATAGCATATATTTTCCAACCCTTTACTTTCTACTTTTAAGGTATGCATCTGTCTCTTACATTCTTGTACATTTTATTTGCTTTATCCATTTGTCTCTAATTAGAGTATTTGTTCTCTTTCTATTCAGTGTATTTACAGATATGTCTGGATTTAAATGTATTACCTTTTTATTTGCTTTCTGTTTTTTTAACCTGTTTTTTCCACTTATAGCCTTCTTTTGCTTCAATTATATAAACTTTGAAAAGTATTTCATTTCCCCGCCAAAATTATTTCATTTCCACCATTCACATGAAGTTATACATTCTTTTTCTTATTTATTTATGTTTAGTTATTAGTAATTCTAATATTCATTCTAGACTCATGAATGTTGAACTTAAATCAGTATGTTTAACTTTCTGGACAGGTCTTACAATACCTTAACTCCATTTATCCATTACTCACTTTTGTGTTATTGTTATGAATTTTGACTGTATATATGTTAAATTACAAAAGACATTATTACTGTTGTTACAAAGAGACAATTTTCATTTGGAATTACTGAATACTTAGCTTTTCTGGTTCTCTTGTTCCTTCCTGCAGCAAAGATGTTTCCATCTGGGATCATTCTCTTTTTGCCTTTGCTCTTAATTTTAATTTTTATTTTTTATAAGTTTGCCCCTGCTGGTTACAGTGTCATTAAGTGTTTGTTTGAAAATGCCACTATTTAGCCTTTAGTTTTTGAAAGCTATTTTTCTTGTGTATGCAATTCTAGGTTGGCAAAAATTTTCTTTTAGCGCTTTAAAACAATTATTCTTTTGTCTTTTTGCTTCATAGTTTGTGTTGAAAGATCATCACAATTCTGTTATTGCTCCCCTAAAAGTCATGTTATCTATTTTCTATGTTTATCAGATACTCTTTTTTTTATCTTTGGTTTTAAGCAGCTTCATAGATGTGGTTTTATCTGTATTTATCCTGCTTGAAATTTGTAGTGTTTCTTCAACATGTTACTATTTTTTGCTTGTTTTGGAAACTTCTCAGAATATCTCTTTTCTGTTCTATTATCTCTCTCCTTTCCTTTTCAGACTCCAGCAAACTGATGAAAGTCCTTTTCATCATGTCCCATCTCTCTCTCTCTCTCTTTTTAAAAATTTATTTATTTTGAGAGAGAGAGAGCATGCAAGTGTGGGAGAGACAGAGAGAGAGGGAGAGAGAGATTCCCAAGCAGCCTCTGCACTGTCAGTACAGAGCCCACTGTGGGGCTTGAATTCATGAGATCATGACCTGAGCATAAACCAAGAGTCAGATGCTTAACCAACTGAGTCACCCAGGCACCCATTCCATGTGTCTCTTAAGCTCTTTTTCTGTGTGTTTTTTTACATGTTTTTAAATGTTTATTTATTTTTGAGAGAGAGACAGACAGAGAGTGGGGAAGGTACAGAGAGAGACACATGCACAGCATCTGAAACAGGTTCCAGGCTCTGAGCTGTCAACACAGAGTCTGATGTGGGGCTCGAACTCACAAACCATGAGATCACGACCTGAGCTGAAATTGGACACTTAACTGACTGAGCCACCTAGGTGCCCTGTCTCTTTCTGTGTTTTAAATTCTCTTTGTTTCTCTAAGAAAATATAATTCTAATATTTTCTTCTGATTTATCTTCTAGCTAATTTATCCTCTCTGCTTCTATGTTTAATCTGTTATTAAACCCATTTATTGAAATTTTGATTTCACTATTATAATACCAGGCTCTGTATTTTCTAATTGATTAAAAAAAATACTTCATGGAACTCTGATGAAAGTTTCCATCTTTTTTTTTCTTATATTGATTGTTATTTATAATTATTTAAAACTCCATGTTCAATAATTCAAACATTTCCTTTTAACTGGTTCCTAAAGCCCATTTTTAATAATTTATATATATTAAAAAAATTTTTTTAGCTCTTGGTTTTTGGTCATATGATCCTGTGTTGTGGCTTACTTGGTAAATTTGATCTAATGCCAAGCATTATGAATGAAAAATTGTAGATAGTATAGATGACATCTTTTTTTAGAGAGGATTTGATTTTCTTCTGACAGGCAGATAGACCACAGGGAGATCATCTCGATCCCCTGGTCTTGGGTTTCAGACTCAATGTGAGGGCTGGTGAGATCTGTTCTATTTCAGCTTTGTCTTTATTTCTAGAGCCTACCTCTTCAAGGATCTCAAGGATAAGTCTGGTATGATTGTTAGAGATTCTCTTTCTTGGCAGGCTATGAACATCACTATTTGTCTTCCTAGAACCAGGAGATTACTGAAATGTCTGCTTAGATTTTGAGCTTCTTAGCAGCTGCTTTCTGCTTGGTTTTCTTGGCAATTTGCCTCACACATGTGCAGTTTAGGAGTTAAAAAATACCTCAAGGAAAAATTGCACATATAATATCCACTTTATGTTTCCACAGTTAGATTTCTCTCAGATCATGACTTCTCAAGTTCTAGCAGCCTTGGTAGCCCTGTACTCGAATTTTCAACTCCCTTGTCAGTAAGACCATTATAAACTCTTACTGCTGTGCTTTGCTCAGCACCTATGTTCCATAAAGAAAACTGGCAAATGCCTGGAGGGGCACAAGTAGCAACTGAAGTAGTGCTCATCTCTCTGTATTTTCCTTCTATCAACATTTTGGTCTTTCAAGACTGAGGTACACTTAGAAGACATAACGGGACTTCCAGAGCAAAGGGTCTGCATAGAGCAGAATGCAGGAAAACGAGGAATGGTAGAGAGGATGGGAATGGATAATAGAAGAAAAAACCTAGGATCATAGGAGTTGCAACCAGATGAATCCTAGTAAGGAGGTTCAAGTAAATTCACAGAAATGCCCATGAGAGACCATGAATTGGCTCAATCATCTGCTTGGCCCAAAGAATAAGAACCTTCTGCTATGAACTGAATGTTTATGTCCTCCCCAAATTCATATGTTGGAATCTTACCCGCCGCCCCTGCCCCACCCAAGTGATGGTGTTTGGAGATGGGCAGTTTGACAGGTAATTGGACATGAGGACGGAACTCTCCTGGATGCAGTTATTGCCCTTATAAGAAGAGACATGAGAGCTTGCCCTGTTCTCACCTCTCTGCCATGTGTAGATGGCCATTTGCAAACCAGATATAAAGTTCTCATCAGACACTGGATTTGCTGGTACCTTGATGTTATACTTCCTAGCCTCCAGAACTATGAGAAATACACTTCTTTTGTTTAATCCACTCAGTCTACAGTCATGTTATAGGAACCTAAGATGACTAAGACACCATCTTAGGGCAGTACTGGTTCAAGTAAGGGAATGGCTTTCTTATCCTTTCTTTCCTGCCCACACTCCAACATGTTCTGGATTATTAACAGCAAATAGATAATGTGAGTGAAGGTGAAGAAAAATAAGAAAAGAAGGACCCCATCCTCTCTCTTACTAAGTGGCGTGCAGTATGTTCACGTCAAGAGCAAATAGTAATGTCATGGAATTACCTATACTTTTTGGTAATTCACTAGGCTTTCCCAGCCCAGTTTCCAGTGGATAAACACCTGTATCACTGATGCTTGGGTTCCAGTCAGCAATATGTGGCAGCTGTATGGGAACTCTCAGAATGCAGTTTAGAAGACAGAATGGATTGCAAGGCTCAAAGCCCAGTTCCTGCTGAAGAGGAACCCTGAAGAGCAGAAATGAACCCAATATGCTCATATGTTTTTCCCTGAATTCTGGACTTCTCCATTCTGGGCTTATTAATTCCACCCCATTTCTAAGCATTAAATAAATATAGCTCTGAAAAAAGGTGTTTGTGTTCCAGTGACAAATATAATCCATGTAGTTGTTAAACGGGAAATTCCAGAATCCTCCTGTGGCCTTGCCTCCTATTTTGCAGGAAGAAGTTTTTCCCTGAAGACAGAGTTGACTAGAGCCTTATGTCCCCAGAGGGCCTCATTGGAAGTTGGTCTTTGGAAGTTCTAACATAAACATACTCCCACCCACCTGGCTCATGTACAGACCATGAACAACTTGGCTTTTCTTCCCAGCAGAGCAGTTTTCTGTATGAGTCACTTACTTCTGTCTCTTTATTTTGGACTTTCTGCCTCAGGGGACCTTGAGGATCCATCCAATACTGTACTGAGCATGCTTTCAGTATTTGGCAAACAATGAACAATAGAAAACCTACTAAAAAGGCTTACTCCCCTCCTCCATGTGCATGGGAATCTGGACCTGGTACTCAGTTCAGTGGAAACCAAGACAGATGCAAAACACACAAAGGAGTATGCCAGGAGATGAAGCTTTCACTTTCTGAGCAAGAGAGATGGATTGATTTAGGTCTGGAAGACACGATGTGTCCATGCTGGGAAGTATTGGCAAAATTTTTCTTGAGAGCAGTCATAACCTCTAGACCCAACTTTAGTTTCCAGAGTTGGTGCAGGAGATCTAGCCTGTTTTTAAAGAGTGGGCACCCTATAGAGAGTCATAGCCTGTGAAGAGAAGGTTCAGGGAAAAGACGCAAGAGGGCTCAGGGAAGGAGAATGGAACATACCCTTCCTATAAACATCTTTGGCTTGGTGCTTGTGTCTTCAGTGGGGGGTTCCAAAGGTTTCCCCTGATGGATTTGGAGTATCAAAAACTATTTGGTTCTCTGCCTGTTTTCAGATTGTGGAGAAAGCACATGGGGTCAGAAATATGTCCCTGCACAAGCCAAGTATGGTGAATGAGTTTTTACGTTTGTGGAGTATTTTTAATATTGTGAGATGAGAAAACCCTCTCCTTTTCTGTCTTAATTTTCTGACTATGTGGATCATTATTAGCATCTTGGGGCCCCTGGAAATATCCAGGGTCCCTATCGGTGCTTCCTTGAACATGGACTCACTAACATTTGTCTGTCTAAAGTGAAAGGTATCTCTAATGATCCCAGCTGACATTTATTCAGTGCCTTTCACTCAGCGATCCCAAAGAGCTCCACAAACTGATTTACGGGCTGTCCACGGAGTAGAAGTGAATGGTAATGACCACGGTGATGAAGATGGTGATGGATCGCCCAGGCTCTGGTATTTGATATGTCATGTTGTTTCTGGGGCGTTTCCAATTTCCTGAGCTTCCCGGTGATTAGAAGCATAAGGGTAAGAGAGTGCTCCGTCCATTTCACCCTGCATTTCTCAGTGGAGACGACTCTGATTGGGGCCTTGGGAGGTCTTAATTCTCTGCCTCCCTCACACAAATTTTAGTAACCAGCAGAGAGCAGACATTATGAAATGCTACAGCGAGCCCTCTTTGCATATCTCCTCTTACCGGGCATGGAGACTTACCCTCACTCCCTTCTTGTAGTGTCTTTGACCACCTGAAACTCTCTTGGGCTTTTCTGCTCCTCGAGGAAAAGAGAGGAAGCGGAAGCTAGGGTAAATTCTGCCAGTTAGGAGGTTTATGGTAATATAATCTGGCACAGTGCTTTCCAATTTTTTTTAAACCATGGAAACCCTCACTCCCCATTCTTTTCAAGCAAAACCCTGTGGGGAATTAACATGTGAAGAAGATAAAAGTGAACTGCACCGCTCTATTCCCTCATAGTCCCCCACCCCATCACAGTGGCCCCTGAGACCAAGATTAAAAGCCACTGGTTTCCTGAAGTGCTGAGCTATGATCTGTACATAGGAGATGTAAATTTCTTTCTCGATTTCCCCACTGACTTTTGAGCAAACTATTGGATATCTATGTGCTCCATTCGTTTCATTTCTAAAATAGAGACTAAATACTCTTTATTGAATATTACAATTAAGGCTTTAAAACTTAGGATGCAAATGTGTTAGAACTATAATTATAATGAGGATAATAAGGTTTGAGGCATAGTTTTAAATGCTTTCTTTTATAACCTTATTTAATCCTTACAATCTCCCTATGGAGCAGGTACAATTATTATCATCCCCACTTTAAGTTGGGGAAACTGAAGCACAGAGAGGTTATGCAAATTTCTGAAGGCCACTCAGCTTGTAAGTGGTGTAGGCACAAATCACCCCAGGTAGCCTGACTCCAAAGCCCCTTGATCTTAACCCCTGACACTTGCATTTTAGACTTGGTTGCACATTAGAATTGCTTCAGGACTTTTTAAAAATTCAGAAGCCCAAGCTACATCCCAGATCACTTAGATTACAGACTCTGGGATGGGACATTACTGAAAGTATTTAAAAATGTTTTTTTTTAACTTTTTTCTTATTTATAATTGAGAGGCAGAGAGAGACAGAGCATGAGCAGGGGAGGGGCAGAGAGGGGGAGACACAGAATCCAAAGCGGGCTCCAGGCTCTGAGTTGTCAGCACAGAGCCCAACGTGGGGCTCGAACTCATGAACCGTGAGATCATGACCTGAGCCGAAGTGGGACGCTCAACCGAGTGAGCCACCCAGGCTTCCCTGAAAGTATTTAAAAAAATTCTTTTATTTCTCTTTATTAGTTGAACTGTGTCTTCTGAAACAGGTATATTGAGGCCCTACCCCCTGGTGCTTCAGATGTGATCTTATTCGGAAATAGGGTCATGTCAGAATGCAATCACTTAAGTTAAAGTGAAGTTATACTGGAGTTAAGGTGTGATTTAATCCAGTATGACTAATGTCCTTCTAAGAAGATGGCTCAGTGAAGACAGAGACACATAGAGAGAATGCCACAAGATTGAAGTCATGTAGCTACAAGTCAAAGAGCATCAAAGATTGCCAGCAAACCATCAGAAGCTGGAAGAGGCAAGCAAGGATTCCCCCTACTGGTTTCAGACAAGTATGGCCTTGCCAATACCTTAATTTCAGACTTCTAGCTTCCAGAACCATGAGACAATAAACTTCTGTTTGTTTGAAGCTGCAGAGTTTGTAGGTCTTTGTTCTGGAAGCTCCAAGAAACGAATACAGCTCCCTAACGGATTTCAATATATAGACACATTTGAGAACCACTGCTATATGTTAATCTCTCTTCTTAAGAACTTGCTATATGGAGGCACCTGGGTAGTTCAACCCGACTCTTGATTTCAGCTCATGTCATGATCTCATGGTGCTGAGATCGAGCCCCATGTTGGGCTCTGCGCTGACAGCATGGAGGCTGCTTGGGATTTTCTCTCTCCCTCTCTCTCTCCCCTCCCCTGCTCAAGGGTGCATGCTCTCTCTCAAAATAAATAAATAAATATTTAAAAACTTAAATAAAAAGAATTTACCCTGTGAAGGAGGGTTAATCAAACCCTATAAAGTAACCTACTTTTGATTAGGGCTGTGGTGTTCATTGCCACTCTCTCTCTGCTCACCCCGGCTGTGCCAATCCTCTGAAGCGTGGGTCAATGTTGATCAGGTATCGGACATGGTTGGCATGAAGGAGGATTTTGAGAGTCATTCTCAGTGCTCCTGTTCATTGATGAAACTGTAGTTGTGGGTGTGCTCCTGGGCATAGAGTAAGATGTACCTAGATAAGAGTGGAGGATGGACAGGAGCTGAATACGTGCTTCCTCTAAAAAAAGTACAGTACAAAATATGTGACATCATCAGTGGAGAGAAAGGGCCATTAAGGCCACCTGCAACCTGGACATATAAGCCCAGGTAGGATGGAGCCCCAGGAGAGATCGCTGGGGATATCTGGAAAAAGGGGATGTGTGAACACCTCACAGAGAAGTTGATGTTTAAGCCTGAGGGAAGGATGAATGATAAGTCACTATGAGTGAAGGCTGTTCAGGCTGTTGAGCAAAAGTGTGGAAGGGGGAATGGGCAAAATGGGGGGCTGGTGAGTTGTCAGTGGACTCCATGCTTAGAGTGAGCTGGAGGAGAGAGCTTGGGTAAAAGGAAAGAAGTCCAGAAGGGTAGGTTAAGACAATGTTCTGGTGGAATTGGAAGTTCCCCACACTGAGAAGTGCCCCAGACTTTATTTTGTAAGCAATGTGGAGTGAACAGAGGATTTTGATCAGGGAAGAGACACCTTCCCTGATAAGTTAAGTTATTAACTTAAATGATCTTGGTAACATTTCACGGGGTCCTTACTCTGTGTCTCATTTAATTTTCCCTTATGAGATTGGTACTATTATTATCCTAATTTAATAGATTTAGAAACTGAAACTGAGAGAATTTCAGTTACTGCCCAAGTCACATAGCTGGTAAGTGAAGAAAAGAGGATTTGAACCCTGGCCATCTGCTTCTGGAGTCTGTGGGCTTTCCTGACTTATCACCGAGGATTCCTAGCATTGGTGTTGAAGAAAACTAGCCCCATCGGCAGAATGAGACAGCTGGACAGTGGGTGGCAGGAGGGGGAGAATGAGGACAGAAAGGCCAGTGAGGAAATGACTTCAGAGTCATATGAAATGTCTCAAAAGGAGGCCAAAAAAGATTTAGCGGCTGGTTGTGTATTGGGGAGATATCACCCTAATCAAGGATAATTTAGTAACTGGGAGAAAGATTCCACCTTTCTGAGTTAAAGGAAGCAGGAAGAGGAGTGGGTTGAGTGGTAGAAGAGAAGGAAATTTTGTTGGACATTTCAAAATAAAGTACTTACAGACTATGTTGTAGATATTCAAGTACATGGAACGTGGTTTAGAGGTAGTTACTTTGTAGGAGAGATGGATCACTGCATCTAATCCTTCCACTTTAGAGACTAAATACCATGGGGACCGTATAAGGGTGGTGTTGAAGTTCACAGGCTTTAGGGCTCAGCTGAGTTGAAATTCCTAACTAACTGTTCATTAGCTGTGTGTCCGTGGACAAGCATCAGTTTCTTCATCTGCAAAAGGGGGATGATAATAGGACCTTTTCATGGACCTTCCTGAAGAGGATTACATGAGATAAGACAGGTGGAGCACTTGGCAGAAGGCACAGGTTTATGAAATATGTCTTTGCTTTGTTTCTTGTAACCCAGAAAGCTTCTACTTGATGCCACAACTCAACTTCATCTGTTTTCCCCACCAGACCTCTGTGTCCATGTTAGAGCTTACTTCTCCTTGTTTAGCCTTTCAAACTTAGCAGTTTCCTTTTTTCCTTAAAGACCAATTTCTCTATGGGCTCAGGAATATTTTGTATTTTTTCCTCTTTTCTTTCTCCTGGACTCAGTGTGGACATGATTTTCTCCCGGTGTGGCCACTTACTTCATGAAGTTCTGTGCCTTAGACAGAGAAAGGGACCAGGCAGCCCACATTGCACCGTCCTGCTCATTATCTTTGGTGGCATAGTTTGTTTATTGTCTCTCCAGTTACCTCTGAGCATCTATAGGCAATGATTCAGGGATTTGCTTTGTATGCTCTGTGTACAGTGCCCATTTTTTTTTATGGAGGCCTGATGCATAAATCCAAGAAATAGGTGCTCTTCTTGGTCAGAATCAGGTAACAATAACAAAAGTCTAAGATTGTTGTCTAGCCTTTTGGTTCTACAAAGCGGTGTCTATGACAGAGGAGAGAAGTTTGGAGAAAGTGACTCATTAAGACCATTTCAATTTCTTAGAGCTCTGAAAAAGAAACTTTATCTCTGGAGAAAATGAAAAATATGCTGTTTTGGTGGAGGTCATCTGTTGCTGGTGATTTGGGGGACCATAGCTAGAAACCAGTTTGAAAGGATGATTATGTGGGTCATTCCAATAGCCTTGTAACTGATGTCCTTTCTATGGCTGGCGTTCCTTTCAGTCCAAGGAAGATCTTGTTCTCTTCCACTACCCAACCCAATCCTTTCCCTGAGTTCTTAAAAAAAAACAAAACAACAAAACACTTCTATCAAGTCACTCTTCAGCCAGAAATATCTTTGATGACTTCCTTTTGCTCAAAGAAGGGGGTCTCAAGGCTGTATGGTAGCAATCAAAGTTTTCCATTTTCAGCCCTATCCTACCTCTGCAGCCTTCCCTTTCTCATGCCACTTCCACTGCAGTGAGGCAGAGCCTCTTGCTTTCCCTCACTCCTACCTCCACATATAACCTTTGTCTTTTTGCTACACACCAGTGTTCCCTAGAGTCAGGGTCTATGTGCTGAGCAGTCAACGGCCCATACTTCTCTAGCGCACTTTGCCCCTAGAACGGTGTCACCCACCTGCCCTCTTAGCCCCCTCACTTTTCTAGGACCTACAATTTACATGCCTCTATGCTCCCTGCATACTTGAGTTAAAACTTAGATCATTTACAAAAAGTCAATAAGCAAACTAATTAAATACATGTAATTGAACAGAGAATGTGGTCTGCAATGTTAAACTTGTAAAGTTCTCAGAGCAAGGACAGTGACCTTTGAGCTTTATCTTTTACATAGCATCTGGCTCAGAACAGAATAGATTCTGTGAGAGCAGGACTTAGGAGAAGGTGTCAAGAATATCCAAATGACCTGAGAGAGTGAGTAGGCATCCTTGAACCTTTACCTTGCTACCAGGGAGACGCTCAGGCTAATCTGACCTTGTAATTATCTGCGGTCTAACTGCCTGCCTATTGGACTTACTCCATCTACCAGCCAATGGAAATTTACCAGATTTCCCTGATCCTGATTGAGTTGACTCATATAAACTATAGTGAGTTTCTTCTTGGGGCCAATTCTCCATGGAATTAATCAAACTTTGGGTTTGTCTACTGTAATCAGCTCGATAGCTGCTTTCTGCTCATGGATGGCTTTTTGCCTTCATTAAATCTGAAGGTTTCAGCTTTTGTTAGTGCACACCACCTCAATCAATACAAGCAAGTACAGCTGTCTCCAAAATGAGGCTGTCAAGCCAAGGCCCATATAACCAATGGTTACTAAATACTTAATGATTTGTGTTGTGTGTCAACAGTTCCCCCATCACGTTTCAGTGTAGGGTCTTGAACTTACCTTTAAAAATGCTTTTTTTTCCCCTAAGACTTACCAATTACTTTCCATATGTTATTTCCTTATGTATTATTTTATAGCACACACGCAAAGTGCTTCAGAAAACACAAAGAGGGACTCACGAGTTAGAAGAGCTGAGAACCATCAGCTCCCATTGGCACTTTCCATCTCAAAGTAGGTAGAATTTCCTAAAGTGGGTGGTTATTGGTGCTATTTACCAAATGTTCCCCTCTCCCCATACCAGATACAGGATAGGATTGTATTTTCTGCGTCCTTTGTGATTGATGGGGTCATGTGATGAGTTCTGGCCAAAGGAGCAGAAAGCACAAGTAATGTGTTACTTCTTTGCTAGAACATTAATGTCAGTGTGAGGCATTCAGGGTTCAATATTCCCTCTGTTACCATGACCAACAATCCTCTAGATCTGGTGATTCTGCCAGCCTGTGTCTTAGTGATGATAACAAAGATACAGAGTCAAGCCCTAGACTACCTGCTGTAGGCATGTAGCATGAGCAAGAAATCAACCTTTCTTGTCTTTAACCACTGATATTTTCAAGTATTTGTTACTGTAGCATAACTTAGCTTAGCTTAACTAAGTGAGATAAGCAGCTTGCAAGATAATAAAAAAAAGCCCTGTAGAATATGTAAGGAAGATACTATTACCAGCTTTCACAAACCATTGCTAATTTAAAGATTCTCAAATTTATATTCCCAGCTCATGGTCTTTCCTGAGCTTACACATACATATCTAATGATCCTACCTGACATATCCACTTAGGTATCTCAAAAGATGCCTCAAAATTATGTGCAAACTGAAGTTGTAAATGTTTGCCAAATCTGGACATCTCCAGTCTTGTGTCAGCTTTTAGCACTGGCATATTCTCAGCTACTAAAGGCACTGTCACCATAAGCTTCTCCCTTTATTTTATGTGAAAGGTGTTTGGACATAATCTTCTCATCACCAGGACCAGATGATTCTCCAGAACATAGCTTTGTCTCTGTCCTCTTGTCTTCATATATATGGCCAACATTCTAGTCAAAGCCACTGACATCTAGCAACTAAATTACTGCAGTGGCCCCATACATAGTCTCTCCATCTCTCTCTCTCTCTCTCTCTCTCTCTCTCTCTCTCTCTCTCTCGTGTGTGTGTGTTTAAATTGAAGTATAGTTGACATACAATGTTACATTAGTTTTAGGCATACACATAGTGATTAGACTTTATGCTATGCTCACCACAAGTGTCGCTACCATCTGTCATCATACAACACTATTACAGTACCACTGACTATATTCCCTACGCTGTATCACTTGTGTCCTTTCAATTGATCCTGCACAAAGGAGGCAGATCTTTCAAAAAAGTAACAAGATCATGTCATTACCCTTAATTCCTTTTGCCCAGAGTACTGTTCTGTTTGCTCTATAAATTGTGTATTCTACCTTATTGCTTAGGTCTTAGCTTAACTATCACTCTCTAGAGAGTTCTCAGAATCTCCTATCAAGAATAGGTCTGTGTTACTTTCCAATTATTCCTGTATATTTCATTTTTTTAATTAAAATTTTGAGTAAAATTGACACACAATGTTATATTAGTTTCAGGTGTACAACTTAGTGATTTGACAAATTTATACATTATGCTCTGTTCCCCGTAAGTGTACCTACCATTTGTCCCATTATGTTCCTATTACTATACCGTCCTTACGTATTTCTTTAATGGTACTTATCAAAATTTGCAAATGTTGAGTTTGCTTTTTAGATGGGTATTATTCTCCCCACTAGAATAAAAGCTTCAAGAAGACAAGAATCTTGTCAGTCTTGTTCATCACTACGATCCCAGTGCCCTGTGTAACGAGGGTACGTAGGATGCTCTTGAAATATATTTAGATTAATAAGTGGATTACCCATATTTCACAAATGAAGAGAAGACTTAGAAAGCATGTGACTTGCCCAAAGTACATGGATAGTGAGCAGCAGGGACTGAGTCTCTGACCACATCTTATGATCCTACAGTTTGTGCTTTGGTTCCATGTAACATACACTGTCCTGTTGACACCTGATAGGCAGCAAAGGGTCATTTCCTTGCGGTTCATTCTCTACCAGAATCGCAAGAACTCTTCGCTTTTCCTCACCACTAAGACAGAGTGGCTTTGTAACACCAGCGGCCCAGCTGGTTTACTCATTTTTCATACTATAAAATGTTATTAAACTGCACCACACAGATAAGTACTAGAAAAATTGCCAGGTTATTTTCCTAACATAAAATTAGCCAATTTGCCTGTGTATGGGATTGTAAAGGATGCAAAGCATCCCATTCAAGTGATTAACCTCTTAGTTAATAAAAGCAACAATTTCATGTGTATAAATAATATAATAAAAGGAACATTCATATCAAAGTTATGTAGCCCTCCCCTTTCTCTGCTCGTCTCTTTAATTGGTAAATAATTCATCAAACTCTGAAATGAATTGTGCTCCCACCCACATTTCTTCATCCAATTATCATGAAATAAGAAAGCAGGCTCCTTCTCCCTTTGGAAGACAGGAGATAATGAAATCGTTCAGGGCTTCCCTGAGCCTGTGCTGGGCTAGATAGAGAATCCAGCTGGCACGGGCCTCATCGGGGCATCTGAGCGATGCTTCTTTGGGTTCTGAAGAATTGGACTTGTCCTTTTAGTTTGCCCTCTTTTCCCCAAAGGTCACGTTATTTGTCTTTCTGCTAGAGTGTCCATAGATATTACCTGTTGTGAGTGTGGCGGGCAATGGGAGGAATGGGCTGTGCAGGGCAGCCGGCTGCCTGAAGATTTTAATACGACTTTTGCATCAAATGAGTTGCACGGATCCATTTTTACAATGCTGATGAGCCACAATTCCTGGACACAGAGATGTCCTTTTATGTTGTAAATTATGTAAGATTATTGCCTAAAGTTTCTTGTGGGAGCTATAATTTTTTCCCCTTTGGACTTCTTCATGTGTGGAAAAAACCCTACATTAGATATAAATTAATATACTCTTGGGCTGATGACCTTTGGTTTTTTGCCTTTTACCTTTAAATTGAGGTAGAATAATGCCCAACATAGTGTAATTTGCCTTTGCAAAACTCTTCTATGTATGTCACTATAATTCCCAAGGATGGTCTTGCTAATAAATCCCATTAAAAAACTCTTTTTTTTTTTTTCAGATCATTTTGGTTCCTCTCATGAGTTCTGTTTAGAATTTTATCATTACCGTATTCAACAGCTTCAACTTTGTTGTAGATAGATCACAAAGGTTGTGTACTGAACTTACAATAGCAGTGTTTATACCTGGGGTTTCTTTATTTTCCCTCCAACACATTAGAGTTTTATGGAAAAAGATAAAACAGTTACTGCCTCCTTTACCACAGCTTTTTGAATAGCCTCTTCAGCTTGAAGTTTATGGCTGCCGAAAAATCATCTTAATTTGCAAATTGTACAAGCCCTGTTTTCTGGGTCTTAGTACTATAGTCAAGCAAATAGAGAAATGGAAATGTCAGCAGCAGCATTTATGACTGACTCGGTGGGGAAACTTGTCCTTCTAAGTCAAGATGGAGCCTATTATCCAAGTGAGCTGGTGGAGTGTGAATGAGACACAGCCCTGAGCTAGCTTTCTTCGCCATTGCGTCTTTGGTCAATTCAAACAGTTAGCTTTCCTTTTACACCATTTGAAGTGGTGGCATATGCTTTCTGTTTAAAAACAGTAGCTTGAAGGCTAGACCATCAAATGCCTTCCTAAAAATTTCCCCTTCCTTTTTCAAATAAATGAGCTAATCTTCACTATTGCTTGAGAAAGGCTGTTGAGAAATTCTGGTTATTTCTGCCACTTATGGCTGTTCTACAGAGACAAAGAAATTTCTGTGGAAATGAACAATGGGAAAAAAACCATACTGCAATTGGACTGACTGGACTTGCTAAAGCAAATATGTCTTAATCTTAATTAACCAGCTTTTGACATCTGGATGCGCGGATTGCTGGCTGTGTCACATGAGTACTTTATAATCAGTGTCCTCTGGGTGGCTCTCTTAGAATTTTTCTCTGTAGAGTAAATTCTTTCTATCAAACACTGTACCACCATATCCCAATCCACAGCAGGGAAACTTTGATCAAGGTCAAGACAAATGGACTTGGAGGGGTTTTTAGCTGACAAGGGCAGCCATTCTCTAGGACTGACTGGAGGACCGCTTTTCTTTATCTGGGAGGACCATATGCTTTAGAGCAAGGTGTAGATTTGGAAGTGCTCTGCCCATGGCATAGTGAGTGCGAAGGGATGCCTGTCTAGCCAGCCTGGTGAGCAGAAATAGTTTAATCTTCTCAGGTCCATCCTTGGATCACGATTTAGGGCCCCCAACCTGATGGCAGTACTCACACAATGACTGGAGAAGAAACATTCTTCCTCGAAGTGTACTTTTCCTAAATAAGATCATGAAACCGACAACACTGGTGACACCTGTTTTGGTGTCCTTCTCCATGACCCCCAATCACCTTCTCCTGCCAGTTCTCCATTTCTCTGGCAGGAACCCTCCTTTTGCCTCAAAATCTAGCTATCTGTTGTCTGAGCCTTTAAAAGCCCTGTTTTCTGCTGCCTTGATAACAGAGGTCAAACAGGGAGCTAATATTAACTGAGTAATAATACATGGCAATTGACCCCTGTTTAAGAAGGCATACATATGCTATTGCATTGGAGTCACAGTTATGTATATAAGGTATCCCCATCTTATAGATGAGAACACTGAAGTTCCCAAAGACTAAGTGACTTGCCTAAGGCACACTGCAAGTAAGGAATAGAGCCAGAATTGGAATTTAGGTATATCTGACTTTAAGGTTCGTGCTCACCTAACTCTAACATAATCACTGCCAAGTTACATAATTTCTTAAACTCAGTCAAAATTCTCTTATTCACGTATAACCCTTTGGAGCCAAGTTTTCAGCTCAAGACAGATTTATAGGGAAGATCCTTTTGATCAGACCATCTTCAGATTCAGGAGGTGGTCCCTCAAATCCTTCCACATGGATTTGTCTTTAATCGTTGCTCCTCTGTTTTGACTAGGACCAGATCATGATCCAGAAAATGTCATTGATTTGATATTATCAGAATTCCTGTTTCATTAGGTGACACTTGTGTGTTCTCTGTTCTCTGCTTGTCCTGCCTTCTGTGATTCTGATGCTCTGTGTGGTTTAACACATTTGACTTTCTCTTGTTGTCCCTATTTATCAGCCCTGGAATTACTTTGACTTTCCTATTTTGACACAGCCAAGGTTCTCAGTGGTCTCAACTTGTGCATTGGTTTCATTATGTGAATGCAATTTGTTTACAATCATGTTGCCATTGTCTCACTAGTGTATTATTCTAAAACTCAGCCCAGTCTTTCTTTTAGTTTATCATTTCTCTTTTGGCCCATTCCTTTTGTGCTATTGGCTGCATCTTTCTTCCTATATTTCTCCAATATTGACGTGTGCTAACTTTTATTTATGTTGATTATTGAGTGAGACTTACCTTGTGGCCTCAGAACTAGAATCTAAACCTGAAGACAAATCAGCACTAATTATCCCCATCTTCTAAACGTTCTGTATTAGTTTGCTAAGGCTGTCATAACATAATACCACCGACTGGGTGGCTTAAACAATAGAAATATGTTTTCTTGGTCTGAAGGCTAGAAGTTTGAGATCAAGTTGTTGACAGGGTTGGTTTCTTCTGAGGTCTCTCTACTTGGCTTGTAGATCGCTGTCTTCTTGCTGTGTCCTCACATGGTCTACCCTTCGTACATATCTGTGTCCTAATCTCCTCTGCTTCAGAAGTAACATTGGATTAGATCCCAGCCTGATGATCTCATTTAACCTTAATTACCTCTTCAAAGACCCTATCTCCAAATATAGTCACATTCTGAGGTACTGGAGATTAGAACTTAAACATATCAATTTTGGGGGGCGTGCAAATCAGACTGTAGCAGGATTCAACAATTATGTCCCTCTTAAAAGGCAGCCATGCATTCTCTGCTACCTTCACAATCACCCCACCCTACAAATCTGTATAAGTAAATTGCTGGGTGTGGAGCACCTGGGTGGCTCCGTTGATTGAGCATCTGACTTCAGCTCAGGTCATGATCTCACAGTTTGTGAATTCAAGTCCTACATGAGTGTCCCTGCCATCAGCATAGAGCCACCTTTGGATCCTTTGCCCCTCCCCCCTCCCCCACTCTCTGCTCCTCTTCCCCTCACCCTCTCTCTTTCAAAAATAAGTAAACAATAAAAAAAATAGAAAAGAAAAAAAAAGAAAATCACTGGATGGATGAGTGAGGGCAATGAGTTTGTCAACTGGAGGGCAGTATTTGTGGCAAAAAGATTTTCTCTTCCCTTCCCAGAAGAAGGATAAGGATGGCATGCTTACTTTCTCTACCACCCGAAGCCACGTGAAGATTTTGAATTGTCCCAGAGAAAGACTTTGCCCCTGACTCCAACTCTAAGATTGGGGAAGAAGAGAATTGAGAGGATTATGTAATTTTCTTGTTGGGCTGAAGCCTAGCTGCCCTTAAGTAAGTGGAAAAGTTAAATATTAAATTGGAGAAGAGATTACAATGTTGAAACACAATGGGATGTGTACTTAAAAACTGAAAATGCCTGGAAAGTGGGTTTTGCTGGGATATTGGGGGTTAGAAATGGAGATTTGACAAGGTGAAGGCAGTCATGGGAGAACAATAAAACTGCCGTATTTAAAAACAGTTCAGACTATTCAACCATAAATTGTATTTGCTTGCCATTGAAAAGCCACAGTGAGCATTATTGTTTAGCAAGGATACTTCCCTTGGTCATTTCAAGACACTGGTTAGATTTTAGGTACAATGAGGTTAAAATGGAAAATTGGGATGCCACACATTGTCTTGTGCTTCAAAGTGAATTTATCTGATTCAAAGCAATCACAACTTTAGGATTAGGTTGAAAAACTAAGGATTAGATCAAAATCAACAATATTTAAAAACAAATTGCCTTATTTTAATTTCTCTACTCTCAAACAATGTGGTAGAGTGCAAAGTGTTAGGGTTCAAAAGATCTGGGTTTGGCTGTTGGCTCCATTCATAATAATCTATATTGAAGCAAACACATCAGTGGAACTTACAGTATCTAGGTTTTCTTTAGTTATTTCCCTAATTCAGTAAGCATTTACCAAGTATCCCATGAAGATCATGGGCTTTAGAATTCGACTGTGTAGGTTAGAGTCCACACTCTAACACTTAGTAACTTGATCCTGGCTTGGTTACTTATCCTTTCCAAGACACTTATCTTTACACAAGGATGTAGCAATGAGGCTGGGCCACAAAGAATCAGTGAAGTATCTTCTGTAAATTGGAGCATTTGAGTTATGTGATCTTTAAAATCTCTTCATTTCAAAAAGTCTATTATTAAACCACAGGGAAGAGAATGGATTTAGACAGCATCATGTGGCTTCAGGTTATAAAAAAGAAAGAATTTCCTGGTTAGATACCAGAGGTAATACTTTGAAGAGGTTCTGGATTTATCCTCCTAATTGAAAAAATAAACTAGCGAGTTATCTGATTGGAATGGATTTACTATGATTCTGCTAAAAGTTAAAGAGATGAAGTAAATCAGTGGTTATTGAACCTAAGTCCAGGAACAGGCGTCATTAGATTCACCTGGGGAGGTTTTATAGTGTTATTCATATCTCTATCCTTCCTGATTTCTTGTCTCCTTTTTTTGGATCAATGACTGAGCGCTATCATCTCCAGCAATAATTGTGGATTTGTCTATTTCTCATTTCTGACAGTTTTTGTGCCAAGTATTTTGGAGCTGTTATTGGGTGCATTCACATTTAAGCTGTGTGTGTGTGAGAGGAATTTATCCTTTATTATAAAATGTTCTTCTTTATCTCTCTTTTGTCTTGGGGTATACTTTGATAACTGTATGGACATTCCAGCCTTCTTATGATTAGTGTTTGCATAACATATGCTTCCTATTTTTTTTTGCGTTTACCTAATATGTGTCTTCATATTTTAAAAAAGTCATCTCTTTTTAATGTGTTTGGGTCTTTCTTTCCATCTGGTCTGATAATATCCACCTTTTGATGGCAGTGTTTAATCCGTTTTGATATAATGTGATTGTATCAAAAATGTGGTTAGGTTTTTTTTTTCTAATGTTTATTTATTTTTGAGAGAGAGAGTGCAAGCAGGGGAGGGGCAGAGAAAGAGGGAGACACAGAATGGGAAGCAGGCTCCAGGCTCTGAGCTGTCAGCACAGAGCCCAATGTGGGGCCCGAACTCATGAACCGTGAGATCATGACCTGGGCTGAAGTGGGACACTTAACCAACTGAGTCACCCAGGTGCCCCCAAAATGTGGTTAGGTTTTGGGGCGCCTGGGTGGCGCAGTCGGTTAAGCGTCCGACTTCAGCCAGGTCACGATCTCGCGGTCCGGGAGTTCGAGCCCCGCATCAGGCTCTGGGCTGATGGCTCAGAGCCTGGAGCCTGTTTCTGATTCTGTGTCTCCCTCTCTCTCTGCCCCTCCCCTGTTCATGCTCTGTCTCTCTCTGTCCCAAAAATAAAAAAACGTTGAAAAAAAAAAAATTTTCAAAATGTGGTTAGGTTTAAATTTACCATCCTGCTATTTGTTTTCTATTTGTCCATGAGTTCTTTGCTATTTTTCTCTCCTTTTCCGCATTCTTTTGGATTAATAATTTTCTCAAATTACATTTTATCTCCACTATTGGTTTATTAGTTCTATCTTTTTATTTTTAAGTGGCTATTCTGAATTATAATATGTGTTCCTATGTATCTGTCAGAGCTGACCTTGAATTCCTATTTTACCATTTCACATATAAGAACTTTACAATGGTATACTTCCATTTGTCCCTATTAGCATATACTTTCTCTTATGTATGTTACAAATTCTAAAGTACATTGTTAATATTTTAAAAAATCCAACGATATACTAAAGAAATAAAAATCAGGAAAAAGTCCTTTGTTTACCCGTATGTTTATTGTTCCTATCACTTTTCATTTTTTCATGTAAGACTGAGTTCTGGTATCATTTCCCTTTAGTCTGAAGAATTTCTCTAACCTTTTTGGTAGTGTGTATCTTTTCTTGATGAATTCTGTCAGTTTACGTTTATCTAAAAGTGTTTTTTTCTTTCATTTTTGAAGGGTGCTTTTAGCTGGATATAGAATTCTAAGTTGATAGCTATTTTCCTTTTAGCATTTTAAAAATGTCACCACTTATTCTTCTGCCTTGTGTTATTTAGTGAGAAAGCACCTTTAATTTTTATCATTGTTGCCCTGAATGTAACATGTCTTTTATTCTCTGGACTACTTTTAGGATTTTTCTCATTATGTTTGGTATTTAGTAATATTACTAAGTTTTGCCTACATAGGGTTTTCTTTATATTTATCCTGCTCAGAGTCTATTAAGACTTCTGCATGTGTGGGTTGACATCAAATTTAGAATATATTTGGTTATTATTTCTTTTAATATGATTTTCTGGCCCAATCTCTCCCCAATATGCTCCAATCTATCCTTTTATTCTGGCATTCTAATTACACATATAGTAGCCTATTTGACATTGTGTATCACATCACTGAGATTCTGTTTATTTTTTTCATGTTGGTTTCTTTTAGTATTACAGTTTGGATAGTTTCTATTTGCTTGTCTTAAGTATGGTGAGCAGCTCTTTTTTGTTTCTAATGCGTTCTCAAGCTCACCAACTGAAGTTTTAAATTTCAGATATTTGCTAATTCTATTTTTTTAATGTTTATTTATTTATTTTTGAGAGAGTGGGTGGAGGAACAGAGATAGAGGGAGACAGAGAATCCCAAGCAGGGAGCCAATGGGGGCTCAAACTCACAAACCATGAGATTGCGACCTGAGCCGAAGTTGGACACTTAACCAACTGAGCCATCCAGGTGCCCCATCAGATATTATGCTAATTCAAGAATCTCCATTTGGTTCTTTTAAAATAGTTCCCATTTATATCCTGAGAATCCTCATCTGTTTACTCATATGTCCATCTTTTCCATTAAATTACTATATATATTTACAATAGTTGTGTTAAAGTAATCCTCTGTTGATTCCAATATGTATTCTCTCTGAGTCTGTTTGTGTTGGTTGTTCTTCTATCTGGTTTGAATCACATTTTCCTGCTTTTTTTGATGTCTAATAATTTTTTATTGTGTTAGACATTGTGAATATTATTTTGTTGAAAATATATTTTTTGCCTTTCAATAAAGAAAGCTGAGTTTTGTACTCCTAGACATCTTGATTCTGTTGAGGCTTGGCTTTAGGACCTGTTAGAGGTGTCTAGAGTAATCTTGCTACTTAGGTGTGGTCTTTTGAAGTCTTAACTAAATGCCTGAGGTTTTCAGAGAGTTCTTTCCACTCTGGGTGGTCAGAACTTCAACATGTCCCACTCCTGTGCACTTTCAAAATGTCCATTCTGTCCACAACTCGCCAGTTGCTGTTCTCTGCTAGGTGTCACAAAATCTAATCCTGTCAGTGTGCATGTTAATGTTTGACCAAAGATGTAAGGGAATCTCTATATGTAAGGGGTCCTTCTCTGGGCAGGTGTCTCCTCTCTGGTGTCTGCCCCACAAATTCCAGCTGTCTTTGCAACTTCAAACTCTAACTGAACTTAGGAATAAAAGATACTTGGGGTGCCTGGGTGGCTCAGTCAGTTATGCATCCAGCTCTTGATTTCGGCTCAAGTCGTGATCTCACGGTTCGTGAATTCGAGCTCCATGTCGGGGTCTGCACTGATGTTGTAGGTCCTACTTGGGATTCTCTGTCTCCCTCCCTTTCTGCTTCTCCCTCACCCTTCTCTCTCAAAAATAAATAAACACTTAAAAATTCTTTTAGAAATAAAAGATACCCTAAATAAGTGGCAATATAAATGTATTTCTATAGTTATAAAACTTCAAATATTATTTCTGTGTCTTTAATAAGAGCTTTTTTCTGAAGTCTGCAAGATGGTAATGTTCTTTTTGGGAAAAACCATTATTTTGGAGATGAATTCTAAAAATAACGGTAGTATGAAATTTTAGTGTATGTTAGTCACTATGTTAAGTGCTTTTCATGGATTATGTCACTTAATGGTCATGATACTCTTCCCAATAAGACCTATGACTGGGTTCCATTTTCCTTCTAATTAAAAAGTGTTCCAAGGCAGAAAACAGAGATGAACATGGAGCTCACCTTTTTGTTTTTCTTATTCTGTGTATATCTTGAAATGCTTGCAAATTTTGTCTAGTTTTATAGTTGGTTATGGTGGGTAGGTAAGTGTGATACTCATTACTTCTGCTTTGCTGAAATCCTAAGGAGCTCTTTAAATATACAGATTCCAATACTCTAGCACAATTGCTGACTCAGAATCTCCAAGGTGATGCTAGAAAACATCTGTCTTTATTCTGATATGCATTCAGGGTTTGGACCCACGGATGCACATGTCCTGTGGTCACCTCATACCCCGATGGTTCTGACTTGAGAGCATTCTGACAAGCCTCATTTCAGGGTCTCAGATGATATATCTCCACCACTGCCCCCTGGGAGATGAATCATGAACTCTCTAGGTCTCCCTATCATGAAGGATTTCTCCATATTCAGACTGTTTTTAATCCTTTGACTTCCTTACTTTTAATAACTTGTCTTCCTGAATTAGAGTAAATAGTTCCTTATATTCTTAGTGTTCACACCTCCAAAATTTAGTAGACACACACTATATGCCCTGCCAGTCATCATTTAACCAGGTTATACATATTTAATTCTTTTAATGTACCCCCATAAATCAACTTCTCAAACTCTCCAGTCGTGCTGGTTGTAATATCTTGTCCTCTCTCTGCATAAGAGTGAAGAAAGCCAGAACAGGACATCTTTCTTTCAGCCTTGTTTTCCTGAGAAGTAGGACTGATGTCGCATCTTCTCCAGTCGGTCTCGAGGGAGAGAGAGAGAGAGAGAGAGAGAGAGAGAGAGGAGATGGGGGGGTGGGGAGAGCAAGAGAGAGAGAGAGAGAGAGGGAGAGAGGAGAGAGAGAAGTCATCTGATTTGGAATGTCCAGTTCATAAGCTTACAGAGGTTTTTTTTGTTTTTGTTTTTGTGTTTGTTTTTTACTCATTGGTTCTATTTTAATTATACTGTAAATAATTGTCAAGTTCTTAAGCTTGCTTCAGTCACTGAATAAAAGTATTTAAGGTTTTATTTTTAATTTAAAAATTTAAAATACTTGCACAGTCCTCAAGTGGAATGAATCCATTAAAAATCCTGTGTGTGTAATTAAACAATCTTAGTGTCCCTAGATTTCTCTGTCATTTCTGGCACCTGGCATGCCTTCCTTGGAGGTTTTCAATTGTGGACTGTAATACTTTTAGAATAATGAGAATTCAGATTCCACAAATCACCCAAAGCCAAACATCAGTTTCTTTGGCCAATAAAGCATGCCCAGTTAGCTGATGGCTTTCAGAGGGGCTGACAAAAGGCCTTACATAATGCACTGAGTGTGGTACTGTTTAAGGCCATCACGATGTGCTGTAATTATTGTGGCAGGCTCCTTCCTGTCTAGAATATCTCCCTGAACAGTCGGTAGTGCGTCTTGGGGTTGACAGGTGGCTAGATTCCCCTCTGTGTTGGTGAGGATGTTAGATGTTGCCAGGAGAATTTAAAGCAACATAGGCAGTGCCTTAGCACTTGAATTGTTCTGATTCTCCCCTTAGCTCTGTGCAATATACATTTCTTAGGCTCATGCAAGAGGAAAGCCTCTTTTTACCCTTTTTCCTGAACTCCTCTCTTCACCAAGGCACATTCTCCAATTTGCTGGCTGCCCCTGGGAGCCATACTTACTGTGTCCCCTGACAGCTCTGTGCCCATGTTTTATGCAAAGATGTGAGCAGCTGGCCATCAAGCCCCTGAGAGTCTGGGGCTTTTGTGTTCCAAAGCCTCTTCTCTGCCTTCTTTTCCCTCCCCTCCTGGCTTCTAGGCCGTGTGATCTTTTCTCCACCGCTCCCTTGTGTCGGCATTTGCTGGATGTGCTCTGTGCTTTTTACATGCCACACATTCGTGCTGAGGAATACTGAACTTTCCTAAAAGTGGTTGATAAACACAGGGAGTGGGACAGAGAATGTCTGGTACTTAGTAGGCCCTCTTGGCTGAACCTTAGTTCAAACCTTCTTAAGAAGTCCCGTATTACCAGGCAGAAAATATAGAGGCACTATAGTGCATCAGATGGAAAACAGGCATGGGAGAGCAGAGTCTGTTATGAGGCTAAATCAGATAATGTATGCAGAATTCTAAAAGAGTGAGAGCTACACAGATGAATTTGGACCCTGGAAAAAGACTGCTTAGGTTTTAAGCCCAGTTCTACCACTTACTGTCTCTGTGTCCTTGGGCAAGGTCACTTGTCTTCTGTGTATGTCAGTTTCATCAGCAAAATAGAAACACTAATAGCTCCTGCACCCCAGGTTGTGATAAGGATTCAAGGAGTTAATACATATAAAGAACTTAAAGTGCCTAGCAAATAATAAGTGCATAATAAATGTTCAATAAAAGGTAGTTAAGATAGTAATATTGTTATTATTATAATTATTAGGCACTTCACCAATTCATCAGCTCCTATATATAACCTAGTTCCTTCAGTGGATCTAGAAGAGGTCATCGACTTGTAGACACAGAGAACAGACTAAAAGTGCCAATGCAAGTTCTAGGTCTCACTGGGGTACAGTTTATGATGGCGGGGGGGCTCTTTGTGTTGTCTGCTCAAGCTGTTTGACAAAGATGCCCGAGGACTTCACTCAGTGAGGACAATGGCATAGAGTTCAAGATATAGGCATGGGGGTCTCCACTCTGCTCTGCTAACAGGGAAATGCAATCTAGGATCTAGGCTTGCTGGTGAGTTTAATCCTAAGACTAAAGAAAAAAAAAAAGCTATGATATCCCCGCCAAAAGTCATGCTAATACACAGAAAGTTACTTTCTTCTTCTGAGCAAGTTCAGGAAAAAGAAAAGGGCCACTCTATAAGCCACAATTCCAGTCTTTAAAAACAAAGTGGGGGTATAATTACAAATCATTTAGTAGGAAATCAGCCTGATAGAGGTGTTGGATGATGGTGGGAAGACCTCCAACATTGCAAGGGGGGTTGGAAGGAGTTAGACATGGGAAAATGTTTCTAGTCGTCTATCCGGACTTAAGGACATTTTATTCCACACCTTGCACGGGGGGGGGGGGGGGTGGGGGGGCCTGTTGCTGACTTTTTGTCCAAACAGCCTTTTGCCTTGTGCCCATTTGGGGAATTGAGCTCTTTATCCGTTGGTGTTCATTGCAAGAACTGCTCTTGTTAATTAGGCAGGCAAACATAAGGCATGAGTCCTGCACCTAGCCAGAGTGGATCACAATCGAAGTTAAGGTGACTCTTTGGAAGGTAGCAGGAGGCTCATCAGAATGAAATCTGACTCACGTAAAAGTTGGCGTGGCTCAGTTGAAGGACCAGCTGAGGTCTGAGCTGCCTCTGGTCTCGTCTAACCCTTAGAGAGAAGATAGAGACACACTACTGTCTCCTATTTATCATTCTCGATGGGAACTGTGTGGGCAGCTTCCATTATGCCAGGCCAAATGTAGACGAATGAAAAGGTCGACTAAGTAATTATTGATTTTATATGTGTGCATAAATTAGAGCATGGAGCCCTTTAGTCACTGCTAAAAATAAGCCTTCTATAGATTGGGTTTGGGAGGCAGAGGGCCTGTGAAGCGAGGATAAAGCAATAACTGTGGTGGTAAATCTGTACATCGGATAACTATTTCCTTATGGTTGTCATGATGGTTCAAGACTTCCATAAAAAAAACCAGCCAGTGGAGCATTTGGGATATCTGGGAGAGGATTGGACAAGGCAAGCCACAGCCATGCTTTCTCTTTCATCATAAAACTGATATTGGCCATGATCCTTTGAGCAACAAGCTTTTTCTCAAGCAGCAGTGACTTATGAATGCTATTCTGAGCAGAACTAGTCAATATATTAGTTTTCTTTTAATTATGCAGCTGCGGCAGCAATTCATGCATGAGTTTTATGGAGCTTTGTGAATTTGCCATCGGTTCTGGGAAGCAGAGAATTTATTTGTATACCGTGGAGCAATTTGCTCCGGTTAGAGGAGAACCATATCCTTCTATCTTAAAAATGAAGAGCTGGTATTTGAAGGAGAAGTTCCAAGAATCTAATAATCAAATCAGCCGAGGCTGTTAATTAAAATTGAGGAGTATTAAGCATTTATGTAACACTCTTGAATGTTGTGGGGCTGGAAAATTACCAATTGCCTGAAGTTTGCAACTGTTGACACGTTTACAAGGGAGAAAAGAGGGTGATAAAAGAAGAAAGTATTTTGTTAGCAAACATCTTATACTTGGGACGAATATTGCCTTATACCTTTCAGAGGTAGGTCCAGCTAAATTATACAACCATCCTAGTTCTGCTTAGACTTAAGTGGTTTGAAGTCAATTTATGCATTATGTGTGCATCTTAAATTTTAGATTACAGCAATTCTCTCTCTTCTTGGTTAGTAGTTCCTGTAATGCTGAGAAGCACAATGTCTCATTCAAGCGTAACTTGGTAATACTGAGAAGCTGCCCCGAGGAAGCAAATTGCACCATTCTGCTTGATCTAATGGGCCACAACAGCTCCCAAATTGAAGAAATGAGGATTGGCATGTCAAGGAAGAGGAGTAGCTGAGAGGGAGCGTGGTGGTCTGTGACTAGGAAATACTGCCCTCTGGAACTATGTGACCCTTACATATGGGTTCAGATCCACTCCAGGCTCTGGGATCCAGGACCAATCCTGATCTCAGCCTGGGAGGGTTTTGTGGTCTGACTTTTGGGATCAGCATAGGTCAATCGTCACTCAGTTGTGACCTTGAACTCCAGTTTACATAAAGGTGCTTCTCTCACGTGCACAAGGTCCAGTCTCCACTTTGTGTCCTAATCATGGCAGCTGGGTCCTTGTCTTGCTCCTTGTGGCTCTCAATCTGCTTTGTTCCTTTAGAACTGAAGACTTTCATCATCAGTCCTCTACTTGGAGTCAAGAGGCATATAGCTTTCCCTATAACTTAACTCCTGTAGGACTGGATATTGCCTGCTTCTATTCTTCATGTCGTCCTTCAAATGGATGTTGGGACACCCTCTGCTCCTTTGAATTGTCCACCTTTCCATCCCCCTGCTTCATTCCAGCTAATAGCCTGACAAACAGATGTTTATTGTTGAGCACTTTCTGAACTGCATATCCAACATCTAGTGGAGTGCCTAGATCATAGTAGGCATTCAATAAATATTTGGTGGATGGATGAATGAATTCGTTCTACCTACTAGTCAGGACCTCTTTCTAGTATTTGCTGGCAAAGTCCATATTCCCAGAAACTACCTATCTCAGTTCATCCCATTTTGCCCAGGCTGCCCTGCACTCCCTTGAGCTGCAACACAACACCAAAATATCTTGCATCTTAGGGAGGATGGCATCATCGGCAAGATGTGTCTTTAATGCCTCACTCTTCTTTGCAGGCTTTTAAAAATGTCAGCCTACTCTAGTTGTATCTTCTCTCTCCATTGTCTCCTGGTTCTCTCTCAGAAACTTTAGGAAACATTTAACACACACCAAAGTTCCAATGACTAGCAACTGAGGGCAGTTAGCCAGTAAAATTCAAAGTATAGGCCTGGGTAGTAGTTAGTGGAGTCAAGAAGTTCAACCTCTGACACAGCAGGGATGTTTTCAGAAACTGGAGATATTTTGCTTGGAGAAGAATCATCTTGGGAGGGTCACAGCTGCTGCTTTCAAATATACATACATATCTGATGTATAAAAGGCAGAATACATCCATATTTCACAAATAACAATTAGTGGTGACCTGCCCTGAGGAGGAGATTGTATGCTGTTCTTGGAAGTTGAATGCTGGCTCTCTTCCAGATGTGAAGGTAGGCTAGGGCAGCGTGGTAGGGAGAGCCCATCGAGGTTGGTGGTATGTGATAATTACATGGTGGGCCCGTGGCTCTTGCCCATCCCACCACAAAAGGAGTATAAACCCAGGCTGAATTTCGCCAAGGGCATTTCCCCAGTTGCCTCATTCCACTGCAATTTCCCCTTTCTGCCATCTACATGGTGTTTCCCAGTATTTGCTCCTATGGCAGTTGCAACATCATGATGGTTGTGGTTGCTTTCCTTGTCTAGTTATTAGTGATTCTATTCCTCTTGGCAAAAGCTGACTTAAAAATGGGTATATGTGGCATGATCATGGCCCATGCATTCAAGGGATGTCTTTTAGGGTAAGGATAGGGGTTCTTTGAAGAGTTTCCTCTCTTCTAACAAAAGAAGACAGAGCCTGATTGTTCCTCTGGAAGTCATTGTATTGGGATGTCAAGTCTGGAACTCCAGCAACAACCTTTCCCTGGCCTGAAGCTGAAGCCAGAGCCAAAATGTTGGGTTCTTCATAACAAGATTCACCAACCAAAGCAATTGATTCTGGAGCTATTCCACTTCTGGAACTTCTTCTTTTGATACATTTCCTTATTTTTTTTAAAGGCAATTTATTACAGATTCTGATACTTGCAGCCAAAACCATCCTTCCTGAGAAGGAGAGGGTTTTTTTGATTTCTTTGAAAATGACACCCTGTAGTAAGGGTCAAGTTCAACCTTTAAATTACATTAGTTCTCGGGGCGCCTGGGTGGCTCAGTTGGTTGAGCGTCCGACTTTGGCTCAGGTCATGATCTCACAGTCCGTGAGTTCGAACCCCACATCGGGCTCTGTGCTGACAGCTCAGAGCCTGGAGCCTGTTTCAGATTCTGTGTCTCCCTCTCTCTCTGAACCTCCCCCATTCATGCTCTCTCTCTCTATCTCAAAAATCAATAAAGGTTAAAAAATTAAAAAAAAAAAAAGAAAAAGAAAAAGAAATTACATTAGTTCTCACCAAACTGTGGCTGGTCAGACTTATATGTCATTTTCTTTGCTCTTCCCTGTGGGGAAACCAGGATAATATTTTAGTTTTAATCTTGAAGTTAGTGTGCCAGTGTTGTAATATGTCTCCAGCAGTTTCCTTTATATCACTATTTAGATTAAAGTAAAATTGAGTCAATTTAAACACCAAATTCAAGCAGTCCATCATGAAGACACAGGCCATACAGGGAAAAGGTGAGCTGATTTCTTCTGTGCCACAAAGAGGAAGACTCAGATAGTGGGCTATGTCCTGTCCCACCCTGTGCCCTTGAGATTCTGGTCAGAGGAAGATGCTGTTGAACATTCGGAATCACCTAGTCAAATGTGGAAGAGTCTGCTGAGTCTTGGCTTCTAAGGATGTAGAATGTTAATGAAATGATGATGACTTTGAAAGTCCTTGCAAATTATAAAGCATAAGACACATGAAAGGCATTATTGTTGGGAGTTTGGGGAGAGGTAAAATTCTAGATTTGGTCCTAGGATAGCAAGAATGGCCCTGATTTAAGTAAGAGATCTAGAATCATTTCTATTCCCACGGATGACTCAGGTAAGGACTTATGGGACCCCGTCTTGACAAGAGAATCAGATGAATCAGATGCTTTCTCTGAATTAACAAAGGGCTACCAGGAAGGTAGGCAGCTCAGCTCCTGCATCAGGAATGGGTTGAAGTTATTGGCTGCTGGTACATCTTTATACACAGTTCACAGTCCCTTTGCATCATGTCACATCTGATACGGTATAATGTGATGTGACTAATGTAATCAGATGTGAAGTGCACTACAGCAACATGTCAAGTTGGAAAATTTGAAAAGAGAAATAGGCTTCTCTCTAAATCATGGTTGGGTTATTTCTCTCAGCCGGAGGGCTCTGTTTTCAGAGTGAAGAGTTTTCTGTGTTGACCTTCTGGCCAAGGGCATGTGTCAGGAGGGCTAGTCTTTCCCGAAGGTGATGACCCAGGGTACATGAGCTGAAGCCTCATGAATTGGCTCCCGCCTGCCTTTCAAATCAACATGTCTCACCTCTTTCCCACAACAGGGCATTCACTCCAGAGGTGTGTGCCGCAAAGCACCGAATGCTCAGACACTGGTTCCCAGAGGTTTAGGACAGGTATGCCTAGAAGCTCATCGGGCACTAAAGAAGGAATTTTAAAGAACCAAAGTGGCTGAACAAAGCCAGTGTCATTTGTCATTCAAGTATGTGTACGATTTTCCAGAATGATAGCTAATGTGGATACACAAGTTTTGATCCACCAACTTTCTTCATAAGCTTGCTTGTACAAAGCAGGGTGGGTGATCTTTGTGACCCTGTCTCATTAACAGGGATGAGTTCTGGGAAAGGGCTCTCTGTGGCTTGGTTTAGTGGAGACGTCCAGTCTCTTCCTCTTCTGCCCCAGGTGGGCCATAGTGCGTGTGCTCTCTCTCCACCCCCATAACTCCCTCCCTCCGCCTTCCCCTCTCTCACACATTTTAATTTCTAAGATGAATGTAAGGGTTTAAGAGTCAAAGAGAAGCTCTGCGGCAATGGCTGAGAGTATTCTAACAAATACAATGTCTTGATCAGTGGTCTACAGAAGTCTATATGTAAACAGACAAAAATGGAGCTGCTCTGTAGGAAGCAGGCACAGGGTGGGGCCCAGGCACCAAGAGCACCCTCAGATCGCTGGGTCACGCTGGGAATAGAACTGACTCTCCAGTCCCTCTGGCCCAGTCCTATCGGCCTTGTGTTGTGGAGACCTAAGCTCTCTTTTGCATTACTTGTTCAGACAGATCTGCTCAGGAAGCATCAGGACAAAGCCCGTTCTTTCCGTGGCCCATCTGCATCCTTGGCTCATTCCTCACACTTACAACCTCTCCGTCTGAGGGCACGATTGTCCTGGTGAAGGTGCAGTAAACATAGGGTCATGGCTTTCTATAGAATTGTGTGACTGCTGAAGTCTGTCAATCACTTCCACTGACCTCCCGTTTTACCTCATTGTTTCTTTCATGCCTTCATCTTCACTGTGTCCTCTCCTCCTGAGGCAGCCACCTTCCCCGAGTCCCTTCCCCAGCAGGGCTGCACCCTACTCAGCGTGCAGCCCTCTCATAGCTCAGCCCTCCCCTGACCCTACCGTGGCCTCCCCTCCCTCCATTAATCCCACCTCTCCCGTGTACCGTTTTATTGGATGCTACCCTTTGTTCAGTGATAGCTGGCTAATATGAGAAACTCATCTGTTTTAATGTTTTAATGTGTTACCACTTGCTAGCCACTGTGAGAAGCTTAATGAGATTTTGAGTTTTACTTGTCTCATCATAGGCCCTCTATTCAATTATAAACTCGGTGAGGGGGAAGCACCATTGCTATTTCTTCCGTAACTCCCATAGCATCTGAACGGCACCGGACTACGAGTACTCTACTCTGCTAGAGTTGAATGGATTTAGGGAAGGGTGAGCAGGTGGCTAGACCCGAGTGCAGGGACAATAAACAAATACCATGACAATGTTAATTTTCAGGCAATGCTGGTAAAATAAGTCGGTAAAAGAAAGTGGCACAAAAAAAAAAAAAAAAACACCTTACTAAAAAGGAGTTTAAAAATAACCAGAGAGGGTAAATTAACTCACTCAAACCTTTAATAAAATTTGCCTTAACTAAAACAGAAGAAACAACAAAAATAGTAATACTATAAATCAACTACGGAGGCCAAAAGCTGGTCTTGAAATCAAAGGTTTCTGTAGGACCTCCCACTATCTTCCGGGAAGAAGTTTGCCTGGCAAAGTCCAAAGCAAAAATGCATACAAAATACATGTGTTATTAAAGCCCTTGGGTGCTGCAGAAACACATTAGCTGTAGGCTTGGCAAAAAAATGTAATTTCTTGCAAACTGAAATACAAGAAAATGATGGGTTTAGACTGGCACTGTCCGGTAGAACTTTCTAGGACAGAATTTTTTTTTTACTCTGCCCTGTTCAACACAGGAGCCATTAGCCACATGTGGTTCCTGAGCACTTGAAATGTGGCTAGTGTGACTGAGGACCTGAATTTTTACTTTCATCTAATTTTACTTCATAGAGTAACAAAAGTTCATATTTAAATAGTTATGTGTTATTCAATGAATCATGTTACTTGAAGTGTGGTCTATGGATTAGGAATACTGGCATCACTTGGGAGCTTGTTAGAAATGCAGAATCTTGGGCCTTACCCAAGACTTACTGAGGCTGCAGGTTCATAAGATTTCCAGGTGAGTCTCATATATGTTAAATTTTGAGATGTTCCTCTCTAGATCAGTGGTTCCCAGCCCTGTTAGGATCACCTGGAGGTGATCCTCACCTGCCTACTTTTTTTTGTTTTAATGTTTATTTCTTTTTGAGAGAGAAAGAGAGTGTGTGAGTTAGGGAGGGGCAGAGAGAGGGGGAGACAGGATTCCAAGCGAGCTCCACACTGACAGCAGAGAGCCCAATGCAGTGCTCGAACTTATGAACTGTGAGATCGTGACCTGAGTCGAAGTCAGACGCTTACCCGACTGAGTCACCCAGGCGCCCCTCACCTGGATACTTTTTAAGCATTCTGATTCTTGGACTTTACTATGCACCAGTTAAATCAATAGCTCTGGTGGGGAGGCACAGACATCAGAATCATCACTGCAATACACCAGTCTGAGGGAGAAATCCTCCTTAGAATTTGTGTAAGGAATTTATCAAAGTTGCAGTAAACACGTAATAAAGACATGAGAAGGAATCCAATGGCACTTAAAAATATAGAACTTTATATAAAAGAGCCACAGGTATGCATCTTGCTCTCAAATGGCATACCAAGAAGATATGAACATAGTCCCTATACCAGTCACATTTGGACGTTCCAAGGTGTAAGAAGTAGTTAACCCAGGAGACCTGGTCTTAGTTTGGGGACCCATGGGCCCAAGTTTATGGGATGTTGGTGCCCGGTGGCTGAGAAATACTGCTAGTTAGAGGAACACAAAACTGTTCAGTCAGGAAGAAGGTGCTCTACGGTTCTTACCCATTTCTGATAAAGCAGGAAAGGGATTTAAAGAGATTATGGACAGATTGCCAATTTCATGTAACTGAAGCAATTCATATGTCCACAGGAGAAACGAATTTCCACACAAACCGTGTGCTAGCGACATGTGATTCAAGGTGAATTATGACCCCTCAGGTCCCTGAGACTATTATTAAATTCATAACAACTCCAGGAAGAGAGAAGAGCCCTCTCTTTTGGTGGCCTGAAGGTCCCAGTGGGAAAAACTGTCAAGGGCTGTGCCTTTTTTCTAAGAGGACCTAGATTTGGAAGGTTTTCCTCTTCTTTCCAGCTCCTCCAGTCCAAATTCAGTGAGCTCCAGGACACTATTCAAGGAACCGGCCCTTCTCTTGATGGACTATATTTGGGAAGATGGGGAGGAACTATGGTGGTTAAAATGATTCCCTTTTTAATTTTCTCTTTTCTGTTACAAAGTATTTCTTTTTAAAAAAAATTTTTTTAACGTTTATTCATTTTTGAGACAGAGAGAGACAGAGCATGAATGGGGGGAGGTCAGAGAGAGAGGGAGACACAGAATCTGAAACAGGCTCCAGGCTCTGAGCTGTTAGCACAGAGCCCAACGCAGGGCTCAAACTCACGGACCATGAGATCATGACCTGAGCCGAAGTCGGACGCCCAACCGACTGAGCCACCCAGGCGCCCCACAAAGTATTTCTTTATGATTTGTGCTGTAATTCTTTACCTTTTGTGTTGTGGCCAAATTTTAAAAAGTGGGTGTGTAAATAAGAGCTTTATCGTGGACCAGGAACAGGCTGGCAGAAGTAGGAAGAGGGTCATAAAATAAACAAGCTGTTCAGAAAAAGGAGGCAAAAGGGGCATTCATCCTTTAGGGAATATACTCAATAACATATATTTTTTTAATTGAATATTTGAGGGTCCAGACACTGCTCTAGGTGCTGGGCACATAGTGGTGAACAAAATAGATATTCTTCTGACTTCATGTTACTTATAGACTAGTCAGGGGACACACAGCTGTTAAATAAACACATATATAAATGCATATATATTATAATAAACATCTATAAATTGTGACAAGGCCTATAAAGGGGAATTGTTGAAAAGATAATAAAGGGGGTCTGGTCGGTTTAAATTTTGGCCAAAAGGATTTTAAGTCAGGACAGTGAGTCTTACTTAAAAAGTGAAAGGCCTCACACAAGCTTGGACTCATCAGAAATCATGGTAAGCTTAACTATAAGCAGCAATCAATAAAAATGAAGACTAAAAGTCCATTTATGCATGAGTCAAGGAAGGATCGAGAAGAAAATGCAAAGCCGAGCTAAGTGACCCACCTTAATATGGGCAGAATGTAATGATAATGATGATCTTGATCAAAGACTACAGAAAAGTTTAGAGCCGAGAAAATTGTCTTGAGTCAGGGTGTGGGAGAACTTATTAGTCAAGAGTGAAGTTCACATCTAAATGAAAATCACAGGAGCAGATGCAAACAGATAGGTCATAGAGGCAAGCCTGCCCAAGGCAGAAAGAAGGTAAGGTCTCTTACCTTCTTCTATGAACAGCGCAATGACTGGCTTCCTCAGCCTTGACCAGTCAGAGACTGGGAGTCTCAAAGGCTGCTAGAATTCAGCAGGGTCTTCAATGGGCAACACCTTTCTCCAAGCCCTGAAAGATTCTGCCTGAGAACAAAACCACAGAGTCATAAAATACTGGAGATGCAGGGGCCATAGAGTGTATTTATTCCAATGCCTCACCCGATCTCATGACAGACCTCACAGATGCCCTCATTGGTTACCAGACAAGCACACACTGGCTGGGCTTCTATAAGAGTCTCAGTGTTTCTGGTCCTTAAAGTCTGACCCTCAGCCTTGACCCATTTATCTCTTAACTCTTCTGTTAACTTGAAACCAACTCACGGCTACATGCAAAGGCTGGTGCCACACATAGGTTTAGGATAGCATTAAGGCCTACTGTCATTAGTGACTGTATACCCTCTGTTTCCTTTCAAAGGCTTATTTTCTCTACAAAATCCTCTGATTTAGGGACAACTGGCTGGCTCAGTCCATTAAGCGTCTAACTCTTGATTTCAGCTCAGGTCATAATCTCATAGTTTGTGAGTTCTAGTCCCATGTTGGGCTCTGTGCGGTTAGCGTGGAGCCTGCTTGGGATTCTCTCTCTGCCCCTCACTCACACATTCTCTCTCTTTATTTCTCTCAAATTAAATAAATAAACTTAAAAAAATCTTCTGCTTTAGGCAAATGAATCTATTCATATTTCAGTGAGTACTTCATGGACATTCTTGGTTCTTCACTTTTGTTCAAAGGCCTTTTTGGTGTCTCTCAGTTCCTATCAGTTCTTTTAAGACCTAGATTGAATTCCAGCCCCCACAAGAAGTCTTCATGACATTTTGAATCACCTACACTTTTTGGTCCCTGTGTAATATACCATTGTAAGCACCACAAGGTTATCAGAAACAAGCGTAGTTAGCATGTTGAATAAAGAAGTCTCACAGAGAATAATCAGAAAGTCATTTGCTTTTGTCTCTCATAGACCTTGTCAATTTGTTCACTCCTCTATTCACTTGTTAATTCATTCATTAAGTAAATATTTATTGAATACTTATGTGTGTTAGGCGTTATGCTAGGACCTGGGGATATGTAGTAAATCAAATAGACAAAAATTCTTGTATTTGTGGAGCCTACAAGCTAGTGGATGAGAAAAGCAATAAAACGAAACATGTAAGTGCAACATTTAGAGAGAGCTAAGGGAAAAAAGAAAGCAGGGACATAAAATGTCAGCACTTTTAGGCAGTGTAGCCAGATAAGGCCTCACTGAGGGATGCCTTTTGGTTAAAGACCCCCCCCCAAAAAAAGACGAGGACGCTAGCTAACAGACACCTGGTGGAGAGCATCAGATGGAAGGAACACCAGATGCAAGGGCTCTGAGGTAGGACTTGTGCTGTTATGAGGGGGCAGAAGCAATCTCTGGAATTATGAGTGTTTCAAGTTAGCCCTTTCTCTCATAGTACATTCATATAGGTGTTCTTAAGAATTATCCCCAGTTTCTCTGATGTGGAGAACACATCTCATCTAAGTTGCTTATGATTCTTTCCTTAAGCCCTAGGAATCCCATGGTTAACCCCTGATTGATATCACTACAGCTTTACAGGAAGTCTGTGATGATCTCATGTTAGTAGAGCACACACCTGCAAATCTCTGGACTTCAGACTTTCCAGGCATCAGTTAGACATCACCCTGGTGGGTCCTTGAACTCTTTGCACAAACATATTAAGCTGCTAGAGGTCTTATTAAAGCTCCTTTTTCAGGGATTGAGGTAAAAGCCAGATACCCTCTATACCTTCCTTTTGGTGGAAAGACAAGGAAGTTTGGGATTTGTTGGCCTCTTCAATTTCTTTTAGCTGAAGATAACAATCGGCAAAGGATCACACAATGGTTGGTGGTCTCAAACCTCATTTTATAATATGACATATATTTGATGGGGAGGTGCTCAGCTGAAACTGAGATTAAGTAGTGCCAGTTCATGTTATGAAGATATGTTTTGGGGTCTACAAATGAGGGGTGATGACCAGTACCCAGCCAACTGCCGCATGCACATAGCTTCTTCCATCTTCTGCGGCAATTTCCTCTGCCACTCATTTGGCACTTAACACATACTGCTTTGAGTTATTTATTTTTAGTTAATATTTAACTATAAAGCCATACTTCAATAAATTATCCATATAAGTATTTAAAATATTACACATACAGTTGAATCAATGTACATCCTCTAGCAATATATGAAATTTCATTATTTAAAAAAAATTTTTTTTTAATTAAAAAAAAATTTTTTTTAACATTTATTCATTTTTTTGAGACAGAGAGAGACAGAGCATGAATGGGGGAAGGGCAGAGAGAGAGGGAGACACAGAATCTGAAACAGGCTCCAGGCTCTGAGCTGTCAGCCCAGAGCCTGACGCGGGGCTCAAACTCACGGACCGCGAGATCTTGACCTGAGCCGAAGTCGGACGCCCAACCTACTGAGCCACCCAGGCGCCCCTAAAAAAAATTTTTTTTAATGTTTTTATTTATTTTTGAGACAGAGAGAGACAGAGCATGAGCAGGGGAGGGGCAGAGAGAGATGGAGACACAGAATCTGAAGCAGGGTCCAGGTTCTGAGCTGTCAGCACAGAGCCTGACGCAGGGCTTGAACTCAAGGACTGTGAGATCATGACCTGAGCTGAAGTCAGATGCTCAACCTACAGAGCCACCCAGATGCCCTGAAATTTCATTATTTTTATACAAACTTCTGTTATTTACTCTCTTTATTCATATGTTCTTCATCTCCAGCTGGTGTTCTAGGCCCTGAGCTCACCAATCATATCCTTTGTGAATATCTAATAATTCTGGACCATAGTAGGTGCTTCATAATTGCTTGGTGATGAGGATGACATGTTTTCTGGGTATATAAACATTACCAACTAAGTAGATATAGGAGTTGAAATCACACATGAATGGCATCATGTCACTGAATCCTCTTATATAGAAATATAGGTATACAAAACATATAAAAAGTTTGTTATTTCTTTATGCTATTTTGGTCCTAAGCTTGCTTCTTAGATTGTTTCCTGCAGTTTGCTAGCACTGACTTCAGTCCTGGTCTTCAGCTGTGGTAGAAAAGTCAAACTCTGAGACTGATTTGAGAATGTATTTTTTACTTTTATTATTCATTCATACACCTATTCATTAAAACATGTTGTTATTTCTGGTTTAATATCTGACATGTAGAGAGCCTGGAATTTTCCACTCCCATCTCCACAACAAGAAAAAAGCTGGACCACACTGAAAACCAATGGCATTTCTTTTTTTTTTTTTTAAATCTTTATTTATTTTTGAGAGAGAGAGAGAGAGAGAGAGAGACAGTGTGTGAGCAGGGGAGGAGCAGAGAGAGAGGGAGACACAGAATCTGAAGCAGGCTCCAGGCTCTGAGCTGTCAGCACAGACCCTGACACGGGGCTCGAACTCACGAGCTGTGAGATCATGACCTGAGCCGAAGTCAGACATTCAACCGACTGAGCCACCCAGGTGCCCCCCAGTGGCATTTCTTGTGCTCATCGGAGAGTTAAGGTTGCAAGAAAACCTCCCCCCTGAAAGCTGGAGAGATGCACAACTCTGGGGAGATAGAACTGAGATCTGTTGCCTTGCCCCTGAAGTTGCTGGAGCCATGGACTATCAAGAACACTCAAATAGCAATCTTGATGAGTTGTTGGAGACTGAGTGTAGACTAGCCTGAGAGTGAGAAATTCCTGGGCACTTTAGTCTTGGGGGACCCCACACTTTTGTGAACTTTACCTCCAAGGACCACACCAGGTTTCATGGTGAAGATCTGTGGAAGATTCCCTCATGGCTTTGGCATGGGAAGAGGAAAAATAATCATTGTGACATGCACCAAGAGGTTTCCCCATGACAAAGGTCTACTACTTTGGAGGGAAAGACTTTATCCCAGCACTTTATCCCATTTGAGGAAGGGTATTTCTTTCACTCTGGCACCCTGTAGACTTCCGTTTCTCCTAAGGGGGTGGGGTGAGGAATAGAGTCAACAGATGTCAGAGCTTCAAGGCAATAGATCCAGGGGAGAGAGAAAAGATCAGGTGGAAAAAACAAGCTTTACCACTGGAAAGTCACTGGTGAAGGTCACAGTCCCAAGACACAAACACAAACATTTACACTTGGTTGTAAGATTATAGAATGCTTCCTCTTCCCCCTCCTTGCCACCACACCAACTAGACTCCAGTATAGTAACAGTGGCCTGCAGCTGGAAAAGCTGGAAGACACAGATGCTCTGAGGAGGGATACCTAGGAAAACCCTAGGTTTCCCTGGAAGAGAGATCAAAACAACGACATTAGAGGAATTTGAATATCTGGTACTTATGGCTACAGAAAACACTAAGCACAGTCCAACTCCCAGCCAGATTAATATAGATCTTCACACAGAAGCCTTATCAACTTCAGTTCCTATCTGACCTGTTCTACTTTCAAGAAAAATTTACAGGGCATGCCAAAAAGCAAGTGATAACACAGCCTGAAGAGACCAGGCAGTCATGAGAACCAGACTTAGATGGGACACAGATGTTAATTATCAGACAGGGAATTTTTTATTTTATTTTATTTTATTTTATTTTATTTTATTTTATTTTAAAGTTTATTTATTTATTTTGAGAGGGAAAGCATGAGTTGGGGAGGGACAGAGAGAGAAAGAGAGAGAGAGAGAGAGAGGAAGGGAGGGAGGGAGAGAATCCCAACCAGACTCTGCTGTCAGCGTGGGCCTGATGCAGGGCTTGATCCCACAAACCACAAATTCATGACTGGAGTTGAAACCAAGAATTGGATGCTTAACTGACTGAGCTACCCAGGTGCCCCCAGACAGGGAATTTAAATAGCTGTGATTACTATGTTAAGGGCACTAACGGAAAAAGTAAACAATATACAAGAAAAGATGGGTAATATAAGCAAAGAGATGGACATGTTGAGACAGAATCAAAAGGAAATGTTATAAATAAAAAATACTATGAGTGAAATAAAGAATGCCTTCAGTGAGTTCATCAGGAGACTCAACACACCCTAGGGAAGAATCCCTGAGCAGGAAGATAATGGAATGCAAACAGAAAAAGGAAGGGGAGGGGGAAACCCCAAATGGACTATCCATGAACTGAGACAAGTTGAGAAGGTATAAAGTACCAAGGAGAAGAATAAGAGAACAGAGCAGAAAAAATATTTGCAGCAGAAAAAAGAGTGGCTGAGAACTTTCCAAAATTAATGGTAGACAGCAAACCACAGACCCAGGCGGTTCAGAGAAGAACATCAGTATTTTCAGAAAATTGACACCTAGGCATATCATTCAAATGTTAGGAAATCAAAGACAAAGAAAATCTTGAAAGAAGTGACAGGAAAAAAGCATCTTATGTATACAGGAAGAAGGATAACAATACAGTGGACTTCTCATCCAAAGCCATGCAAAAAAAGTATGGAATACATTTAAGGTGTTAAAAGAAACAGACTCTCAACCTAGAACTCTGCATCCAGCAAGTGTCCTTCAAAAGTAAAGGAGAAATAAAGACCTTCTCAGATAAACAAAAATGGAAGGAATTTATCACCAGTAGATCTGCCCTGAAAGAAATGTTAAAAGAAGTTCTTTAGCAGAAGGAAAATGATATAGGTCAGAAACATGAATCTATATAAAGAAAAGAGGAACATCAGAGAAGGAATAAATGAAGCACCTGTCCCCGAGTGAATAGAACCACATCTGTCTCATCTTGGCATAACAAGTCCACATCTACGTCTGTGAATGATGAGTCTATTTTGTAAGGAGACAGACTATTCTTGCACTTGCAGTTGGATAAAAAAAATTACATAATGAATTTTGTTTCTCATAGACTTCTAAATAGTGAATGGAAAGCTTGGAACTGGTACAAAAATATTAAATTTGCAATACAGGAAAGCTTTGAATCTTACCTATATCTGCATAGGTATGTGGCATATGTAAATGCATGTTTATTTGCTTATTCTAGGGACATAAGATGTGGGTAGTAAAGAGTTAGTAAAGGAAGATACAGTTTAGAAAAGAAAATGCTTAGTAAACTCTTCAATAAAAAACAAAGCAAAACAAAACTTCCTTTAACAATATTGCCAAGCATTACAGTTAATATAGCAGTTATTATACAGTTACAGTTTATATAGCAAGCTTTTAAAGAGAACAAAGTCTTAGGTAAAAATTTGGTGTACTTTTAGCGTACAGTTTTGGAGATGCTTCCATGCGCTCGGTGCTGGAGCTACCAAGATGAGTAAGCCATGATGAAGATGAGAAGCTAATTCTATGAAGGCACCAGTTGGTATCTCAGACAATTTTAGCTACAGCTTAGTCCACTCCTTGCTGAATTGCTAAAGCATATAATTAAAGTCTTCTTGACAACCGGGCCAAATCATTTATCTAGATAGTTCTACTCCGGACAAAATGTCAAACACTTCATTGGTACACAACAAATGTTTGTTAAATGGAAGTTTACAGGGTTGGCGAAATACTACGTGGTAGACAAATCTGGCTTACCAGCCATATTTGGGGTGTGTCTTGTGTTTGGAAGTCTCTCAAACTGAGGATGGTTTGTGTATTTTTAAGGGACTCTAAAACATACACACACACACACACACACCCACACACACACACACACACACACACACTACTACGTGACAGAGACCATATGTGGCTGCAAAGCCTGAAATATTTGCTATCCTGCCATTCATAGAAAACATTTGCTGTTCCTTGCTTTATTAGGACACTCCATCTAGGTCCTCCTGAAATTTTTCTTGGAGTAAGGTTTCTTCTTACATCATGATATGGCCCTTTGGCACTAAAGGCTTGCCAAAGCCTTCCTTAGCTTTCAGTTTTTGCTCCGGCCCAGTAATAGTTGGCACACCCAGCTTCGGCTATAGGCCACTTAATATGACCCACTTAACTTGTTTGCTTAACTTAAGCTTGAATTGGCAGAAAGGCTGTGTCATTCTCTTTGGCTTCCTGGCAGCCCCTTCACCAAACAGTTGGAGGAAAAAGTTAAGCACCAGCCACATATGACACCAGTGTCCGTGAGGGTCCTCCTCATATAGATTTCCTTGACTACTTTCTCATCTTACTGCTTTTTGTATATATATTTTTGTTGCCTTTTTGACAGTGCACACTCCTGTTCTCTCCTATCAAGTATTCAACATGAACGTTCCCATCAGCAATGGTTGTAGCTCACTGGCCATGGATACCAACAACAACAAGAGAGGTGCTCTTAAAGTAGGTCAGAGAAAGCCCATAGCTCCTGCAATATTGTAAACTTAACAACAAGATATAAATTCAAATGAGGTTTATGAAAAGTAAAAACACACTAAGCACATGTGATTACCGTATGCAACTCCACATGAGTGTGTTTGAACTAAACTATATCAAACACCTTCCAGAGCACAGATTTCTTCTCTATCCCCCACCCCTGGTTTCACAACATGCTCAATAAATATTGATTACTTGAGGAGAAGGGAAGAGTGTTTGCAACAGCTACGAGTTCTTGTAAAGTGTGACACCATTAAGTGCCAAATCTGATTAATTCAGTGTAAGTGCAGCAAGGGCAAGAGGAATCTACTCGTCAGTCCAAAACACAACCAATTCATAAAGAAAGCCAGTCATTTCGCATCCTCAAACCAGAATTCTGTAACAAAGGCCGTGAATATAGAAGTGACGAGTATTTAGACTTGAACTTTTCAGTATAGTTTTTGGGTGGGGGGAGGGATCCTTTGCATAGTTGGGTATATTCCTGCATTTTTATGTGTCCCCAGAGCATAGCCAATTCAGGGGCTATGTAAGTAACCACTAACTCTTTTCAGAACTTGCTATTTAGTTCAGCCTTATTGTTTGTTTTCCTCTGAAGCCAAGGTCAGACTTGTTACATGTGCACCTACCACCTAATACTGGAAAAGACCAAGATCAACAGAGCCTTGGTCTTGATGTTACTGGCACTTCGTCGAAGCAACAGGGATGCCAGACCTTCCCTTTCTCATGGGGACTTTGGAACTGTTGGTTGAGTTTCTGTGAATCGGAGCACACTACTGGCTCTGTCTTTCACTTGGAGCTCTTATGTTTCAGGCCATCTATTAACTTTTTGCTCAGCTTCTCCCAGATGCTCTCCTACTCCGCTGAACAATGTCTTACTGAAGATAAAAGATGTAGATGTGGTGTGAAAAAAGGAGGAAATTTGGTTCACCCCCCAACTCCCGGCAATGGCCTTATTTATGGGTTTCAGATGGTGACAGGGATGTTTATATGAACCTTACCCAAACTGCCTGAGCCTCTGGGGTCTGCAAAGATCAGGCTGCAAATTTCATGAGCACAGACATTTTTTTCAGGAGTTGGGGGCTGGGGGTGGTGGTGACTAAGATTTCCTGTACTTCCTGTTTTAGAGCTGCTGGAAATGAGACAAAAAGTGTATTTCAGGATTTCAGTACCTGGCCCCAGCTGGAATATGCACATACAGATGTGCACAGAGAAGGGGCACGTGTGCACATCTGCTTCCACACGGGCAAACACCTACAGAGGGGCATCATACGTACTCACAAAAATTGTATTTAAAACACGCACACAATGTTTTCCATTTCCAAAAAAAAAAAAAAAAAAAAAAAAAATGGGGTTGAATTCCAAAACATTTCATAACGGCCTTTCAAAGTTTCAAAACCAAACAGAACAACAATCTGATCTGGGGGGGAATGTTTACTTCCTTATTATTTTCTGTAGATGGGCCCGATCATGCTGGAGAGAAAAGAGAAGCAGAAACAAAGAAAGGAAAACCTAAGGCGCAAATGTAACTCATTAAAGCCAGAGCAGTGGCTGCAGGGCAGGATACTTTCAACACTTCTGGTCTCTGTCCACCTCCTCTTGCCGCATCCTGGAATCAATTGTTTGCAAGCGGATTTAGAGCCTCCCCACTGCAGTGTGGCAGGCACCCCTCCCGTGGGCCAAGAGGAGGACAGCAGCATTCTCGCTGGGGGACACTGCTCCCCGAAATTCAATATATGCATAGAGTTCGGGGTGGGGCCCGGGAAGAAGGTTTACAAAGAGTCAGGGAAGAGGCAGATGCGAAACCACAAATTAAGTGATGTGTCAGATTAACCTTCAAGTCACTTGGCTGTCAAAGATGGACTGTGATGATGTGACTTTGACACCACGCAGGTTATTGCCCACGTAGAGCAGCACCCCCAGACATGTGCGTCCTCCTAAGGACTGGCCTTTGTGCACACGAGGAGCCAGCAGGTCATTAACGTGCGGTGCAAGCAGGAGGGGCCTGTGGAACACGGAGCAGGCGTGCTTGAAAGGGAGAGTCAGAATTTCCAGTAACCACTTTCCGTTGGCAGAGCTCTGATTGGAACCATGTGACAATTTTAGGCGATGTACCATAGGCGGCCAATTTATTACATATGGCAATATGATTAATGGTATCAAATGCCTTTTTTTGGTAACATCCAAGAACACTCTACCAGCCAACTGCTTGGAGTCCAAGGCAGTGAAAATCTGTTCCATGAATTTAAAGTCAGGCAGATGAGGTTAAATGAGAGAGGGCCAGACGCCAAGGCAATGATTACAAAGTAAGTTGTTTCAAAAAAAGCAGAATGTTTTAAAGCTGCTCTTGAACAAATCCCATCCAGGCCCCACCTACCCCAACCTATTTTTTTTAAATTTCCCTCCCCCCACTCCATTCTTGATGTGAAAGCCCTAATAGCTCTAGTCTGCAAGACATTTCTGAACCCAGGCTGTCTTCCCCGTGCCCAGAACGCCTTCCAGACCTGGGCGAATCCACACAGACCACTGACTGGATCTGTCCTTGGACTCCTGTGGCGGGCTGGGTGTGGGGAGGCAGCAAAAACCCACAGAAGCGGTGTTGGGGGAGAGGGCCTTCCATGGGCAGGAGAAAAGGCCCAGCCTCCTCTCACTCCCTTTAGTGATTGGGAGTCTTTTCTTCTCTCTCCTCTCTGAGAGGAAGTAGGGTTTCCCAGGACTTGGAACATGATTGTGAACGACTGGGAAGAGCTGTCACACGCAAGGCAAGATTTGCCAAGGGAGTGAACTCTGAGGAAGGTTGCTTATCTTGGAATTTGAGAAATGAGGATGAAGAGAGGAGCAGACTTTCCAGAGGCAGAGTCTCCAGATGTGACTTGTCCTCCAGAGTGTCCCTGCACAACACACAATAGACGCTTACTACACATTTGTTAAGTAAAGGAGTGTAAAATCACTCCCTTCTTTGAGGTTTGCTAGTGGACGTGAGCCCATTTTGTCCCAGTTGTAAATCACTGGCTGACTTGGCAGAGGATTTTACAAAAAGACCAACACACTTTGACTGAGGGCCCACCAGGCACTGGGCACCCTGATTGGTGGTATCATTTGTAATCTATACAGTTTATGTTTATGGGCTACAAATTGGTAGTTTGTGGTTGATTCTGATGGAGAAAATTGATCCCTAACCCTGTGGTTTATGGGTCAATATTTTCCTTCTTTTGTGAGAACTGAATCTGGTTAGTTATTAGGGATTAAATCTGTTGCTCAGGGCTCAGTTTTTAATCTTTCAATTTGGTATTTTAGACCTATTCGGAGGATCCTAGATTCTGTCTCTGACAAAGCTTTCCTCCTGCAAAAACAAAACTGAAAATGAAAAGCGTGAGTAAATAATGAAAACATATGGAGGTGACTCTGAGCCAGGCAGAAGAGTAAAGATGGGTTCAAAATGAGGCAAAAAGGTCTTGAGAGCAAGAATGAGCCACAACATAGGGCAACAAGGCAGTTGCGTTGTGATGCCACTCTTGGGGATGGATTTGTAGCCTGAAATCCAGATGATTTTCCTCAGCTTGCTTGCTCTCTTGAAGTTTTTCAGCCTGTTCCAGAATACTGTGTGGGGGCTGAATGACAGAGAGGGGTTGACCATGTTCTAGTAAATTTCTCCATGTACACCACTGTCTATTCATTGAAAATGATATAAAAACCAAGATCTAAGATCAACTGAACCTTCCACCCCCATATTTAAAATGAATCCCAGGCAATTAATTCTCCCCTCTGATACATGATTACTCTCCCAAGTGAATTATGCTCACTTTTAAATAAAAATTTACTTTTGCTACATCTTCTTTGAAGGCCAAAATGGAACAGTCTACTGATTCTGCTGATTTGCTAGAATTAACAAATCAGTCTGTCAGTTATGCTGGGAAGTGGGTTGTTTTTCTTTGTAGTTCTTTACTGCAATGTAGAATTAGACAACTGTACGCATTGTATTAGTTTCCTATTGCTGCTATAACAAGTTACCACAGACTTGGTGGCTCAAAACAATACAAGTCTGTTACCTTACAGTTCTTGAGGCCAAAAGTCCAATATGGGTTTCATTTGACTGAAGTGTTGATAAGGCTGCCTTCCCTTTGGAGACTCTAGGGGAGAATCCATTCCTTGGCTCTTCTTGTTTCCAGAGGCTGCCCACATCTTTGGTTGGTGGTCTATTCCTCCATTTAAATTTTTTTTTTTTTAAGCGTTTATTCATTTTTGAGAGACAGGGAGAACAGAGTATGAGCAGGGGAGGGGCAGAGAGAGAGAGAAGGAGACAGAATCCAAAGGAAACAGAATCTAAGTCCAAAGAATCCAAAGGAGACAGAATCCAAAGCCTCTCTCATTTAACCTCGTGTGGGGCTCGAACTCACTGACCACGAGATCATGACCTGAGCTGAAGTCAGACACTCAACTGACCGAGCCATCCAGGTGCCCCTCTTCCTCTATTTTTAAAGCTGGTTGCATAGCATCTCCAAATCTCTCTGCTTCTGCTGTCACATCTCTCCTGACTGACCCTCCTGTGCCCCTCTTATAAGGATGCTTGTGATTTCATGGGGCCTGCCCAGATAATCCAGGATAATTTCTCCATCTCCAAATCTTCACCTTAATCATATCTGCAAAGGTTTTTCACCATGTAAGGTAACATATTCACAGCTTCTCGGGATAAGGACATGGAAATCTTTGGAGGACCATTATGCTGCAGCCAACATGATGCAGTAAAGAAAAGAAGAGAAAAAATAACCAGAAAAGCACATAACAAGGTTATGGAGAAAAATAAAGAAACAATCAGCAAATCTCTACTTTGCATTTCTTCTAGCACTGCCGACTTCATTCATAACTGAGAGTAGGGCCCACAGAAGAAACATGGTATTAATTGAGCACCTACTCTATGTCAAGGTGACACTTACTAAATGCTCACCTGTAGTAGGTGTTATTGCTATCTCACCTGGACTGATGGCAAATGGGAAGCCTGGAGAAATCGAATCACTTGCCCAACAGGGCACAGCCAATAACTGACAGAACAAACCAAGATTTGGATCTGTGTCTCCCTGATTCTGCCATCTCCGTACTTAACTGAAGCATTTTCTGCCTCTTATGTCTAACAAAGGGAAGAAAAAAGCTAACTCGGGGTAGAAGGGGAAGGTTGTGAGATAATTGACCTGTTTTCCCACCTCTTAAATCAGCCCTGTAGAAGGACACAGTCTGTAGCCTTGCCTGGTATTCTTGTGTTTATCATTAATGACTGATCACTGTTCACCCTTTCTTTCTTTCTACTGCTCCTCACTAACTGAGTCCCTAGTTGAGGACTACATGGGCCTAAATACCTATCTATGGGTCTTCTTCAGCTTAATTCTTATTTCCCTGTGTCCTAGGGACAGGAGCGAACCATGGCTATTGCATCACTGACTCTTGATGTTGTTGTTATTTTAATAACTCTGAAGCCAAACCAACAGGATTTCCCAGTTAATAAAAGCCTAGCCATGAACTAATTTATGTATTCAGGATATTGCTGTTGGGTACATAGTTGTATTGTATTGGCATATAGTTATAACATTAAAAATTGCAGTTAAAAGAAATTCCAAAATACGTAGAGAAATTAAGTTAAAATAATAATCCTGGTACAGACTGAAGCCATCAGGAAAAAGAAATGCTTTCAATGAATATATAGATGGAAGGAAGAATGCCTTTTATGGAATTATTACCTAGTTTTTATGCACATTGTTCTGCAAGCCAGAGAAATTCTAATCTTTAAAGGATTCTAAATCCAAGAGATGGGACTATGCAGTAATGCGGCCTACTCTGCTAGCCACAATTTGCCTGCATAAAGCAGTCACAGCTCATACAGTGTAATAGAATTGACAGATGTCAGACCCTGGTGAGGGAATGTAATTGTTGCCAAACTTCCCTGAAAGGAGCTTTTGCTACAAGTGTTGGGTACAAGTAATTCAAGATGTAAAATCTGCAGATAGCTCCAGAGTGGCATTGGCTGCCTCGGGCTCCACAGCACTTTCTGAGAAGAAAAGAAAGTGTTAATTTTGCCTAATTATTAAGATAAAGATTCACGTATTATCTTAACAGTAATAATAACACAATATCTAAAGCAAAAGACTTAAAATTAGAGCATATTGAGATCAAAATCACGGCTTAAGGCAAAATGCTAGTTCTCAAGATTGTAGCTTATAAATCTTCTTGCACCTAAAATAGTACAGTTATGTATATACAGCATGAACTTTTGTATTTTGAGCCTTGTTGGTAAATGTGATCCATTTATAAATGCCTATCTTGGGGCGCCTGGGTGGCTCAGTCGGTTGAGCGTCCGACTCGGCTAGGGGCATGATCTTGCGGTTTGTGAGTTTGAGCCCCATGTCCGGCTCTGTGCTCACCGCTCGGAGCCTGGAGCCTGCCTCGGATTCTGTGTTTCCCTTTCTCTCTGCCCCTCCCCTGTTCACGCTCTGTCTCTCTCTCTCAAAAATAAATAAATGTTAAAAAAATTTTATAAATACCTATCTCTTGTGCACATAAACCCCACAAAAGGTCTGTAACCTTAGAGTGTAGTTTTATCATTAAAAAAAAATTGCACTTGCCCCCATTTATCTTTAGTGTTGCGGAACATTTGGAATAAAGTTTTAAATTTTCCGTGGCTTTTTCTCTTAAACCCCAACATAGTCAAGAGAAGATAGCTTCCCGTCTTTTTGATTTATCCAGAGACTTGGCCTCTTCTGTTGAAGCTGTGATTCAGTGATTCTTCTCTTTGGTACCAAAATGGAACACACAGTTTTAAAACTTGTCTCTGAAACTTGGTTTTGGAAAAGCTCAGAGAAGGGACGCTGAATACGGCTCATTTCATTTTCATGCTTGCTATCACTTTCACCATAAGCCAGCTGAAGTCACTTTTGTAAATGCCAACCCAATAAATAAAAATAGCAACAGCCAACAAATTCAAAAGGAGAGCTTTGGGTAGGTGAACTTCATAGGGTAACATTTACTCTAAGAGAAGTTCCCTATACCATACTCTCCTCACACCAATGGCTCTCAAACTGGAGTATGTATGTGCCCAAATGACCCACAGTGTTATGGAAATGCATGTTTCTGGGCCCAACCCCTAGAGTAGGACTTGAGAATTTGTTTTTCTAGCACGTTCTCTAAATAAGATGCTAATGCTACTCGTCTGAGGATTCCCACCCACCCTCCTCCACCCTTGCCAACCACTGTTCTACATCATCACCAGGAACATGGAAATCTATGTCAAGAATGCTTATTTAGAGATTTAATGATAAAATGGGGGAAAAACACATGCAGTGAAATAACTTTTAAGGGTGTATTATCTGTTAAGAACAGTACTGTGTGCTTTATAGATGTTACCTCCTTCCATTCTCAACAACTATTGAAGGTAAATATATTTGTTACCTCCATTGTACAGATGCGGAAAGTGAGGCTTAGTGAGGTTAACTGACTTGTCTGAAATCACCAGCTGGAGGGGTGGGACAGGGAGGTGGGCCCTAATTCTCAGATTCCAAACTGGCATCCTTAACCACTTCACAATTCTACCACCCAGGTGCTTGTCAAAACATCTGACTCTGTGTGTTTCTGTAGAAATAGAACTCTGGTCCCAAATAGGACTCCAGGCTAAAGTCTTGGGCTGGAAGGTGCTGAAAAACAGAGGCGGAAAGGGTGTGTTTGGCTGGTGCCTGCTTCCCAGACTCGGCTCACTCTGGAGAAACATTTCCATAACAAAGGCAAGTTCTCCTCTTCGAGAGGAGCAGGCTGGGAGTTGCAAGTGTTTGCCTCTGATGTGATCCACATTTAATGCTTATCTGGGTGAGAGGGAATTTGATTAGAGCAAATACAAAGCACAATTCAGAGAACAAAACCACTAATTCAAAGGTGGTTTTCCTATGGATGTAAAATACTTCAAGCCTGTTAAAAGGACTGAAGAGAATTCCACCGAGGAGTGGCTTATATTGTGTCTGATTTCTCCGATTGGGGCACTCCCAAGGGGGCTTGCTTGGGTGTTTGAGCGGCCCGGGGAGTGGGCAGTGCTGGGCTGCTCACAGGAAGGGCGGGCACCATCCAGATGAAACAGGATATGGGCTCAGGCATGGGGCAGAGGAGGCCCTTTGTCCTGTAGACCCTGCTCCCCCACCCCCTCTGGCTCACCAAGGAAGCTTCTCTCTATCTGGTGGCTTCCCAGCCTACAAGCATCCAAGCACTGCAGTGCCCTGATATGTTTGTTTTCCTTTTGGCTAATTTTATCAAGGTGTGGGGTCATTATTAGCCAGATCACAAAAGTAAGAGCTCATTAATATGTATCAGCTCCAAACCCTATGATTTCATCTGTTAATTTGATCTTGTTTTTCCTTGTTTACGGCAATTAAATCAGACCTTGATAAATCTGAAAACGAAAAAGGAGCCATCAGCAAGCACAGCTATTATGATCACTCATTAGAAAGCCAAGCAGCCTCTCTGATAAATCGTGCCAGGGTTTTTAAGGAATAGATGATTACCTGCTTAAACAGCATGGAAGCTACCACTAAAATGTAGCAAAATGATTAAAGAAAAAAAAAAAGAGAACACCCCCATTACATCCAAGTGTAACAGATGGACAGTTGTACTTTGGGGAACGTTCGCAGAGCCTGTTTCCTCCCCTTCAAGCTAGGGAGGGCAGAAGCCACAGGCCCTCCTGGGCACAGAGGAGAGACAGCTTCTTTCCCCACCCCCCGCCCTCCCTCGCCCTTCCTCACCCTCTCCTGCATCCTCCTGGCGACTGTGGGCAGCACTGCTCAGCTGCTAGTAAGGCCTCCCTCTAAACTGAGCAGTGAAGGGAGGCACAAGTGCTGATTACCAGGGGTGTGCAGAGCCGGGGCATGGTAAGGGACAAGATGGGCACGATCTTTGGCATCACAGTGAGGCTGCTCATCAGCAGGCCCAGCCTTAGAGCCCTCCTCACTCAGCCCCTCCATGTCTGAAGGACCGGACCATCCTCTGTTTGGAGAGCCACCCCCTTCCAGAGCTTCCTGGGAGGCAGAGCTGCCCCCTGAAGTAGCAAGTGCCAAACACTTGCTTGCCCAGGCTCACCTGTGGCTAGGACACGGATGCCGCCCACTCTGGAGTTAGGGGGACTTGAAGACCCTCTCTATGGTCCCAGGGTGCTCGTGGCCAGCAGCCTGGAGTCTTGGTGGGACCGGCCCCAGTGTCTGGAGCTGGTGACGGTAGCAGAGCACCTCTTGAAAGGGTTCTGTGGCAGGATTTTGGCCACCATCCCCCAAATCTGATTCTCCGGGTGTTTTAGGGTTTGTGTGAACTGACCTGTGTAACTTTGTGTTTAACTGGGCCACAGTGGATTTCTGTTGCTTGCAGTTAGGAGCTCTTCCCCTCAGAAGGGCAGGGAGCAGCTTGTGCCCAAGGCAGGAGCTGATGCTTGTCCTGTGACCATGACTGGGGGTGGGGCGGGGGTGGGCAGGATTCTGGTCTCCAGAGCAGCAAGCCTCACTCCACCTCCATGGAGCTGGGGACTGGTGGGAAGGGGGCTGGGATCCCCATCTCATGTGGCCTCAGGGTCAGTCCATGTTTGAAAGGTCTCAACTGAGCTTTTCCAGGGAAAGCTTTTTTCTGGGAAGTTTTCTTTAAAATCTCTCTCTCTCTCTCTTTCGTCTCCATATAATCCTCCTATTTCTTTAAGCTCCTCTGTAGCAATCTGGCCCCATTTGCCTCTGATGTCTCTGCAGGGATCTGTGTTCAGCCAACTTGGCATCTTGCTGTCTTCCGGTCCCCTCACACCTTGGTCTGGCCTGTCCCCATGCCTGCAGGTCTGTCTGCTTGAAGAGCGTCCAGCTCCTCCCAATTCCTTTGTCTTTCAGCCTTTCTTCCCATTTTCAGTCTTCCCGCTAAACCCAAGAGCTGGTTAAAATGGGTCTCTGAAAGTTCATTGTCTTTATTTGTTGATGTTTCTCCTTTCCTTAAATTCTGGCATCTGGCTTTTTTTTTTTTTTTTTTTTATGGTTCATTCTATGGTCTCTCCCTCCCTCTTTTTAGATTCTTGACTGGTTTTTCTGTCATTTGGCCTTTTTCTGCCTTGTACAGGAGAAAATTTCCCCTGTCACTCTCCAAAAAATGATTTGAAAATTTTGGCTTGCCAATTTGTCTTTGCAATAGGTGTCTGGATAGCTGAAACCCTATCACTCCACAATGCTCACCCAGAGGTGCTTTGTGAAGTTACCAAAAGAAATTGTCATCCGCTTTCTTCTCTACTAATTACCTGTGTTTTGCTGGCATTCACTTCACTTACTATTGCAGGTTATCCAGTGCCTCACAAAGTCCCTTCAAATTATTCCTGGGAGTTCTCAGGGGGTTTCGCTCATGTGCTCATGAATAACTACTGTCAGCTACCAGGTGGTGTCCATCAATTTTTTTTCTCATCTGCTCTGGCCCCCTTCGTTGATATCGGCTGCTGAGATTTCTGCTGCCTGCCAAGGCGCGTGGACCTGCCTTGTCAATGACTTGAGCAGCAGGTGAGTTGCCCTGACGGGGCCCCGGTGCTGTGGGCTCTGCCATGGCTGCTGGGCACGGCCACCACAGGCCATCGCAATGCCCCGGCTGTGCTGTGTCCTCTCCCTGCTTTAGAAGGGCATGCTGCCTCTCTCTCTTTTTCTATGATGCTTTGCCATACTCCAGTCTACAGGGGCCCTGATGAAAGGTTTTGGTAGAAAATAAAAACTTCACTTTTTATTTCTGATTCTTCTTTCCACTAAGTACTCACCTCTCTCTTACAACAATCAAAGATTTACTATTGGGGGGAGGAGGGGGGAGAAGAACTTACCTGTCTGAGCCCCTCTTCCCTTAAGGGCTTTTCAGAACGCTAGGGACCTGGTCTCTCATGTCAACCGATTTCCAGTGCGCTGCCCTACTGGCCAGTCTGACATGCTGGGCCTGCCCAAGTGCTCAGTTCAAGCAGGACCCCTTCCCACATTGGTTGGGAGATCTATTGGTTAGAACTTGGCCATGAAATTGCTAGAATTATTATTATTTTTTTCCAGTTTGGGAAACTCTAGTAGTTAACTATAGGCTAAGGCTTTAGACCCAGAAGGTGTGTGTTTTCTACTCTAGCTCTGTGGGAGAGATAAGACCACTTTATCCCCTCCCTCTCCTTCCTCTGGAGAGATGAGACCACTCCAACTCTTATCTCTTCCTCTCCTTTCTAGACTGTCTGAACAACAGGGTCATTCCAGGCTAGAAGTCACCAAGCACCCCAGTCACCACCTCTTTCTAAACTCCTGGTCTTGGGAAGATCCCCTTAACTTGCTCATCCCATTTTTACAATTCTTCTTGTAGGTTTTGTCACATCTGTGGCACAAAAAAAGTTATTGTGTGATTCATTATTTAACGCCTGTGTCTTTCCCAGGAAAGCAAGTTGGGGAGGACTATGCCTGCTTGTTTGGTGCTGTATTTTCAATATCTCAAGTTTTGCTTGACATTTGACATCTACTAGGAGCTCAATAAATATTTACTGAATAACTGCATGAATATTTGAGATTCCATAATTGTAACTGCTAAGCTGTACTAAAATCTCTCTTTTTGTGGAAAACAGAGTAAACTCAATTCTTTTCCTTTAGGTGGCTCCTTGGGGGTAGAGAGATGATACGAGTCTACAGGGATAGTTTCTCCATTACATAAAGTCATCTCAGGCCTACTATACCTGTCTGTACCCAGGATTATCACCCCCCAAAGAGTTGTAGTGGCTGGTGAGAATAATAACTGGAAGAATATAATCAGGGCTATTCCCAAGCAAAATTATGAAGTAAGGGATGTTTATTTTTGAGACGGAAAGCTTCCCAGCAATATTAAGCAAGTTCCTAGTATCATCTTCAAAAATTCAAAATCCACAGAACCCACAGGTCTGGAAAATGGTTTTGTAGAAGCTATCATTACTGGTTATTGACACATCACAGCTGGAGTTATCTCATATCTCTTATAACACACGGAAACATGTGCTCATGAACATTGTTAGAATATTGCAGATTTCTGAACCGTGTTTCTCCAGATCCCTGAAGAGTTCCTTTAAATGACTACTGTTCCAACCCCCCACCCCACCCCTGCAGAGTGAGAATGGCCACACCTTGTTTTGGCCCTGGGGTAGGGGGACATTTATTGTTCGCCAAATACCCATGTAGTCCTCTACATTTTCCAGCCACCCGCAATCAGGTAGAGCTAGAAACGTGACTTTTAGTGGCCAATAGACTGTGAGAAGAAAGGGTATGGGGGTCAGAGTGTCCATCAACCTTAGACCCTGAATACAGCTGACTGCTAACCCATGATGGACAGAAAGCACAGGTGAGAAATAGATCTTTGTTTCAGTATGGATCAATCAAGGTCTGTCAGGATTTCTACTCAGATGGTTAACCGAATAGGTTTCATGAGGACACCACTGACTGATATGAGCAGGTAGAGAGAACCAATCAGGGGTTGAGACATCAGAGACTAGAGATGGCTGGAAGCTTTTACCTCCCCTAGGTGTGATAAGACCAGAGGAGATATGGTGTCACTGGGACCCTGTGGAGAGTGTGAGCCCTGGAGAGAAGTCACAGCAAAAAGAGAGATAGCCCCAGCCAAGGTTATACTGCCAAAGGAAAGAGGGAACAGACAAGAAATGCCCAGACCCCTCTCTGTCCCTCCCTCTCTTTCTAACCAGTATCCCAAATGTGCCTCCTATAGAAACCTGACCAGCAACCAGAGGTTATGTGAGCCCAGGTGATACAGTTTTTAAGAGTCAGCCTATAGGGGTACAGAAAAGTGGGGAGAATGGAATGGAGCCAATGGGAGCTAGTGGAAAGGATCCAACACAAGGAGCACCAACCAGCACAGCCTACGTAAGTTTGGCCACCTCTGGGCTGTATTCCTGGGCACTTGGAGCATCTACTGTGCTGTAACACCCTGATTGAGTTGGATGTTATCTCTCGAACTATGGATCGTTGCCAGTTTTCAGGCAGGGGCACAATGGTGTGTTCTCTTTATACTTCTAGTACCCTGTGTTGCACTTGCAATATAATCTTGTCACATATCAACCTAGAAAGGCACCAAACTACTATGTTGTAGTGCACGGCAAACTCTTTTCTATGAGATGCTATATTAACACCAGGTATTGTTTCCATTTGCAGAATTTAAAGATCAAAATAATAACTGAAGGTACCAGTGAGATATGTACCTTAAGTGACCTTATTAATTTGCCAAAGATTTTGGCTCTACAGGAAGCAGATATAAGAGCTATTAGTTATGGCAAATGTTTGCACTCCCTGCCTATGATTGGTACGTAAGGACAATTGGGAGGTGTAGCCCAAGGACTTGGTGGAAAGAAGATCACCCACTGAGCATTAAAACAGAACTTCAATACATAGTAGATTAAAGCAGAAATGAAAAAAATCATCTGAAAGATACAGTGTGGAACGGGGCATCCTGAAGTTCTAATATAACTACTTGTCACTAAGATACTAGTTGAGTTCATTTGGGTTTTTGAGATTTAGCTAAAATTGCCACAAATTCCTCTCCTGTGTCCTGCGGCCATTGCAGAGCATTGCTCAAGATGCCTGTAAATCCCTAGGAGCCTGGGGTTCTCATAGTCAGTCTGGTTCTGAGCTTTTGCCCTTCCTTGACTCCCACCTGCTGGCATCTCCAATCTAGGGTTTCTCCTTTCCTCTGTTCCCACTGCTCTAAGAACAACTGCACAAAACCTTTGTGAGTCTCCTACCGAAGGAGAGGTTTTGTATCAGAGACATGAAAACATTTAGAATTGGATTGCGTATGTTCATGTTCATAAAGATTCTATGGCTACTGCGTCACTGGCAA